>NC_081444.1:422100-446544 GCF_007210705.1 Tigriopus californicus
AGGCCTCGGGAGGGGGTTGATGAGACCAACTTGGGCTTAGCATAGTCCACCATGGGCCGGAAAAAAACACTGACCAAATCCAATCCCCTTTCATCTTCTGGAGCATGGACATGTCTTTGGTCCATATTGGTCTCTCTGAGGGTGATGTGCCCTCATCACTGTCGTTGCAATCTCCAATTTAAGACTGTCACTGAAGAGGAGGCTCCCGATGGGAGCAGCATTGCTTTGGGTTCCACAATGTTTTAAGCAGTGTTGTCCCGGGGAACACATTTGAAGACAAGTTAACAAGCCCAGGTCAAAAAGAGCCCCGGAGAAAGAAAGAAAGAAAGAACGAAAGAAAGATGAAAATGCTGAACGCATGTACTCGTACGTAATGGTGTGCTGGCTGTTTTTGCCAAGTGATGTTGTGGTACTCACCCTGACTTCATATGTCATGATGGTTGTTCAGAAAAATGTGGCTCTGTCTTTATTCCTGCCAGGATGAATCCATATTCTTCTCCTCCTTCTGGAGTCCAATTCCAACTTGGGGAGTGAGTGAGTGAATGAGTTAGTGAGTGAGTGAGTGGAGGTGCCTTAGTCACCTCTTTGGATTTCGGAGCCGTGTCATTACCAAGACCTGCTGGGAGGAAGACGGACTTTCAAAGCATGGTGATGTTCAGGTACGATATTCTCAGGCTGAAATCAAACGGAAAGAAAGAGAGATGCCAACGGATCTCAAGCATAGAGGAATGTATTTTCATCATCATCCACTTTCGATGTTAGTCAGTCCAGAATTGGAATTACACCAATTGTGCCCCGACACAGCGAGAAGGGTCTTTCATGACAGGGATTAGAATAAGACACCCGTTTTATTAACTGGTACCCCACTCGACTTGATCTTGTAGCTTGCAGCCTGTTTACCAACCAAAAAAATCCAATTACCGCATCATTTCAGTTTTTGGGCACATGATATGCGGTTAGTTAGAGTCACTTTAAAATGCAATCGACCGAGGAAGGTTTTATTTTTTTTCAGAGTGCTCAACTAGTTCATCGCTTGGCTACAGTGCCAATAAGTTTATGGTTCCAGATTGAGGATGCTTCACACTAGAATGTAGATGAGCTCTTATCTGATCCGCCATTAGTCAAACTTGATCTTCTTCATCGACGAGCGTCCATTGTGTGGATATCATACGCAGATAAGCTAGGCCAGTGTTTAAGAGCGAAGGTGCTTGTGTACTACCTTGAAGAACGCCACCTTCCATTCCGCGTCATGAATCCAAGCTTCCAGGCCATGAAAAAGTGATCTCGCAAACAAACTGACCCGGCCACGACAAGCATATCGAATGATCTAAAACCATATCTACATGCCAATATGAAGGCACATCATCACCTTAAATTGGAAAACAAAATCTTTTGTGTATTCAAATAGGTGTGTGGTCAATCCGTGCATTTTCAGCGAAACTAACTCAAACGTTGAGCGGGCATTCTCCATGTTTTGCAATTGTGCGTATAGAGCATTAACCATTGCACTTGTATCAAGTTGATTCTTCTGCTAGCCAAAAGATCTGGACGTTTCGTTTGTTTGGAGATAGGCGGTAGGTCTAATTCTGATTCAATTTATCTTTTGACGAAGCGACGCCTTTGAATGGATCTGATGCACTCAAAAATGCGGGATTTCGAGCCAGGCTTTTGAGTCACATGCCAAGTGCAATGAGTTAATCTTCCAAGAAATGGACACGAGACAGGTAGGAACGGTGGATGGATGGATGGATGGATGGATGGATGGATGGATGGATGGATGGATGGATGGTTGGACAGATGGATGGATGAATGGGCCAGGTCGGGAGGAGGCCCATTGAGGCCCAAATAGGAATTCAAGACCTCCTTATGAACCGTTCAAGCTCTGAGGTCGAGCATTGATTTGAAGGTACAATAGTCAAGTTTTGATGGACTCAAACAACCACACCTTTATATTCATAATAAAAAAAGTGACATAATAAGAGACCTGCCTACCCGGTAATACCTACTTTGGCAATATTCTGATGACTGGGCGCTTTTAATTCCAATCATCTAGACCTGGCTAATTTGTAAATTTTCATCATTTTGTGCTTCACGCGCTTCTTCTTTGGCATAATCATAATCTGTCAAAGGGTCTTTCCCACTTTATGCCTATGTATTAGTACCCTGCACGTACGTAGTTTGGAGTGGCTTCTGACTTAAAGGGCAAATTATGGCAATTCAGGATTGATGTGAATACATTACGTTGAAATAGATGCAGTCAAATGGACGCTCATCGCATCGGAATGCACTCAAAAAAAAACAGTTCCACTGTCTTAAGCCCATGTGACACGGGATGATACTCTTTTGCTGTGGTGGTGATTCCGAGATCAAACCGGTGGTGGCCTTCTTCGCCCAGTATATTGGCCGATCACAGCCCCACATAAATGTGCATTCCCCATCACCTTTCTTTGTGATTCATTCCAACATGGTCATCAATCAGAGCACAAAGTCCTTCGATGAACACTCCTCTTGGATTAGTTATCTGGAGACTTGTAACGTAAATATATTTTCAACAAAAGGCTGATTCATATTCACTCGCAATTAGGATGACAGACTTTGTGGCAAAGTTTGAGGTTCGCCATTTGGAATTGGCGTGGAGAGACAAAAAAGATCAGTAAGACTCGACCATATTTGGCCGGGTGACAGGCACTACAAATACTCGTACAGTACGCGTTTGAGGGAGTGAGGGAGGCTTGGAATAAGAATTGAATCATGTCAGGTCCCTTTGACATGATGAATTTCTCACTTGGAGCTCATTTCCATGAAAACCTCATTAATGAATGAGGAATGTCGTTTCATGCACCCAATTGACAGAGCATGACGAAGGGACTCCTAGGTACGTACGTAGGTACTATTGCAGCACCACTACCATCCTCACCACCATAACGTCTGCCCCCCCCCCGCAATACATTATTTAAAGCGTCGTTCACTTGAGCACAAATACCTCCATCAAATTCAAATAAATCCTGGATCTGTACTTTCAGACACACGACGTTGCCGATTTTCGCCACTGAGCTGCACTGCGGAGGAAGGAATATGCAGTATAGGGCCAGATTGAGCATCGTGGTTTTGAAATGGCTGAGAGAAAAATGGTTACTAATTTACAGAACATGATTTCCCGTACATAGGTGTTGTCAATGATTTTAATATGTGCAAGTTGTCAATGATTTTGAAAACTAAAAACATATTAATTTTTCCTGAAAAGTGCTAAAATGACGATAAGTGTAAATGTAGAGAGAGATACTCTAGGAAGAGCGCCAAAAATGAAAAATGATGGTGCAACTAAACCGATTATTGGTGATTCAATTGGTGAGTTTACAACTCTGTTGTTAGTTTTTTCAATATCACATAAAAATGGCTAAAATATACGCTTCAAAAGGTGTCAAAATATGCTCAAAGCCCTTAAATATGCTATGTACATCAAAACAATCACAATGATACATACCAGCTTAGGTACAAAGTCAATGATTCATGGTGTAATTTTCATAATTTTGCAAAACTATGAAGATTTTTTGTAAACATGCTTACAATCACATACTGTTTCTAGACGCTAATTGACCATTTTTGAGGGCATAAAACGAATACAGCATATTTTGGCCATCTCTAATCATTATTCACCATGCCAAAGCTGAAGATAGGCGGTCAATCCATTCTTACTTTTGAATGTCAGTGATAGAATCGCCACCATTGCGTCTGCGCACTCTGCCGTGGCCATGGTGAGCGACCCCGTTTTTTATCCCAGGCATCTATTAAATCCCGCTAAGTCGTACCATCAATAAATCTACCGTTTTCCGCAACATACAAAAGAGAGGATCGGACTTGACCGCAATATTACCTACATCAAACCATGAGCTCGTCATGACCTTTGGGTTTAAAGCTTGTCAATGACCATGAAAATACGGTGTATCGAGGATGGACGATCTTAGGCCTAGGTCCTAAAGGAAAGGGCTGACTTTGTGTGCTCAAATATGTCGGTGACCTGTAAGTAGCCATTGATGTATTGTCTCAAGCAAGGGAGAACTTGCCATTAAATCATCGCTCGCAAAATGAATCGTTCAATGGGGGTCTTCTTGGATTTCAGGTTGAACTTGGGTGATCCATGAGATTTATGAGGGGTTGGCACAACTTAACCAAACGTACAAAATCCACCAACACGTGGGTTTCTTGTCAAGTGATGATATACAGGAGATTCAATGGCGTCTCTCTGCAAGCCATTGGCGAGGGGTTTTCACCTATGGATGAGCCTCCTTTCTTGGGATGTCGGGGATTAAAATTCTCTCCAGTCATACAAATAACGATGGAGTTGGATAAAATCTCGATGTGAAGACAAATTTGATTGAATTTCATAAATCACGGCTTTAATTACGACCCTCCAAGAATGTGTGCGTGTGTGTGTGTATGGATGTGTGCTGGCTGGTTGGTTCATTGGTTGGTTGGCGGGTGGCTGAGTGTATGATCTGATCAGATCTCGCCCGAACTGTCGAGTGGATGTGTTTCCCCCAGAATCCTCAGATCGGAATTTGTTTTTCTTATACTTCTCAAGGAGGTGATGCCAAATCATCTTCTCATCGATTAAATAGCCGCTGCCGCCGCCACAGCCGTGCTCCCAGCCAACCCTCTCGATTATTGTATCTCTTAACGCAAGTCAAATAATCATGGTAAGGTACGGAAATGGAACGATGAATTTAAGATGCACATATCATTATGATCCGTAATACTAATGATATGTTTTTAAAAAAAGAATATGTTTGTTGTTCTTTTTGTTCTTCTTCTTCGTAAGTCCGAGTCCGAGTCCGAAACGAGGCGAAGAAGGCGAGGAAGGCGAAGAAGGCAAGGAACAGGAAGATGCTTTGCACATGAAGAGTCAACCCAAACGATGATGATCTCCAGCGGTTCAAAAATTCGAGCCTCTCAGCGTGGGATCCATGTCGAGTTGACCCGGCAGGGTTCCCCATATTCACGCCATCCCCCCCTCGTGGCCGCCTGCCCGCCTATCTACCTCGCCTCGCGACCCTGACCAGCGTGACACGGCAACCCTGCGAAAAATGACCCGAACAACAGGCCCTGACCGCTCCCCCGAGATCGGCATAAATCATCTGCTCCTTTTTGCATTGATTACAACCATTTGCACGCTCATTGTGAATTTAAAACCACCACCGACTTGAAAATCATGACGCATACACTCAGTCATATACATATCCAAGTATAAATGCACCTTCTTCGCTCATCATGGGCTCAATTGTCTTGGATTTTAGGGTTGGCATGCTACATACACAAGGCAGGCCTTAACTAGAGGAACTGACCATCCCCTGGTTCTCCGTGGTCACTTCGAATGAGCTCTCTGCTTTCTGTCGTGTTGTCAAATTCTGAAGCGAATAGGCCCATCGCAAAATCACCCCCCCCCCCTCCTCCCTTCCCGGGGGGACAGTTTTTCGATCACTTCAATGTTGTACTTTTGACGATATTGAGTAGGGCCTCTCTGTGGAATAATGAATTCATGTTATTGGGATGATATTGCACTCAAGCAAGCCATTGCTTTGGATATGCATGCAAGCAAGAAGAATTTGATCCTCGGGTGGTTGAGTTAAATCATTCCCTCACTTCACCTAAGTCAAAACTTCTTGAGATCGAGCTCAAGGAGAGGCAGGTTGGTCGGTAGGTAGAATTGTGGACGAACGAATGGTCTGCTCTTAAAAGTGTTTACTTTAGCCCACCAACGACATTCATGCCATTCAATAGGACAACCGGAGATGGACAACAAGACGAAGCTTTGTGTGTTAAGTGGTTCATTTACAACCCGGGTTTTGTTGTCGAATTCCAGATCCACTTTGCATTGTACTCTCTTGTTCCAGGATGTCTTGTAGATCACATAAGTAGTACATACATACATACATATACATTCACCATTGGGTAAACCTGGGCCAACATCGGAGCTCTGACCCGTTTTATTCAGTGTTTCACAGTCCAGCCCATCCGGTCTGGACGAGGGGTAATCTTTACAGTGTGCATTGCATGCAGCATGTACTATTAGCTGTCGCCTGGAAGTCGAGCCTGGCGTCGAGCTCTGCAAGTCATGCCGATCTAGATCTTATTTCCCCAATTGTTTAACTTGGCCCCTTCTCATCCTGCATTCATGTTGGTTCGGTGGGACTGGACTCGAACCTGAATTCGTGAGTCACTTCTGTCTACTACTCAAGTGTGGAAAATGTCCAGGATCTTCCAACGGTAACCCTAATCGAGTTGCTGGGCTTTAAGGAGCTTGAGCGTACAATTAAGGTATTAATCATCTCTGTTAAAAGATCCACAAAATATGAATCTTTTTGACGTCAATCTAACATCGCCAGGGTTCTCTGTTTATCCGTCTTCAAACAAACCCAAGATCAGGTTGTGACTGCTATGCTTTTGTTCGTTGTGCAATAGCACTGTATATGCACCAACCAACCAACCAACCAACCAACCAACCAACCAACTACCTACCAACTCGTTGGTTGGCTTGAATCAATATTAGCCCTACATTGGCTTTGACGTCACACGCTCTACGAGGCAAAGTCCTGAGTTAGCATATAAAACACGTTAATGTGGCTTTTTATGAAGAAAACAGAAGAAAAAATCCGGAGCCATAGTAAAACCAGCATGATGACATGCAGAGACAGATTTGTAGCAGCATCCCCATATTTTGCCGAGTCATCATCAGCATCTTCTTCTCCTCTCTCGGACTTGATGATGAGATGGTTGTGGGTTGGTTCCTGGATGCCTGGCCCAGTCCACAACCATAAACAACAACCTTGGAATCCGATCTCGTTGCACGGTTGCTTGAAGATGGCTTGTTAGAGGTGATCCTGGGCGATTTTGAAGGTCCAACTTCCGACACTTTTACTTTCATCATTACAAATGCCAAACTAGCAAGAGGACATTTTGTTGTGAAGGGGCTCAAGAGGCGTTTGTAAAAAAAAAATCGAAACACCGGATGGCGTGAAGTCTCGATTCCTCAGAAGCTATAATGATGTCACTGGGTGCTAAAACGTTGTTCGATGCATCGCACATTGCCAAATCTCACTGGAATGAGAAATTCCAACTGACCAAAGTGGATCTTGCCGAAAATAAGTACATGCTTGGAATTTCCGACTCCACTTCATTCTTTTTAATCCGTCTTCATTGGCAAAACTAACGACGGATGCTTTTTACGATTGCACCTCCTGTGACTGAATTTGCCAGTCACATTATTGGCCAGAATCAGAGATGATTCGAATATGAACTAGTTCCTCCATATCGGTCGTAAATCATGGTCCAACCAAACCATATTATTTAAACCAACGGGAATCAGAACGAGAGTGAGCTTCCATTTTTCCCGTCTTCCCTGGTACGATTTCATGTTCCGATAAACCCATGGTGTATGAGTGTGTGTGTGTGTGTGTGTGTGTATATGTACCTAACTACAAACGGTACAAACTATCATCGATCTCATTGGATTTTTGAGCACCAAACCCGGGCAGAAAATGAAAAGATGGACCAGACTCGTTGGGATGTGGGGATCACCCCCTGATGGAAAACCCATATCTGCCCTTAAAGAAGACGAGCATCAGGTGAATGGTGATGGTAATAGGCCGAAGACGATGAAGGCGATGAAGACGACGACCGTTCTCCTGGGTGTTGGTTTTGGTGGTGCCTGCTGCTTGGACTTGACCTGATGGTTGGGAATGGATTTCGAGGGCAATTCCCGTATCTCACCCTGATCTTAGACCAAAGAGGCTGCAGATCTGGCTTATTGATTGACGGAGCCCTGAAAGCCATGCAACTGGTTAGCTGCGTAATGAGTTAACGAATTTCCAGCCCATTCACTGTACTGCCCCCACCTAACCGGAGTGTTGTCGATGCTCATGGAGTTTTGGGATTTGAAGGTGCCAACTCAGAACCATCATGAATGGTTTACCTCCAATGACACGGGTATTCGGAGAACGAAGACCAACTAAGTCCCGATTAACATCGTGTTGAACTTTTTTTGTAGTCTCAATGACATGACAACATTCCGTGGGGCATTTTTGTCCGGGGGGATTTCTGTGTCACATCCCAGTTGCCTTTCTTCTCTGCCTTCTCTTTCTCCTTTGATTTCGAGTGGCTGCGTGCTTTTTTGGATCTGGTGCCAGAATGCATCAGCAAATTAAACGAGCTTTTATCCGATAAATCTCTCGAGAATGCCAAAACTCTCGGATTGAGCATCCCCTCCGATGATTTGATCTCGGTTGTCGTCTTGGTGGCTCGACTGGCATCGAAATGGAGGTTGAGGAAGACACTTTTTCAGCGAGTCCCACTGGGCGACTAATTTATTGAACAAATATCTACTTCTGAAAGTTATGATCTAGGTAGGGAACGAACGGCTATTGTACTACCACAGAACTAGTACGGTGACCAACCACCCAAACCATCGACAACCCCACGAACGAAAGACCCCGTCCATCCCACACATTCTCGAGAGCGAGCACTCGGAGCTCTGATGGAAGGATCTCCTCCGGGATACCGGTTGATGTAGTAGTGGTGGTGGTAATTCAGCAATTTTCCCCTCCACCCTCATGGGCATAATTCAAACCCGAGACTGCATACAGTACTACCACTAATACTACTACTACTACTACTACTACTACTGCGTAGTACAGTCCCAAACGACCAAATCCATTCCATAAACCAATAATGTACTGTATTTTGTTCTGTTGTTGCTTATATGCGCACTAGTTGTTAACCATCACCAATGGACCACCGGTGGCCAATTCGTTTCTGAGCTCGAGTGATACATGGTTGATTGGCGTTAGCGCATTGAAGGACGGTAATCCCATGAGCCAACTCCTTGGGGTTGATTACATCTCGATACTTTTTTCATGGCTTCCAACACGGTTGTTGATCCATGTCGAGCTCGCTCACTTGCTCGCTCACTTGGTGCTAAAGTACTCTGCTAGTATGCTGTGAGCCGTGATTTCAAGGAGCGTTGTTCATATTCATGGCGACAATCATCGTGATGATCACCAGGGTGATCCATACCGCACGCACACGTGTCGTGGGTTTACGCTTGTAAGGGCTCCAACGGTCCATTCTCCAACACATTGGAGAGGTGAGCTACACAAGTAGTTGGGCCGGTTCCCGATCCATGGCATGGCTTCCCGTTGTGAAGGAAGGGAAGCATCATCACCACAAATTGTCCCAGAAGCACGACAAATGGCCACCTTCTCGTTGGTCCTCTCGGGTTGAATCGCAGCAGTCACTCCATTTGATGGCTTCGAAATCATAAAGTCCTATGAGATGGGCAACGCTCAAGCTCTCTTCCAAGCTCACTATCTGCTCTTCATTGCTTGCATGTACACTACATAGTACTATAAAAGCACTAGAGGTTCTGAGCTGGTTGACATCGAGCATGAACGTTATGGCAGCTCAGTCAGTGGCTTCTTTTCTCTTGGGGTTGTTACCCGGGATGAAACTCGAATGGCACCTCTCAGCACAAATGATTCATCTTCAGACAGATCAAGTGCTGAGACACTAGTCTAACTTAATCAAGACAGGTCATATTCAACAACTTTCAAAACCTGATCAGGGACACAGGAACCCGAATGTCTGCCTAATTAATAACCATCCGTTTCGGTTCCTCAAGCGATATCCCATACATCAAGGGAGAACTAGCGACTCACTACAATGATTATCTAATATTTTTTCTTTCACCGTGATTCCAACGTGGTCGTCGAATCAAGACCTCGGTGACCATTTAAATACGTCCTATTAACGTGCGGTTCCTCTCCAAAATCGGCTTAATCTTATAGACTTGCTCTCGTGTTTTAGTCGATTGATCCTCTCCACCGATTCCGAGTGAGCCCAAGATAGCCTGACCCAAGCTGTTCATGGCCAAGAACAAGCTCAAGTGGAGATGGTAGTGGTGCTGGAGTTGGGATGATCTCCATCCAGCCATTGAGTAGTGTGAGTGCACTACGTCCTCTGCGATCTCGGAACATGACTCTGGATTCAAGTGAGGCTCCCTGCGATTTTATGGCCTTCGCCACGAGACTTTCAGACATTACGCCAAAAAAAAAGCTGGAGAATCCATAATCCACCACCACGATATTGGCATACTGTACACACACTGAGAGGAAATTGAGTAAAACTGAGCGCGTAATGTAGGTAGATATCGGTTCTCTATGCTCATTACCGATTTTGGTGCACTTGGAAGCATTACAAGGACAATTGACTCCTCATAACAAATCCATGTTCATGGTAAGCATGAAGCAGTATGTAAGCAGTAAGCATGAAGCCCCGATCAATGAGTTACCGCTAAATGAAAGAGTTCGACTCAGCGAGTGATTCTGTCCAAGATTGGATGAGCTGGTTGCTCAGCCGATCAGTTGAGCTGCTGGTGGGCATCATGCAGTCTGGTGCTCTCGGTTCATTTGAAATCATGGGCCTGCTGCGAATCCAAGGAACCCCGCCAGAGAATAATCTGGAACATGTTCAACCATGTCAGAGCAGACAAATTGCTCAATCACTCAAAAACGCTACATTTTCCGGGAACGTAACCGTTATCAAAATGATCGAGTCCAGCCTTCAGTTGAACTCACTGAAATCTTCTCTGGATTGAACAATGTACCGAAAGTGTTAATGTCATAGCAGATATAGATATAGATATGGATATAAAGACTGTGATTCGTGATTCGTGTCTAGTGAATGAAATATCATAATAAAAAAAAGTTGTCAAAAACTAGGGAACACTTGACATATAAAAAAGAGTGAGTGACCACTGAGCTAAGGATCGAGAATAAATTGGATTCAACTAAGTTGCAAGCGAGAGTAGAATAGTAAAACGACGTGCTAGAGTTACAAAAAACAACTGAAGGCAACCACTGGAATATTTACCGACTAATTATTTGTTGTAAAGGTTTGCATTTCAAACGTAAGGAATAAAGATCGTGATAAAAATCTATAGAACCCGCACCCATTTTAACAAACTGAATAATTGTAAGGTATAATCGCAGTCAATTGAACTTGAGTCAGCCGTTTTCAGCCCATACATTCATTTGTCCCAAGCTGTTGAAGTCATCATAAATAGTGTTGCTTAATGTGGGTGTCGTAACGATTCGGAGACGAAATGAAATAAATTGAATTGAAATGTACGACCCCATCATGAATTTGGTCGGAGATGATAGACCCTTTTTCTATTTTGTGTGTCCTCAATATCCATAACAATTAATCACATTTTACGAGAATGGCCACGTGATTTGATTTAGCATGACCTTGCCTCGTAAAAGTAGTACATGTGTCCCCCTATTGTGGTTTAGTGTACTCTGTTCATTGCTCAGAGTGGCCGTGGTCGTGATTGTGGTCGTGGCTATGCCGCTCAACTTGTCAAGCCAGGCTCATGTTTAGATATAAATACTCAAAGCTTGTTGGTTCGCTGGAAAAATGAAGATTGATTTTTATTTCCAGGGCTTCAGCTCGTAACTCGAGCCCCGACCAGAAAACGCGAGATTTCGGAGAGCGTTTCGCGTTTTCCGTCGCGCTCTTTCACGCAACCTCGGCCGGACGATTCTTGTCTGGTTGAGATGATGATTTGATTCGGAGTTGACAAATCGCACGACAGAAGTCGCAGGCAGATGGGAGTAGAAGTCTCGGTGTGATGAGAGAAGATGGTCCGAAGAATGACTTCGAGGCCATCCATTTATTCATTTACCCATTGGGGCCTGCGCTTCCGCTTGGCATGATTTGGGGCCCATCGGGTTTGGCTCAAGATGAGCAGGAATCCGCCACAAATAACGTCAGTACAGTTCATACCCAATAGCCACGTATGAATAAGGTGAATGCTGGGAGCAAATCGTCCACGAGAAGGACAGAGAACGAGCAAGAAAAAAAAATGATAGAAAGAGAGAGAGAGAGAGAACCAAAGAAAGGAAAGAGATGAGGTATCATTAGCGAGACAATAAACGAGGGGAAAAAAATCATGGACCAGACACAATCCAAAGAAAGAGAGGCAAAACAAGATGAGAGGGCCCAAGTTCCCAATTGATTCCAAATCGAACTAAGTAGGCTAGGTCTGTGACCATTAGGTTATAGCTACAGAATATGGGCCATCCCATTTCTGAGATCCAAAGAGGCTGGCGAAGGTTCAGTTAACCACATCATGGTCTGTGCCCGGATACACTTTAGTAGATAAGTAAATGCAGCAGTTAACCGGGGATGTTCTTTTTCAGTAAGTTTTCTTTCTTTTCACCCGACGGCGTGTCCAGGGTCTGGATTGAACCATTCTGATTCCTGGCCAATGACCAATGATGGCGGCTGTACGATGACTTGGATTTGTTCAAGTACGGAGTGCTCAGTCAACACTCCAGAGGAGATTAGATGGTGGATTCGAATTCCCAACTTGGTCAGCACCACTCAGACTCGCCTTGTTCGAATCAACACCCTAGATGGCAGTGCAGGCAAAAAGACACCCCAAGGACGACTGAAAAGCAAAGTGGGTGGGTAACCCAAGCAATCTTGGATAATTATCGTGACCGAGCATCACCACCCTTCCCATCCTCCCTTTATTTCCCCTCCACAACAACAACAACAACAACGAGAACAACTCAGTTCCGGAGACTACATAGACCAGCAATGACCTTGGATGGGCTTGAAGGGGGAAATGTGAGCTTCTCAGGTCGTGTGTCTGACCATTCCTTCGGTCTCTCTCATGTGGGCTGCTGCCCCGTGACATACGTAAGTGGAGCAATGAGCCATGGACTCCTCATTGGTTCCCAACGAACCTGACTCCGCCCGATTCTCGAGTCCGAGCTAACTGAAGCGGTAGCCAGCACTCGCTGCCACCGGGTGCATTCACACGGAGTTGCAACTCACCACCACCACCACCACCACCACCCAACTCATCTAGATCTAATGATGCTCTGCTGCTCTGCTCGTGAGTGGAGCGAGTGTGAGAGTGCGTCGTCGTCCACTCCACCACCATCCGAGGACTACTACCACTACTACCTAGTACCTCCTAGTACTCCATTTACTACTCCAGTTTTCTCGGCCCAATTGGAGCAAAGACAGTGAGTGACTAGTGGCTCACTCGCTGAGCTCTGTTGATCAGGGACTGAACGAACACCGAACAGGCGGTTTGCTACCAACCATTGCACAATCGACGAGCACGAGAATGAAATTTCGCACCGCTGCCTCCACCCTCGAGAGGCCCATTGAGTTTGACAAGCATGGGCTCAAATCACTCGCCAGGATTCTAGGCTTGGTCCAACATTTGGACATGGGTTCTACGTACGGTAAGCAGGAAATGAACCAAGTGGGTTTTTGCTTTGGGTTGCACCGCAAAATGGGAGGGTTGGAATCACGCACGGCGTTCTACGTACATCTTGCTTCGGCAAAAGCCCTAATGGCCACTATTGAGCATGAACTTTAATTTGGCCAAGGACTTGTAGCATTATGATGAATAAGAGCAAATGGATTCAATCAAACCTCATAGTTCTTTTTCATATGCTCCTCTTAACTTGAAAGCAGAAGAGCCACGCCGACACGATGTCCTGATCCAATTCCAGTTGAGAAGCCCCTATGCCGATCCCATCTGTTGTAGACAATGGAGGCACTCAAAATGATGACCCCCATGCAAATGACAGATGCATTGTCACCGGAACCCAAAACTGACGAGAGAATTCAGAGAAATTTTTGGTGGGTTGCCTGTTTTTCCTGTTTCGAGAGGTCTCCTCCGTGCTATTTATTTGTCACAAGCCAAAGTCAACGTGCCATTGGTACAATACGATATGCAACCATCATCCTTACTCAGCACGAGCTACGTAAACCATGTAGTCAATGGCCGCCAGTGCGACGTACTTGAGTGAAGCAGAAAAAATTGCCATTTTTTTTCAGGCCCATACCGTACTTGTCAGCGGCTTGTTAAAAAGAGCAGAGTGTACATATGAATGTATTTATTTTTCCTCACAAGCGAAATACATACGCTATAGCCCGGCATCATGAAAAGGGCTCAAACATTCAAGGCTTAAATCAGAATTTCGGTCATGTGAGCTATCCTGATATCAGCATCAATTCTATTAAAATATTGAAACCGAATTTTTGTTTTATGCACATATCGATTCAGTTAAAAGAACTAAGTCGAGATCTAGAATCTGGATAGAGTAACCTTTTAAGGGAAATGTGTCGGATTTTTTTTTTATACATCTACGCTTTTCTCCTCAAACAATGATAGAAATATTCCAGAAGTTGAATATCCTATGAAGAGTAATTGAAGAAAACTTCTTGAATAGTCAAATATTTCAAGCAATCATAAGAACAATATTTTTTTTTCTCAAGCCAATTAGGTGAAACAGTTAAGACGATTACGTATTTCGCCCATTGGATAGTAGAGTACAGTATGTTTCAGGATGATATTGCTTATTCCACTCATTATGGTCATCTATGATAACTGTTGTATCAGAATCCACCCTAAAAAGCCAAATTCGGCTATAGGAACAAATCGATAAAAAAAAACTTAAGTTTCCTATTTTCCGGATTTCATTCTACCACATTTTTAACTTTAAACCGCAGTAAATTAGGTCAAGAGTACATTAGACCTTTTCAAATCGAAAAACAGAGATAAAACCCGTTCAATCGAAATTCTACATAACGAAAAATGCACATCGTATATCGTTTAAGCCAACTAGTCCATATTTGGGTCTTGACGCTTTTTACCGTGGTCGAAACATTGCGCACACATTGCGAAGGGAACAGTTTAGACCATTCGTCAATCATTTAGTGTGTGTGCACTTTGTGACAGACTGGCCAATTCAAAACTTTACGGATTTTTCAAGACATAGATTGCATTGTTTGGTGGCACTAAACATAGCCATAAAAAACAAGGCAGAATCAATTGAAGCTTAATGTTGATCGAACGAGGCCTTCCGAGTCCTAATTCCAACCGTCCAATAGGTTTAGCTTTTAGATGAATGGCAATACGGAGGTTGTTTGTCTTTTTGGTGGAGTTCATTGTTACGCTTACGCATTATTCCAATGCTCAATTTGAAACGTTCAACGTTAGAAACTGAATCACAGACGCTAGTTTTGGGTCTTGGCCAATGTTCATTACATTGTACGTAGATACCTTGATTCTACTAAGAATTGGAATTTCCAAGAACTTGTCCAATTCATACAACAAGCACGTTCGAAAATTCTTACTGCATTGCTGCTTGGCATGAAGGCCAACCTTTTTCGTTCTTGCAATCAGCGTTTACTATTGCATTGCTTCCGCGTTGAAATTCGTGACAACTCGGAGACTAATGGACTTTTCGTCATCTTTAATTTTGAACAGAGGCGATTTGGTGCAAGATTTTTTTTTTTGGCTTCAGCATCATTGTTCGTGTATGTAGTGTACATGCTTACACATATCAACCAATATTATCATCACACAAAAAGGGGTGGAAGTGCAAATGATCAGCAAGATATGAAATACGGTATATAGTGTATACCTATATTCAATTAGCAGATGCTCATCCAATTGTGCCTATTCAGTCAGCAGAGGTATAACCGTAATAATTCTTAGCTTCTGCGGCAATGAAAGTAATTTTGAATGTCACTTTTTAACTTCTTCATATCCAAATCTTTAAAATTTCAGATAATACTTCTTTGCGCTTTCAATATCAATCACCGCTTGCTTGAATGTTGTGCTTGCTATAGGGTAAAAAGTTTCAAGGTACACAATTGCGAAAGTAAAAAACCGTTATAATTCACCACTTCAAATGCAATCATTTGTTAATTCATGGTTTTTTAACAATAGTTTTGGAAGAACAAGGAAATCAAAAGAGTCCGCACAGTGGTAAGTATGCATTATCAAGTTTTGACGAAATTACGCTTACACGTCATAAGCAACATTGATTTTTAGCTCAGCTTAAGAACTGAAATCTCAAAGTTTTATTTGTAGCTCTTTTAACCCTATTTGGTAAGAATTGCTAGGAACTCACTGGAATACAAATTAGTTTATGATCTATATATGGGATGGGATGGACCTGTTTTCATCCGTTTTAGCTAAAAAAATAAATAAGAAAAAAAAGGATTTCCGTCATAGAAAAAAAGGAATCTGCATGAAGTGTTTGGCCAATTGAATTTGGACATTGGCCATGATGTGGGCATTTTAGAGTCAAAAGCGAAGAAAAAGAAACACTTTTCGCGAACATCTTAACCACCATTAGTAATCTTAAGGTCAGTGCTTGATATATCAAATAGTGAGCACAAACTGTCATGACCTTGATGTACTGTAATCAAGTTCAGCTGAGTGTGTATGGAATATATTTGCAGTAAAAACACATGTACTCAGCTAAGAAGTACAAGTTGGTCGTTGATTAGATGTACGACGCAATTCTTACCGATATGAATTGACGTTTGAGTGTCATAGTTGGGGAAAATATTTTGTCAATCGATGATACGGCCATGTAGATCAACCCATTTGTAAAGGTGGTAATTGTGATTGAAATCGCAAAATCTGGCCTCCATCTACCAGAGAGTGAGTGGGTCTTCATGGTTGCCGTTGATCAATTCCAGACCAATACTTTTGCCACACACACACATGGTGAAATGTGGAACTGATACCCACCCGATTTGAACTTGTTGAAAATCCGAATACGGAAATTAACCGACTTGTTTGGTATCAATTGCAAAGTCCAGCTTGGACTTGAAATGAAGACCGAAATCGTAGTTGTTTCACATTCTCATCTCTCCACGTACCTGCATAAACGTAGTGTGTTTCTGGCGTCAGTTTTCGTCGTCTGATTTCAGGAGGTTTAGAACATACTGCTCTGTACTTACGAGTATGTACATACGTAGAGTACGTACAACAAGTAGCGAGAACCTAGTGGGATGCGAGTGACGGCATATTGATGCTCAAACAGCAAGCAGAGCAACCAACGTCAACCCTTTCACAAATAGATGCTATCTCATGTTCGAACCCATAATCACAAGAGCATTCATTTGTTTGCTTTAGAAAAAACTGCTCTAAAAGCCTTACCACGAATTGAGCTTCAAACAGACATGGGCACAACTCTTTTTCTACCGCAAGTTACATTGGGGTTCGAATCTTTGGGGTCGAATATCGAACTCGTCTCGGTGGCGCTTGACAAGATCTAAAACCTCCGAGGATGTAATAGACACAAGAACATATTTGGAAATCGAGCTTCCGCAATTGAGGGTGCATGTGTGATGGGCGCTGGGTTCATTGATAGGGCCCGTCATTAGTATTAATTTGAGCATGCACAAGCATACTCACCTAATAACTCGGCCAAACTCCATTGACGACCATGATGAGGATGACGGCGATAGTTGTACTTGTTACCTGGCTAGCCACCTCTTGATGATGTCCAGCGGCATTATTTTGGCCATTGCGTTAAGGGGAGTCCGTGGAAAACCTAGGTGCGCATTGCATTGTCCATTCGGAGCCCCGGCAATTGTGCCCAAACTACCGTGGGTAAAGTGGACCAAGTGACTGACGAAGAAGAAGATAGTAATAGTAATGGTTAGGTGCCAAGAGCTGCGAAACTTTCAATTAGAACGCTCCACGCCGACACCACATCCACGAGAGTGGCATAGTGGCTGCACTCCATTTGCTCAGGGGGTTCTTTGAGAGCAGAACGCCCAGTTTCAAAAGGAGATGATCCCATTGAATCAAGTTGGTCTTCATCCTCATAATCATCCGCCTCATCCTCATCATCCTCGCCATCATTCTGAATATCTTGAGACTGCCCCGTTTCACTTGACCACATTTTCGACAACGATACTCTCTCAGTCATCACGTGTAAGCAGTCATTCTCAGAGGCAGAAACGGTTTTGACCCAGTTCCATCCATGTCTTACATCCTGGCTGTGGTCAGTCTGGCCAGGGAACCTGGCCTTGGAAATGAGTTTAACACACTGGCACAGCCGTCTTCCACCCGAATTTGGCATGGTCTAATGGGTGCCTCCTCTCTTGAGTCTTTGACTTGTAGCAGATGGTCACCCTGGATGACTCAGCGGCAATCAAGGCTTTTTTTGGAGTGCAAGGGTGACGATGACGGCGGTGGTAGTGGCCTAAGAATGGGTGGATCAGATGGTCTGGTTGCTCACCACGACTGATGATCTGGTTGTTGGACCGAAAACGAACGAGCCACCAATACCTACCACTGGCATGTCCCACCATCCCCCACCATTGGACTCGGCTCAAGAAGGGGCTTTGATGACAGCGACGATTTTGCTTTGCTTCTGTTCGCTCATTCAAAGTCTAACATCAGGCTGGATCAACAGATACGACACAATCATGTCCGTGCATGAATATAATAAATCCCACTATGATGAATCAAATCACTTTCCTATAGTCCGTCAATGGGACGCACAACCTCCCTCGTCACACTCTAAAATTGACGATGGATGAGCCAAGGATCCAACCAGGACTGTAGTTGGATTTGAGTTGAAATAGATGATGATATTCACAATTCGTTGCAATTCTCGCCGGCCAACCACGCCACCCTGCCTGGTTTCAATCATGGATGAATGTGATGATGTTGTTGGTTTTTCTGAACTGGACGACATTTGGACGATGTTTCTTCTGCTGACTGAATATCCATCCCCCCTCTCCCCTCGAATTGAAAATTGGAAAAGAGATTCAGATTTGGATATTCAAAATGGGACGAATTGGATGAACGACAGCCTGCTCAAGAATGATCTTTTTAACCTCCACCTCGCCCCCTCCACGAACATGTTTACACATCAAATCTTTACGTTTTTCTCCCAATTGTGAAAGCCTGTCTGTCATTCGTGAGAAATTGAAGATACTCCCGTACAATGGCCATTTCATGATCGAAATGTCCTTAAGTGATGGTCGTGTTTGGTCGGGCATCATCTTAATAATATGATGACGAGAAGTCATGATGCAATTAAAACCGTGCATGACGGGGACCACCATAATTTGGCCAATTGTTCAGGGTTTAGGTTGGTGATGGGGGCTGGTTGGTTGGTTGGTTGGTTGGTTGGTTCGAGGTCACTGATGACGACGAGCTGCTTGATCCAACAATAAATTACGCATGAATATGGATGGTTCCATCAAATCCCTCTCACACAGACACACTCACATGAAGAAAGAACGGCAGATCCTGGAATCGTGAGCTACCACAAGAATTTCTGGGGGCCATCCTAAATAATCACCCCAACACGACAAGACACTCTGTATGGGGATCTCTTGCTTGCTTACTTTTTTGCATGCTTGTTCGTGTCTCGAGTACCAAATCATGACATCTGAATAATACGCGTAATAACAATATTACCGCGAACTAACTTTAGGCTGAATTGGTGGGTTGGTTGTTTTTTAAGCCTGATCTTTGTGGCGAGTGAGAGGCTCTTTGGCGTTGGGTTGGCCTGGTTTGGTTCTTGTCTTTTGCCCGTGATTCTCTTTTGAAGCTCAAGAGCCCTTTTTTTGTTGTGAAGGGCTTAGCGTTCCTTAACAATGCACCGAGATCTTTGTAGAACGCCCCAAATTTTACATGGTCTATCAGAAAACAATGGTTCTAATAGTTCACTCACTCGGCCCGAGTGCTTCATGGCTCTAAACTCCCCGATTTACTTCGACATGGATGGTGGTTCAGGTGGTGGTTGAGCTGCTTGGGAATGGTGCTCATGGTGGTACGACTCGTTCTTCTTGAACAAGCTTGGAATCAAGAACTGGGAATGTAGGTGAACACCAACGACACCCGACACCTCAACCAACTAAATATCCATTCATTCCCGACCAGACATACGTGACTCTATTGTTGACCATGCTCAGCGGCTCTGAACCTATGTTGTATGCTCTTAGCCACTGAAAGAACCGTCTACAATGCCATAAGCATAGTAAAACCGACAGCATCTATGATATAATAGTACAACGAACTGTGCAGTTGGATGTACGGTACAGCAGACAATGCCATAAGCATAGTAAAACCGACAGCATCTATGATATAATAGTACAACGAACTGTGCAGTTCCTGTTTTACTAATTCTGGTTGATGTTGACTTCCACCTGGATTAGATCCCCCAATTTTGCTGCTTCTGCGAATGGGTTATGGTGTGCGTGCGTACTTGGGTGTGTGTGCGTTTGCATTATTTATCAGATTGCAAGGGGCTGAGGGCACCATGCAGCACTACGACCGACAAGGTGAAGATGTAGTTAATCCGTAAATAGGGTGGGCCAAATTAGGAGAAAATAAGGGCCGACCAACGACGTCTTGAGGTGTTGGTGCTTATGTATGTACTACGTGTGTGCATGCGTGCCGAAATAAAGGGCTCCATTCATGCTCGCTCATGAGACAGACCATGTCGAATCTTGCCCCCTTAATTTAATCACATTAGCTTTATGTGTGCGTTCGTCCATGTCGTCCATGTCGTCCAGGTGTTGGTTGGGGCTGCCCAGGAAGGAGCGGCTTGGCTGGTCGACTGGCCGACTGGTTATTTAGATGGGTGGGTGGGGCTCAATTAATTTACATATTCATAAAACGCTTTTTATCCACATCACAAATTAGTTCATTTCCTTGCCTTTGATCACGTTTCCAAGGCAAAAAAAAATGGCGTTACGTTTTCTTCAGCCACTCCAAAGTTCAATTCCTGGACTCCTCTGGTCCAAGTTCGAGTTTGCTTGCGTTGGTCGTTCAAATCTCCACAAGATTTATTCGATCCAGACCACTCAAGAATGGTGCGAGTCGATGCTGGCTTGGGAGTGCCAGACTGATAGTGCTAACCAAGGATGGGGCTGCTTAGTTGGTTAGCCTGTGGGTTGAGCCATATCCATGAGTAATTTGGTACTCCCATTACTCTCAATCTGACAGATTCTAAATTGGGCCGAGATTTATGTGGTCAAAAGTGGACGTGGTCCGTCGGGAAGATTCATCCCCAAAGTCCTGAATGAGGCTCCACTCTTAGCCAGTCACCCTCAGTGGCTCCCAAGGGCGATGGTGAGCCATCGCTATTCCGTGTCTATCTTCAAGGAAGCAGGATTTGAGAAAGATCGGTAAATTACATTTTCACAAGGTGCTCAGTGTCCCATTGTCGTACATACTTACGTACAATCCACCATATTTGGATCAGACTAATCCGGGATGCGCTTGATCGCCCTTGTTCAAGCCTGAGCTTAGTAAGCTCTTCATCACGCACCTGGGAGAGAATGTATTTCCCGGGCATTATTGTCGGTGTCCAAGACAAGTAGTGGAAGTCAACTTAGGGCGGGTCAGAGGCGGGGCCATTGGACAGCTCTTGACGTCCCCTCAGGTTTTTCAACGACCACATCTTGAGTGATCATGGTCAGGCTAGCTTATCTGGGCCGACCCACTTTCAAGCAAGGAAACTAAAGGGTTGATCAATGTTCAATGTTAGGGTCCACACAACATGACCTTGAATACATGTCTCGATTTACTAACGTGAAGCAAGGTAGTAGATGCTTGGACGCCAAGCCGGCTCAAAAGGCGTGACATTAAAAATCTGGACGTCAAAAATGTCAATGTGATGGCAGCTAGATCAGCCATAGGGGAGAAAAACAACCGTCCAGACATGGTTTTTTTTTGAGAACCTTGGACATGTATAAAGTTACGAGCGCAATGTAAATGTGGCAAGCACGTGTGTGGTATGGCAAGCTGAACTGGCATCCTACGAATTGAAATTGGGGTAACAAAAAATAAGGAATGAAAATTGCAATTAATATTATTTTGGACTATGTTCACGTGATATTCACAGATGTGCGATTAGCCTTGGTAATGTCATCTTTTCGAGTGTTGTTCAATAAATGTTTAGGAATGAGCTCAATCGAGTTTCCATTCCAATTCTCTTGAGCTATTGTTTGGACGGGAACATATGTATAAAAAGACACATATACTTGCATCAAAAGCTACCGTGTCTTGGATCTAAAAAAACCGACCCATCAAAGAGATGCCAAGCGTGTCAAGCGTGATTTCTCTTTCAGCTGCCCGGTCGCTGTCCTTTTTCTTGAGTCGTCGAGCATTCTTGTTCCCGCATTGTTCTAGCGCACGGATCGTACTAATTGGAGGTTAGCACATCTCCTGGCCTATGCTGTAATGAAGCCGCCCTCATTTACATCTTCGTTCCGAAGGAAGAATGTCGAGGCTTATTTACTTCGAAATAAGATCCAGGACAGTCAGGGGCTCCAATACCCCGTTTCTCATCGCCTTTCGTCCCTCGTCCACCACCGCTTCGTAGTGTAATTTTGGAACTGGGAAATTGAACCCAATGGAAGTTCGTCGTCTGTCTTAGCCCAGAGTGTTGTTGTTGCTGCTCTTGCTGTTGTTATTGTTGCTGGAGGTGGCGTTGGTGTGTTCTAGGGCTCTGGCTGCACTTGAACGCTCTACATTCCAGACTGTCACTATATATCTTAGTTAACTTGGTTGTGATCTTCTCCATAGGCTTGAAATTGAACAATTGGCTGGTGGGGTGCAACCTTTTGACCAACTGGCCACTCAGCTACACGTGTAAATGAAAGGCGCACTCTTTCCATTACTCTCTTTACCATTGACATTCAAGAGGAGAGAATCCCATCTTAAGATTCGACTGACTAACAACCATGCCCGTTTTACAAGTCCAGTTCACCGGTGTATTCACTATTCGTGTGATCGAGAGAAACGGGGCGAAAACCAGTGGCGGAGGAGTTTTTGGGGTGTAGCTGTCGGAACATTATTAGAACTGTCACTTTTCGAGACACCTGACTTGTAGAAGCAGATATTCGAGGAGCTGTGAAATTAAATTCCAAACGACTACCTGCACTTCACTTCGCAAGACCTCAGTCCCAAAAGAAGCATCATGTATGTAGTATGTACGTGCGAGCTCCTGCCAGTCTGTCCGTCTATCCGTTCGTTTGTCCGATTGGCTCACTCACAGAGAACTACTACGGGAACTGTTTCAGCCTTCTTTTTAACCCTCTGCTTTGCTTTTGAGGGTGAGAATCCGATTGAGTCCTTTACGCTGAACTCTGAACTGGATCACGAACAAGATTGATGTGGAGCGAGGTCCGGCTTCTTGGTCCGGCTTCTCGGGGAGTGATGTGATTGGGGGTTGGACGGGTCGGTTTTGACGGTGAAAAGCGTAAAGAGTTTATCTGATGTAAAAATCACTTGGCATGGATGTTAACCTGAAAGGCACTAACTAGACCAAATGGTTTGTCCGTTCGTTGGGTGAGCGCAAAAAAAAACATGCTCAACTCTCACCAGGGTTTCCTTCTCCCGAGCATTCGGTAGTTTACTAGTTCAATATTCACTTTCATAGAGGTGATTTTCCATAGAGTGGTTATTCCCTAGTTTGAGAAGAAGCGTCCAACACGTTCTTGACCAATCTTATTGCACAAAATGTTCTCAATCCAGCCTCCAAAAATCAGAGACCGCACATTGATACTTGTCCAGGTATTTCTTCTCTGGATCGACCTAGGAATAATTGAAATATGAATTCGCTTCAATTGCCTGATTCATGTAACGAAAATGTATAAGATAATGCATCACGTGCAGCAACGGTGACAAAGCTCTCTAACATTTCATCATAATCCCGTCTCTGTGATGTTTTTCTTCCCGAAAGCCAACCAAACTGTTCGTCCACCAGCCAATCAACCCGACCGCCATTTCGTGGGTTGAACTTGAAAAAGAAAATAAGAATCAGACTCCGAGATCTGACTGTGAGATATTGGAGAGAACCACGCTGAGTCCTTTTTTTCTTCGCCTTGTTTCTCTCGTTTTGGGAGCTAACCTCGGATCCATGATTTCCAGTTGGAGAGGCACTACTCTTTTTTGATTTTATTTCGGCCGACTTCTCTCAGATTAAGATGAGAATCGATTCTCGTGATCTCCTAGCATGACCATATAGGGATGAACAGGGCGAGCAGGACGAGCAGGACGAGCTACTACCACTGGTGCACCCTGGCTGGTCGGCGGAATGATTGGATGGAGGTATGGAGAATGGAAAAATAAGAGGTGCTCGTGATTCTGATCATGACAGAATTACACTTCTGAGCACTCTATCAACGCTTCACGTCTGTCGCTCGTCCAAAGATGCCAATTTCTCGCGGCGGAGCATCCATCGCCCTGTGGATGTCACTTCAGAAGCGAGTCCAGAGCTGCTAGCTGCCGACCCCAGAAGTCCACTAAGGCAGGCAGAGGGGGACCACTGACGAGTTCTTGAGATGTTTCCGAGGCCAAATCCAATCACTCACTGCCTGCCAAGATGGATTGAAATCAAAGCAGATCATTGGTTTGCCTGTTTTCCTGGCGTTTTCACGACAAGTAGTTCATGATGGCTTTTTGGCTATCATGCCCCAAATCTGAGAAAAAATGTCAAACGCGCAGAAAACCATAACTCTCACACTGAACCGACACACACACACACACACACACACACACACACACACACACACACACACACACAC
>NC_081444.1:446595-451825 GCF_007210705.1 Tigriopus californicus
CCCCCCCCCCCTCCTCCCGTCCTTTTATTTGGGTTAGATCTTGGCTCTATTTAGAGCCCATCTAGATTAGTGGTATGTGGTAGGCACTCCTAATAGTACGCGGTAGTAGATCAAGACCAAAGGAAGATGAAGTGGACGCTCTTTGTTATCAGACCTCAGTAGGCCCAATTGATCTACTACTACTAAAAGGGACTATCCTGCCCATCACAATCAGCGTCCCAGCTACACTCACTCAGTGGACCACTGAATTCTGAATTGATTTAAAGTCCCAGATGAACCCGCGGCGAGTTTATCCTCGGTTGAAACGGGATCAAAACAATCTACCCGATTGTTACCCTCAATAGTAGACCAGCGCCATATCAGCCAGTGTGTGTATGTAGCTTTTGAATTGCATTAAAGAGTTCCCGTGGACCTTTGAGCATGAGAAATGAGGTGTCGCCCAATTTGGGATTTCAAAATCTGGGTCTAAATTCGCTGCTCCACTGTATGTACATATATCGATTGTATCGAATCGGCCGTTTCTACCCGATGCAATACACGAGTATACCTAGTATGTACTGTAAGTACTGTACTTAACTACAGTGGTCTCTGGGTCAGCTTTTCCCGGTCGGTCCCCAGTTCTCGTCTTGATCAATTCTCCATCGACACGACCCCGGATTCCAGTTCACATTACCACAAAAAGACAATGGGAGTCAGTTCACCAAAATATCAAAGCGCTTGAACTGATTTGTCGTGATCAATCACCTGATCAAGTTGACCACTGATGGAAATCCCGAACCCACACCTGAGCGATAACCAATCCAGCACTGAGCTGAGCCACTGGAGGGTCATTTTGGTCAGTGGTTCGACCTCATGACGGATTTGGAAGGTTTAGTATCCAGTTCATGTTTGAGGCTTGGAATGAGCGACGAACGAGGCCTAGGTTGGCAAAACAGACCAAGAAGTTCTGCTGAATATCGGCGACGCCAGTCACTCAGTCAGTTGGTCAGTGGGGACCACAAACGCATTCCAAGCCAACCAGGAGCAGCCGATGGCACCACGGACATTATGGAGTAGAAACAAGTCCATATTTTGCACCGCACAGGTCAAGTCTAATTCTTCCATGACTCTTTGATCAATGATCAATGGAACATGAACTCGAGAGCACTTGGCGCCCAACGTCGAATCTCGAAGCAAATCCAGGCCAAGATGAAACCCGGAGACTTGCATTAATTGACGTGCACATAGAGATCATATCAGTTTGGAATTGACCACCTTAACCTGGGCAGGCAAAGACGGGTTGAGGGCTTGCAAGGACACTTTCCGATGACACGAGAATCCAATCACGGCCTCTGCGTGAAGTTCATCCCTGATATTTTACTCAAAAGACAAGTCACATTTTCAGTTCAACGAGCTCCATCACAAACGTCACAACTGGACCCAATAGATAAAAAAAGACTGGAATTTGCTTGTTCAAAAGCACCCTTCTCTTGTTGTACGTACGTTTTATTAGTGCCCAAGCCATCCCTTGAGCTTGATCGATTTTGTCCGTTCTTTTGTACTTTCATTCGTGTTGCTGGATCGAGCTTCCCGAACTCGAACATTTTGGGTGATTTGAGAAAACAATGGGAAACCTAGCTACGTAGAAGGTGGATAGATAGATAGATAGGTAGATACGTAGGGGCTGTAGTTGAGCTAGGCCAAAGGCATGCTTACGTACAATACTAACCAAGAAAAGCCGAGAACGGAGGTGGACGAAGAGAATCGATGGAATTTGCCTCCGAAAGAGATGGATTCCAGTTCAAAGCGTGATTTCAACTTGAAAGCTCAAGAGGGCCAGGCAGGATCTTCGATTTTCCTCTTATCTCCCATCTCCTCCCTCCCTCTCTCCGTACCAACAGTAAGACCACGTATACTACTGTTCATACATATACTACGTTCTCTTTGGTACGGTAGCTTCCAACGAGCCATCATTCGTTGGTTCGGTCGTCGATATCGATATCGGGTTCACGACATCCCCGAAAGATGACGACGATCCTGCCTTGTGGATTTCGTATGGCTAGTATTGCCTTCAAGGAGCTCGGACATACAACACACAATAGTGTAAATGGACCGTGGATGTAGTAATGTAGTAGGTACGGAGGTAGCCCTACATAGTATCGTTCCTATGTGCACATACACACACACATACACAAGAGAGGCACCACAACTCTATGGGGCCTATGGACAGATCTCCAACCAGAACATTACATATTGAGGAGGTGAAGAGGTGAAGAGGTGATGGCGGTGGTGGTAGCGATGTTTGGACTCCTCGGGATGAACATTGGTCGTGATCGGGTGATCCTTATCTCGCTTTGACAACATGGAATGGAAAAAATCCAGCCAACCTCTGAACCGGGATCGCTACCATTATCCATTATGCCGGGGTATTTCTCCAACTCCACCACCGGAGGAGCCTCCACCCAACAAGTCAGGATGATGTTATGTGAAGAATGGATATCACTCCTCAAAAGTCAAAAATGGATTCATATCCATGGAAAAGTCACTTAACGGATCACGTCTAGACAGAGAGGAGCGGTTTCAACAGGAGGAGGGAAACTAGCGTAAGATAATGGAGAGACAATCTCAATGGTCGAGATCTCGATGGAGGCCAATTTGTCCATTGGGATGATCCCTTTAAAATAGACGGCGTGGTATTGGGCAGACCATTTGGCAACCAACAACCAGGAAGAAATCCGCTAGCCCAAAAATAGCAACGTGGGAATGAGAATGGGTTGGTCGTTGAGTGGTCAGCCATCCCGAAAATCTGGAAATCCCTTTCCTATTTTCAACCATTTTGATCGAACACCCATTGTGGCCTACTCTGGTAAAACTGTGCTTTTATACTTCAACTTGTCCACCTCTAACCTTGTATCAACTATGTGCTATGTGTAACAACGCATACATACATTAATAGGTAAACAAGCAAACAAACAAACAAGCAAACAAGCATGGGTCAACTAGTAGAATCCCACGTGTTCTAGTCGTGGCCGCGGCTTTTCGTCCGTCTGTGAAGCGACTAGACAAGTGAACGGGATCAATTTTGTGAGCCGAGCGTCGAACAATGCCAATAATAATCGGGAGCATCAAGTGGTTGAGTTGTTTTGAACAATATCAGAGCATTGTCCCTCGTCCCAGTGGGTCTTTTTCCTGAGACAATGCTCATCACGAGGGAGGCGGATGGATAAGCTCCCACCTCACCCCTTGATCCCTACCTACTACCTTGTTCGTACATAGACTGGTCGGTAGTGAGCAACACGCTAAGACCAAAGGGATGAAGAAGAACTGGAAGCCTCGAAACTGTACCATGACCGCAAACACAACCTGTTCAACTCTGAAGCCAGCCAGCCAGCCAGCCAGCCAGGGGTGGTCGCTGGTCAGCTCAATGGTGAGTTGATCCGATTTCCCACCAATCGGGATGGTGCCTTGATATACGTATATAAATAGATGCCACTCGACTCGACTCGACCCACACAATTAACGTACCGTTCGGTGATTGAGAGAGGTTTCCTCTCTTCGATGTTTTGTCTCAACAGTTCACACTACTTACTTTAAAAATCGGTCTCAGCCTGATGTACATACTATAAATAAAGCAATGAAACTAGGCTGCCGACATTTTCGGGGCGTTCAATTCACCATGTATTTTGACGAAATAAAAAGGACCTCTGTTCCGATCATAGTAGTTCTCTAACATGCCATCCATATATAACACTCGATCCCACAACCGAGGATTTAGCCCTATACCATGTTATTATAGTAGTCTTTCATAAATATTAAAGCCATAGGAGAGCCAATTGGTCAGAGCCATACAGATCTACGTACATATAAATCTCAACTTTCCAACATCAAACGTGTCGCATTCTTAGGACCAATTTCTTGCTACACAATAGCCCAGAGTCGTTCACAGTTTATTGATTCGTGTGCTCTCCTGGTAACAGTTCCTGACCTGTTGATGGTTGTACTGACATACTGTACTGCATATTCGAGCTTCTTACATTGGGAGAGAGTCACAACGGAGGGAGAAAAAAGGGATCGCCCATCATCATTTTCATCAATTTTGTTGTGGCAAGAGGTCCCTGAGCCGTCGTCCGTCTAAACAGAAAAGTGTTCTTAACGGTACTTGACGTTTTCATAAAACCCACCCCTTCACCTTCAATCTCATTTCCCAAGGAATCCCAACCCAAAATCGGGAGTGGACAACCACGGGGAAGATGACCGCTGAGCGTTAAACCCATAACACGTAGAGTACTCTAACGTGAGAACCGATTTTTACCGCTCATATACATTATTGAACATCAATTCCGAAAGAAATGTAAGCCAGGTGTTAAAATACAAATTTAATTTGGGGGTTGGAGAACGTGTGAATGTACAAGAAACAAATGAATGATGAGGTGGCACATGTAGACGTGGAATTTAAGAGTCACTGGTCAGGCAAGAATGGAACCACAACCCCTAAATCTTAAATCATTACAAATTACATATGATCAAGGCAAATGAAGGAGATATTCCTCTGTCCTTTGGAAACGATCTCTGCATTGCGGCCTCTACAGAGATTGAACAGATCTATCTACCCCACCCATCATCATCATCGTCGTCCGTCGTCATCCGAGAATGGTATAATCATAATCGCCTTGGGTCAGACTACTTTCAATTCAGAATTGGATGACCCAAAATGCTGTGGAACGGGAGATTACGTGCCAAACACAACCATAGATATGAAAAATCAAAACAACAAGTTGAGTGGATAATTTCATGTAATATTTTACCCGACCAAACGGGGCTCCAAGGCAATCATGTATGAAGACTGTTTCAACCATATTGGTATTTTTTTCTTCTAGTTATTGCTAGACATCTGTGCTTTGAGGCTCAGGCGAGACAGTGTCCAGACGAAAGTTGTCTATTTTTATCACACTTTTTTGGGGGGGGGAGTAAACATCTTTTGTTAAGGGTTTGAAGAGATGGAGCCCACCCGATTTAGATTCACCGCCCCCAGTACCTTCTAGTAGGTATAGCCGTAGTACCTGTCTGTCGCTTGTCAACCAGAAGGGACTGTCTTCAAATGCTAATCCAGGCTTTCGAGTCAAGTGCAACCAATTCCTGGCAGATGATTCTCCTTCTCCTTCCTTCTGCTGAAGGGTTGGGAACAAATGAGTGAGTGAGTGGGTGGGTGGGTGGGTGTGGGTGAATTGGGAGATATGGATCTTGTGCAATG
>NC_081444.1:451861-455567 GCF_007210705.1 Tigriopus californicus
ACATGAGACAAGATGAGACGAGTTCTGTCCGGCTCAAATTTCTTGCAATCTGGTTGATCAAGTGATCAAGTGAAAATGGTTTTCAGTGGCTATTGGAATGCATAAGTTCAGGATTAGGATATTTTTCTGCAACAGCCTCTTTTAGGGTGTGTGTTTGTGTGTACGATAGAACAAAGCAGATACTACCCATGAAATGTAACCTGATGTAAACGCATATTTCCACTATCGGAATCGGATCAAATCCAGTACGAGAAGTTTGAGGTTGATTTGAAAAGGGCTAAAATCAAAATCAGACCCAGGTGGAAACGCTTGATTTGTTGGACCTACATGCCAACATGGAAGTATTCAAGGCGGTCAATTAGTAATCTCCTACATTCATGCCGACTCTGTTTCACTTGAATTGCTTGTACTATGAACATAATGTTCATAATGAATGACGCAAAGCCAAAGAAGGTTCAATCAATGGCTGCCAAAGAGGATTGCACAAACTTGCTTTAATTTTCCGCCTTGAAGTACTCCTTTTCCACTCGATTCCGTCCACATCAAACTTACGTGCAATCACCACATTATGCTGCTATGCGAGTGCATGGAGTCTTTCTTGTCTTGTTCTGGTTCGCTTTTTCTTCCTTCTTTTTCTTCTTCTTGTTCAAGTCGACCTCGCTCCTTCATTTCCCTTTCATTTGATCGTTCCATATCAGTGACTAATCTCAAAGTAAGATCTTCACGTAATAAGAATAATTCCTCATCCACGGAAGCCAAAGATCGTGTAGGCGGCCATCCATACTTGCAGTATTCAGTGCTATACATACGCTTCGCTACATACCACCAATACGAATCTTGACATACCATTGAAGGCATCGGAGCACATCACTTACCTAAGTACATACCTACTTTGCATAAAATACGCATCCAGAGGGCGGCCAGGACCAGATCCAGGTCGGCCTTGATGGTGACCAAGGTATTCCATTCGATTTGTGAACCAATCCGCGGGCACATTGCCAAATCCTTTCCAATCTATGAGCGTCTCTTCCTCTTGAGATGCCTTCTCTGTTATGCGGATCTCCGAAGATCATCCAATGATGTTGTTCACTCACGCCTTCTTGATCTTATGCAAGTATTTCATGATGGGACGGTGCTTGACACATTGATTGCGATACCTTGAGCCATTGTCAGCGGCAACAACATTAGGTATCAAATAAGTGGAGAGAGATATTGGATTCTTATTGTGGACTATGTGGACTAGTGCCAAACGGGTTTTGAGCCCGAGAATTCCTTCCATCTTTCATCTATTTGAACTCATATATAGTATATTGTGGACGAGTTAAGTGAGTGTAGACCAGTATTTGAACGTGCAGATTGATCATTTTGTATACGACACTGGTCTCATGCTGCAGTAATGACATTCTGTCGTTAGAAATATGATGTGTACATTGGACTAGGTTTTAGAATCGTCAGCAACTCTGACCACCTTCTCTGTCCAGCCATAAGTGCTGTTGAATCCTTCATTGATCCCGGTCAGTTATTGGAACGTGAGCATTGGGCCCTCGGCGCGACCACAGCTAAAATAACCAGTTAGTGTCAACGTAGTACGTACGTATACTGGCTGCAACAGGTACGATACACGATAACGTTCGTATGTGTGTATTTACAAGCACATTAAAGAAGGCTGCTTGAAGTGGAGAGCTCTAAAGAATCTTTTCGTCGGTTGCCTCTGGTTCTCGAATGACCTTGGAAACAACCAGAAGAAGTGTCTTTCTTCGTTCAACATGAATAAAAAAGAAGGCAAGAGTGTGCTGTGTGAGTGTGTGACTGAGTGAATGTATGTAGATAACTCGTACTCTTCTTTTTAATTCTCGACGAGATGGTCACGCTCCGGTTGATTGAAATAGCGTAACTGAATATGTAACGCTTAGCTAACCACACGTCAAAAAGGGCCTCGGAAACTCATACTGTAGTACAGTAGGTACAAGAAACAAGGAGAAGAAGCTACGGCGAGGAATTCGAATGCAAGTCAAGGTCAGGGAGAAAATGATGATACTTGTCATGAATCATTCCTTTCATTCCGGCATGAACTTTACATTCCACACAATCAAACAAACCGACTCCTTTGGCTCAGAAGTGAATATCGCGGAATGAGCATCAGTCGGGGGAATTCTGACCCAAGGCAACGACAATTGGAGCCACAGTTGTTGGAATTGCAGCATGCGAGATCATCATCCAAGTCGAGTAATGAAGAAGATCCCGAACGGAGGGACACTTCACTTTTCTTGGAATCAAAATCGATGCATTCGATCGATGAAATTCCTCGAACCCGTAAGCCTTTTCAATATGTGCGAATGCTTCGACGTGTGTAGAGAAAAATTGACATGGTTTCTTATTTTAGGAATGCGATTTGAGCAAAATTGCAAGTCTACATTGGTCAAGGTCTTGAAAGACCGGTCATTGCCCGCCGCGCCGATTTTCTCCCAGAGCAAGGAAGAGAGCCGAGATCAGTTCGGATCAAACACAGGGGTGAATGTATTTTCAGATTACGAGTAACAACGGATCCGATATGATGGCACTTTCAGGCATGATTCATAAAGTTTACAGCGAATAATTATTGAATGAATGGAGGTGGGAGATTAAAACGAAATCAAACTAGGGATGAGAAAAGCTATGCGTTACTTGCTGCAAAGATCCAATATTTTTTCCGAATCGCGAGATCCGACCACCAGATTCCGATTCATGTCGGCTTTGGGTGAGCACGGAGAAGGTTCATCTTTGACCACAATCTCTTCGTCCTCGTCCTCTTCCGGGTCGGAAATATCATCGCCTTTCTTGCTACTTAGATCCATGGGCAGATGTTGGGCTGGCTCTGAGGCCGCTGACGAATGGGTCGGGCTGACCGATGGCTCGCGTTTGGGCGAGCTGATGGGGCTCTCAGCTGACATCTCGCGTTTAGGCAGCTGTTGGGCGGCAGCAGCGGCCATGGCGGCCGAATAGCGTTCCACTAGAGCCTTGTGTTCCGCGAAGAGATCCACCTCGGGCCGAAGTCCCGAGAACAACGGGTTGGTGCGGGCCATTTGCCACAAGTGAGTCTGGGCTAGCAAAGGGCTGAGCAGGGCCTGTTTGTGCATAGGGATGCCTGGGAACCCGGGCACGGACGACATCAGCGAGAGAGGGGAGGGGAAGCCGCCATAGAGAGAGGTCATGGGTTGCGGAATGGGGCTAGGCAAAGAGGTTTCAGGCTTAAGCATCGGCCCGCTCATGGGGTGCAAGTTGGGGATGAGGTTCTTGAAAGGGCTATGTGACGCGGGGTGAGGGATAATAGGCATGGGTGAAGGTGTCGAGGTCGGGCATGGACCCGACTTTAGGGATGGCTCCGGACTCCTGAGCGGGGGAGAAATCTCACGGAGATCCGGCGACAGAGGCTTCTCAGTCTTGGGAGGCGACGACCACATGGTGGCGGGTGTATTGGGACTAAGCGATGAGGCCGAGGCTGAGCTCGACATGGGCGGGGACATTGGCTTGGAGCTGGGGCCCGCCGGGTTTTGGAGGTTCTGTTGCATGAGACAGTGAATCTTGAACCAGTTAGAACGCCGACCGTATCGCGAGCCGGACTTGGACATTCCCACCATGAGACACTTGCGGAGACGTCACGCCTTACAAGCCGTCCGATTCTTCTTGTCCACCACGCAACGATAGTTGTTCTTGCATTCCTGGATGC
>NC_081444.1:455603-467500 GCF_007210705.1 Tigriopus californicus
CTTGTCCACCACGCAACGATAGTTGTTCTTGCATTCCTGGATGACTGATTGGTTGTTGCAAGTTCGGCCGAAAAAGGACTTGCAGCCTTCGCACGTGAAGGCCCCGAAGTGAAATCCAGCGGCGGGTTCTTCGCACACTCGGCAAAGTTGATTTTGCATTGGATCGAGTCGGTCAAGCTGGAAGAAAGAAGAAAGTAAGCCATAAGATTTCTGGTGGCTGTCGGTAAGCACATGTGGTAAACTATGATGAGACAGGTACCAGAGAAGCCTGTCAAGAGGGGTCTGATCCCTGATTACTGTATGAAAAGTAACACTAAAGGCTTGATTTATTTTGCCTTGATTTCTCAGCTAGTGGTTGGCTTCAAGCCCGTGAACTAGAGTCATGTCGAAATAGGGTAGCAATATATCCGATCATCTATCTTGCATGGTGTCTCAACCACTAGAACCATTATCAGAAGAAAGCGATATGTACCTAGTTACCCTTGGGTTTATCTACATGTACCGATGAGTTTGATCTTGGCTGTGTTTCCAAATGAAAGACAGTGATCTACTCGAGATTGCAGGGTTGCAAAATGTCTCAAGATCTTTCTCGTCTTGTGTATTTGTGTGCTTGTGCCACCATTGGAGATGCGGATCAAAATGATGAATACGATTGTCATTCATCCTTCAATTCGCTGTAACAACATCACCACCACCACCAATGTCTTTGTCAACGATTTGACATTGAAAATATGTGTCATTGTGGCATGTATTTTTCCCCGTCACACTCGACATAGTTTATGGTCTACTTGCGGTGGCGAAGGTGTCACTGTTGTCACTCCTCATGTCTGCTAAATACGTATTTAGTACGTGCGTATGTACGTACGTACAAGACACACTCATGCATCAATAGTTTTAACTCTCAACTTGCACCGATGAGGCGCGGATCGTCTTTGAAATCGAAAATAAAAACTACCTCATTTACAAGATTAGCCTCCCATAAAAGGCTTAATCAACACGTGGGGTAACTTTGGTTTTTGCAACTGTTGACTGACGGTGGCATTATATTTCGATTTGTGTTTGTAATCAATAAATAATGGTTGTCATTCATATCATGCGCAAGTCGCATGGCCTGAACGCAACGACAAATTAAACAAATGAGAAAATTGGATCAGATCTGCCAAAAGCCTCTGAAGCGTGCCAAGAACGACATTCATCATCCAAGTATCCATCCGACTGACCCGGCATATGATTGCGGTATAAATGGTCCAAACTCATTCGCACGTAAAGGCCTCTTGAAGTGCTCGGGTGCGAGAGTGGCGATTAGACTAGCCGGATTTATGATGTAAATGAGGGCAATTCAATTGACACTTCACTCCGATGGCTGGAGGGATTTTCACACAATCCTTAAGCGTGTCCGAATCAAGGACGACGACTCGATCATTTCAAGCCATAACACATACATAAATCAATTAGATCGTAAAGCCTTCTACATAGGTGTTTGTTGTACATTTGTTACAGGTTGTACGTACATATCAATCTGTTGCTGCTGCTTTCGATAAATCGATGCTCTGCTTGAATGGTCAACAACTACCTGAAGTGGCAAACCATCCTGTTGGAACGAGGATCGACCCAGCCAGGATGGAGCTGGCATTCTTTTTTTCCATGCTCCAACTTTCAAACTCGTCTTGGTTATTGTTGTCGTTGTCGATGTCGATGTCGTCGACGTCGTTGAAGTTGTTGTGAATTGTGATGCATGATGAATTCAATAATGACACTAACTCGTCTCACTCTCGTGCTTGGATCTATCCTAAATTACCCGGCGTTACATCCAGGTTCAAATCCAGGTTAATCTTCCGAAGGGCAAGGTCGTTCTCTGATCTGGTTAAAGTGTCTTCTAAAGCGTGAATCTATTTTCATATTTAAATCTCAAGCTCACTGGTTGGCCATATGGCAAGTAATTAGCAGCAATCTTTTCCGCTGAACTTAAAGTAACAAAAATTTAAAATGCCGAAAGGAAAATGTGCACCAACGTATGTATCAAACAAATGTACAAATGTATCGATGGAAATGAGGACTTGGTACTATGAGACTTAGGACTTACCCGAGAATGATCGATGGACGGTGGATGATGGTTGTTAAAGGGGGGGAACCCCGGACCTCGAAGCATGGCCTCGACACTCCCGGACTCGGAGATCATTCTGGGTTGAGGAATCGAGGTGAATCTCCGTGGAGCAATCGCTTGGCTTGAGTTCAGTCAGATGAGAGGCCAAGACGAACAATAATAATAATAATGTGGCTGATGGTGACGATGCTGATGATTATGACAACTTGGGTGAAATGAGAGTATGGAAATGCAAACACTGTTCTAGATCACAACGGCGTTCATCAGGGAATCTGGAGTAGAAATGTCAACGAGGACTGACCACCCGTAAGACCTGACGGCAACTGAAAAAGCACCGCTCTCTCGTTGTTTCTCGTTCTCTCTTCCTGGATTTTTTTTTCTCTCTCTCTCTCTCTTCTTGCCCATCCACAGTATTCCACACTCACTTTCAGGCCAAAAGAGCCCTCTGCTTGATTGTCGACGAGCGATTCACGGGGCGCCTATTCTTTTTACCAGGCTCGTTGGTTCGATCGATCGTTCGTTCGACTCGTCCTCCTTCTTCGCTTTGGTACGTACACTTGAGCGGCCACCATTCCACTCGGATCTTGCGTGCGTTGAGATCTCTCCGCAATCCAGCCCGCCAAAGCCGGTTCAAGATTCACTTGGAGGGCATCATACTCATCTGCTTCGTCTTTGAATGTGGGATCATCTTCTTCGTTATGGAATGCTCGGCTAGATCAGCCTGGGAAGCAATGGGAAGATGAGCAAAACCATGACCGAGCGCCGAGAGAAACCGACCGAACCCCCGACCGACCAGCGCCAACCAGGCTTCAAACCCTCCAGCTAACCCACCCACCGTGGAGTTCCTACCAAGACCCGATGAGGATGATGACAGGAGCCCAAGTGCACACTCTCTCCCGGCCTTGATCGAACGGTCCAATGTGGCTCAGAACCCGGTTGTTCGTCGGATGGAGACTCGAGCTCGTGATTGCACGAGCATCGGTCCGTGGAAAAGGGATTCTACGCGGAGACGTATCTTGATTCTTCACTGCATCGCAGCGATATGTACAACGCAAACAGCCTACTACTACTGCTACTACTACTGTGCCGCTCGTTTCTAAGGCCTTGAAACTGTTTTATCCAGAATTGGCTTGAGATGCACGAAGTTGACAGAAAATTGAACCATCACTAACACTAAGTCATAAATCACGTTCTGTCAAAACAACATGAAATAAGGCACAACTAGATTCATGATGAAACCGGGAACCGGAATATTTCGGATAGAGTCCTTTATTATTCTTTCTCTTTTTCTTCCAAGTTAGATGCTCAAGTGTCAAGACCATGACCGTCGAATATATTCAAAGATGATCCTGCCAGGTAACCAACTACTTGCCTATCCTTTTCCCATACAAGAGACGATGGCAGTGGAGTTCAGTGATTTTAAAAAATCTTATTCTTCAAAGCCAGTGCTAGAGTACAAGTTCAGTCGAATCATTTCATGCGCGTTGCTCTCTACTCCCCAACACCCCAACAGTGTTCAAAAAGCTGTTGTTTTCATAGAAATATTCAATGAATGCTAAAGGAGATTACATTCTTTGTGGCGGTTAAAAGACCCGAAAGAGACTTGCGAATAAAATCTCGTTACAAAACATGAGCCCTCTGGGGAAGAATAGTTACTTTTAAGCAGAGAAGTTTGATTATTGTCTATGGTTGAGAGCGTTTTCTTGGCCAAATCACAATATGCACTTTACAATATGTGGAAAAGGCAACGACAGAAAAATATGAGATCAAGTTGATTCTGCGAGACAGGCAACCATAATAAACCAAATACAGATGCACTTATCATGAAGATCATGTAGGTATGATTAAATGCCCCTCGATTTTTTTCACACCTTAGGTGCTACCTTCAATTCCACCTGGGCAATAGAATTGCTCCCGGTAAACGTGTACTGCAAAATTCATGGCCTTGGTGTAGTCTTTCAAACCCGGATGATTTAAGAGTTCAGTTATGGACCCGCAATGATCTGAGTGGGGGTTGTTGGGTAATTTGTTTCGAGGATCAGCCGATCCATTTGAGGCCAGCCAGACTCATCTACGTATGTACTAACTGCGAGTACTATACCTACAGTACAGTACAGTACAGTACGTTTGGGTATTGAGACCACTCATTCCAGTCGAGAGTGTCAGTTGTGCCAGTGCTGGCTTCTTTGGAAGACGTATTTAAAATGGATTTAGGGCCGCCCTGATGACTTCATTACAAGCAAGATGGTTATTCCCCTCTCCTCCCTTAGCCTAGCACGAGGGCCCAGATCGAAGAGTCATCTCTTGGTTCCAATCGAAAGTGATTCATTTACGGCCATTCGTTCTCAAGCACTCATCCAGTTAGCAGCAGCATCTTGGCTTACTTGGCTTACTCACGCACGCACTCACTTACTCACTCCTCCAGCACTTCAGGTCTCTCAGATGATTACACGACGGAGAATGTGGTGTGCTTAAATAGCACCAACGGAGACAACCAACGAGATCGAGAGAGAGAGAGAGAGAGAGTGACGACAAGACGAGTAGAAATCAATGCTTTGAGAAATGGCTCTGCAAATATATTTAGATCGAGTAAGCATTGCCAACAGTGGTAATGTGGTGCTGTGGTATAGCGTGGGCTGCAGACGGAGGCGATGGAAAAGAGGGAGGAGAAAAGAGATCAGACAGCTAACATATGTTGCCACTTGGGATTATTGGACACGACACTCTTTCAGTTGGTCGTCGGTTAGAAAACGAGATCTAGAACTGCGAAACCATTGGTTCAAGATGACTCCCAATCCCACTGTACACTTGAACGTATTGACTATTTTGCTGCATGGGCCATGTGGTTGTTCATCCACACAGCCTTACAGCCATTCCCGCCAATCACTCGGTTACACACGTTCGTGAGTCCGTAGAAAACGGCAAACGGGAATCGATTGGCCAATTGGCAGCCCAACAACTAGAAAACCATTTGCAATATACCCTACATCTTATCACATCCCAGATGATAGGCCTAATTTATGGTCAAATTGTGACCCTCGCATAACGCCGCAGTCGTCGTCTTTTGCAATTACAATATTCATGACGGGAGGCACACTGTACCTATCGCTTTAGAGTGGTTCCAATCAAGACTAGCTTGGTTGGACACACAGTTCATACGTGCTTAGGTACATAGGTACATGTACCGTACCTGAATTGGATGCTATGAGAGCTGGACAATTGGGCGGGGAGGGTCGTGATTGAAGTCTTGGTGTCAAAATGATTGGTTGGCACGTTTAGCACAATGGCCCTCCCTTATCCTGGGAGAAGGGAGAAGGGAGAATGGATCCAGATCAAAAATTGGTTGGCGATATCCAGGAAAGATGAATTATGTAGGTTTAAGAATGTACCAAACTATTCATTTTCCACACTGAATCGCTAACACTAAGAAGGAGAAGGCGAACGAAACTGATGTGAGTGTGAGAGTTGACATATGGAAATGGACGACTGCCATGCGTTTGACAAGCGACTTGAACTGGAATCTCATCATCTCCAATACCGATCAACCTGCCATAATTGACGCATGGAACCAGGATGGACCCGTCGAGCGTGGGCCTCCTCCTCACATCTTGTCTTTGATTTCGTCTTTCAAGACACACACACACTCACTTACACTCACTGACACACACACACTCTCTCTCTCACTCATAGAACAGAGCATCAAGTAGGGATATGGACATGCAAGTAACGCCATGGGCGTGTTGGAAATGTCAAAGATTATTGACAAACCCCGCTCCGTCCATCTATCCGTCCATCCGTCGATCCGTCGCAGTTTCATCATCCCATTATTCTCATCACTATCTCGTCCCCATTCCAAGTGACAATCAACACATTGACAATGTTTCATGGACTCGTCCAAATTAGATTTGCCTAATGAGCAGAGAAAAAGTTACCCTTTAGGGGTCCAATCTGGGACCATTTTTGGCAGGATGTACGGTACAGCAGGAGCAGAGAAAAAGTTACCCTTTAGGGGTCCAATCTGGGACCATTTTTGGCACAGGAGCCGAGCGGTTTCCCGTTCCAGTTTGGCACCCCTGGATGCAGCAGTGTTGCGCAAGTGTAAAATGAGGTCCTTTGATTGACAATTCCCGTGGAGTGGCGGAATTTAGGAGGCTGGATGAAAAGCAGGAGAAGGGAGAAGAGAGACAGGCGGGTTGAGAAACAAGTCTCCAATCGAGACGACGAAAGTGAGAGTTAGGAAGGACATAAATCCAGGTCCATCTTGACATGTGTATGCACAAATTAGCTGAAACACCGTTTTTCTGTGTTCACTTTAGATATTCATTTTGAGCTAGATAGCTCTTGGGGTCACACCATTCGAGATCGGTTAAGGGGTTGGCACACCCATTGGCCAGGACTATGTAGTTTGGATATGGCCTTGTTTTTTTTTCTACTTCTGCTGGACCCTGTATACCTAATACCGATGTACAAAGGGTGTGGAGAATTTGGCATTTTCTACATACTTTTTTGTTTTTCTCCCTTCATGGGAGATTCCCTCCACCAGATTTCAATTTGGCCTCCAAGATCCAGCAAGAATGCGAGATCTGGATCGACCGGGATGAATGTGGGAATCGTCGTCGGTCTGAGTGGCTGAGACGAGTGGGCTTTATGAGCTTTCTTCCCTCACTTTCATCGATCACGTTCAACACATTGTCGACGGTGAAATGAACGAGGCCAGCCATCAAAATTGCCTGCCAGGCATTTCGAGTTCGAACCTCCATACACTGTTAAAAAAAAGCAAACAGGCCAAGCTCAGGTCCAGATCGAGGTTCGAATCGTGTCGAAGATATCGACCACGAAGTCAACCATAATTGAATCTGGCCAAATCCCTCCCCCACCCGTTGACCCATTGGTGCATGTGCAATGTAACTGGGATGGCTAGAATTTGGCAGTGGCTGGTCGTGCCCCAGACTCTCCGTGATGAGTTTGATCTTTGTGAACTGGCTAAGTGATTGTTTGCCCTGAGATGGCTATCATTATGATTGAGGAGAGGGTGTCATGACAAAACGGAGCAAATTGGAAGAAGCTACAAATTTGCCGCTTTTCAAACTAGTCCATCATCCACATTTGCAGCCAAAGTCGGCTATCTGATCATCGACAGCTCTACATATGTTAAGGGGCTTTCAACTTATGTATGTGCCAGGAAAACATCACGATGATGCAGTTCGGTCAAGAAGAAAGCCAGAAGAATGCCACTGACAAAAAAATGTTTTGTCAGTCAGTCACTCCGTCAGTCAGTGAGGTCATTTTGCATTCATTGTGCTTTTTCCTGGGATGTCATGCTCGCTTGGGGCCTTGATTTGTGGTTGGTAATAAACTTGAGACAACAAGAAACCCGAGGCTGTTGTGAGTGTGTGTGCGTGCACACCAAAGGCCACAACAGGCGAGGAGATCCCGTCGCCGTCTTCGTTTTGAGTCCATTACAAATTGATGGGATGTTTCGAATGGACTGGACGGGGATGCTCGCCTAGGAGGAGAGGCCATCAGGCTAATTGTAATGAGAGCTCAAAGTGTGCAGATATGGATCTGTAGTATCCAAACCAACGAGCCACTTGGTGCTTTGTCACGGCCAACTGGCGAACTTGCCACTGAGAGAGACATGGTGGATCCCTAGATGGAGGGAGGCGAAGAAAAATAATCGAGAATACTGACTCCTGACTCGAGCTTGAACTTGGTTGGGGGGGGGGGAGCTGTGTTGGTTGGCTTGAACATTCTCCAGATGATCTCTGGGATGGGATTCCAATGCATGGAATACCACAATAATTGCATTTGAATAGGATCACCCGGGACTGTGATCAGGTGCTGAAGATGGCGATGACGATCACCATTAATGGAAATAGTTGAGGCCAGGCGTCGTCAATATGGCCGTGATTGGAAGAGCTCGACCACGACGATGATCTCGGATTGACCGACACCATTAACTCAATGTCAAGCCAAATAGCTCTCGATATCACGAGGAAGGCATGCGTGCATTTGATAATGGGACGGCCTAAAAGCCATCCGTTTTGAAGTCGCAAGTCGCAGTGCATATCCAGTTCACCATTAATTTCCGAGTGGTTTCGGAGAATGTTTCCATTCCTTGCTGTGGATTATCCTAGAGCAGCATAAGAACGAGTCTCCCTGAGTTCAAGTGTGTATAGAATCGAGCCTGGTTCTGGTCTGTCTCAGTGTTTTAGTTCCCCTCCATTTGATCTGGTTGGTGTTGAACGGGAGTGCTCAATGTTCACTCAGTGTTCACCCGTGTGCTCGTCGGCTGCACCATGCTTGAGAGCGTGTCCGATGGCATAATAACCAAATTATGCGGTCATCAACGCTCTGAAATTGGTCCATCAAGAGCAAAATCACGCTCAATATCTCTCTCTCCCATGAAGCTATCCGGGCCAGACAAATCCAATGCCAGTCATGACCGAGTATACTTACCCTAAACTAAGACCGACGTTCATACAAGTACAAGTACATTTCGATTGGGTGGTGGTTTGAATGTGCTCAAGCTTCAAGTCACCACCCCACTTTTCAGAGTGCTCTGTTCAGATCTGGTTCGGTCTTGACGATCGAAAACAACGGATGGTTTGCCCTGTGGTGGTCGATCTCAAGTTAGTTCAGGCAGGCAAACAGGCAGGGGTACCTCCACACCAATAATCCATTCGATTTTATTAATGCTCGCTGGAAATGCCGAGAGAAAGGTCGTGGCCAAAGACAGAAGACGAAGAACCAATTGGGCCAAATCGATAAAATGGAGATGATGATCACAACGAAGCCAGACCAAGAGCACTAAGAGCACCTAGAGCACCACGGCCGGATCAATGAAGGCGACGTTGGGGATGTGGCTGCTGCAGCAATTGCTATTTTCTGCTAGAGCTGATGAGGGTGATTATGAATGAGATGAGCCTGTGCCAAATTGCTCCTCACATCAAGCATGAGCAAGACGAGCAGGACGAGGAGGAGGAGGCCCAAAGAAGAGTGAATGAGCATGCATGCCTACGTTCGGCGCATATCCTAGAATATGTACGCACAACATACCCCACCGATGATTAAGTCCTGCACTCTGACCTGATATCGCTCACGGAATTGAATCCACTCAATTTGACTTACCCATTTACCCAACCAACCAACCAACCAACCAACCAACCACCGTGGGCTCTGCGGGTAGGAGATTTCAAAAAGAGACGTAGCTAGGGTGTCCCCATGTCTCAACCATACGTTTCCATCAAATTCAAAACATAAAAAAGCCTTGACATCGGCTGACCTTTATCGACGCACGTAAAGGTTTATCAATAAATCGCCTGGAGATATTAGAGCCGGTGCATCGGCTCAGGGAGACGAAAGTTTTAATGAAAATGCAAATAACCGCAGGAAATTTTTTTTTGCTCCGAACAATCGTAAGCGTTTCATAAAACCATGTTTTAAGAAATACCATAATGTCTCACATGGAATCAAACCCTTGATTTCGATTCAAAAGAGCTCTTATCCTGTTCCAGTTCATGGTCCCCCCAATCCAACGGGTACAACAAAAATAAAAAGAACTTAATGTTCAGCTGTGGCTTTTAACATGTCTTGTGGCATTTGTTTCGCTTTTCCCCTCCGAAGATCCCTGCTCACATTTATAGTTTGTGGCTGTGTTTACTTGGGTCGTCAGCAATCTGGTTGGTCTGTTTGGCCTCCGAGTGGTTTTTAGGGTTTTGTTGTGTCCGAGTATCTCAGGAATGTCCTGACCATCTCCACATTTCACACTGCTCCGCACGACATCCTAATGGAGGATGGCTTTATAGTCATCAATAAAAGAAACAGGTCTGTCTGTCTATCTACCTTGACTGCGTTCGTGCGTGCATTAAAAATCGTTAAACGCGTAAAAAATGAGGCCAATTGCATTGACCAACCACGCTCGGACGTATGTGGATTGGAGGGAGGATTCTTGGTTTCATACGTACATGAACAGGCTCAGATCGAGAAGGGTGTGAGGCTCAGTTTCTGGAATTTCAACACCCAAACCCCTCACTCTATTGGACCACCAATATCTTAGACGTGCCGTATTATTGTAGGCAATAATTACCCATCAAGACTTGGCCAGACAAAAAACGCACGAACGTGCTCCACTTTTTTTACCGGTGAATAACTGATTTTTGTTCCGAATGCCGTTCCAGGCAAGGTTCAGACAGAACTGAAATGCGACGTGCCCAAAACACTGCATAAAACACGGTGAGCCCAACTCTACACAGAGATGAAAATCAATTGAGAAAACTGATGGATCATACGTCTCTATTGTAAATTTGTCTAGCATCGGTTTCGTTAATCTTTTTCTTTATACGCTTTCAAGTTCGATCGTTTGCAAATTGAACTTTTGGATGCACAAGGATATCTTGGCCGATCAAATGTGAATAGGGCACTTTTCAAGTATATTGAGCGAATTTATGCCATTGAACCATTTTGAGACTACTTGCAGACTAATCGCAGGATCCATCCATCTCACGCATGAAGCGGCCATTTTGACTTTTTCACCTCAATGGGTGCTCATGATTGAAATTTTGTCCTTTGTTAAAGGCCAGATTCGCCGTGTTCACTACTCGTGGGCCCCCAAAGACGATCGCGTGAACAAATTATGCCAATTCGAGCATTTTCTCCCCAATTTTCACGCTATACCCACGTTGTTTTCCATCCAATTCATGGCCAATGGTTCCAAATTCCTGGCTTTTGATCTGTGATTTGCTAACCCAATTCCATAGACGAGCATAATAGAATCAGACAATGCTCATTTTCTTATGGAATTCTAGTCAGCTTTCATCATGGTCACGGCGATCAATGGGATTACGATGTGCTCCCATTGTTCCAAGTGTAGGGACAGTTACTCCCAATCAAGAAATGGTCCTCTTTTTTTCCTTAACTCGTCTCTAGGCGTGAGGTGTGCCCATGGTTGGACTCTTTGATACGTTTTTCACGCCGAACACTGTAATTTAGCTTCAAATTAGAGGTCAATTAGTGGAATGCGCTCATTCGAAATGCAAAATTGCCCTGGAAAATGAGATGAACTCGATTCCCATAGGCAACAACACGCCACAGGAGGTGCTCGACTCGGGGGAACCATTCCAACCATTCCCGACCTACCAATTGATCTCGTGGTAAACAGAGCCTCAGCCGAGGAAAACCAAGAAAACAAGAACGGCGAGAACGACGAGGAACGCTCGGAATCGTGGAAATCGTCTCATAAATTCATATCTTTCTTTGAAAACGCGGATCAACATGAACACCAGGGGTGGTATACATATACATATTCAGTAATGCCTTCCTTCCATCCACTCACCCACCACCACCTCGACGACCACTTGGATGTTGATGATGATTCCTTATGCCCAGCCTCCACGAGGCTTTGTGACCCGCAAATGGGCCAAGGTGAACGGATATCGTAAGACCAGTGTTTACTATGGTGCATTGTTGGAAGTCGCTGAATGTTAAAAATAAATAAATCGTCTCACCTTTGGTTGGATGGATCATGGGTTGGTTTGCCTCATGTCGTGAAGGAATCGAGTTTCTTAAAAAAGAGGAAAATATGTTCTGAAACAAAACCCCGGAGACCGCCAATGATGATGGCCATTGTCGGGCGCTATCTGGGTTTTCACCTCAAAGTCGATCTTCTCATTGGATAATTTATGCTAAAAAGACCCCTTCAGAGATGGGAAGACGAAGGCCATGCGAGTGATCATCATGATTAACATCAGCCCATGGTCATTTGCATTGATTTCCAAAACTATGATCTGGTTCA
>NC_081444.1:467535-473580 GCF_007210705.1 Tigriopus californicus
AACTATGATCTGGTTCAAACACCCTCGAGCCAATTGACGCCAGATGAATTTTCAAACTTGCAGTCATAGCTTCGATCGATCCTGAGGTGTTTTTATTTTTCAAATTGAAGAACACCTTTTCTGATGATATTGACAGGTATTGACATTTTGAGAACGGACAAGCACACTACTTAATGGATATCGATGGATGTGAAAACAAGAAGATGTGAGGCAAAACAGTGTGTCCAATCTAAATATGGCAAGAGGATTCGTGGACTCAGAACTACTGTAAGTGACAAGTCATAAAATTGATCTACTGCTTACAAGAAGCCAAAAAACGAGGTCTTAATCTACTATACTACTACTACTTCTACTACTACTACCAGGATGTGCCATCAAAGCTCTCAAGCTTAGTTGAAGAACACTTCGTTTTCTTGACATTTCGTTCAGTATGGTTGTTAAAGCTGAAAGTTGGTAAACAATTGTGCCTCAACTGCAGTATATGGGTTACGCTCCAATTCGAGTTTCCCATGCTCTTTTCAACTCTGACTTTCTCAGGTGGCCAATTTGGAATCCATGTTTTACGACCCGTACGTGCCAAGCAGCTCCATTGCATACGTTTACATACCCGTACTCCTATCTATCTATCCATCCATCCATCCATCCATTGCTGCATCGAACCGGAGGAGGGGTTGGGAAATTCTGGCCTTGTTTGTTTCCTTCACTGCCAGCTCATCCTGTGCTCTCTGCAGCATTTACACCATGTGTATAAACTAGGTGCAGTACCAGTCTGATTCGTTGTTAAGTGCTGAGCAGAGGCGGAAAGAAGCCTCGTCTTCCTTCTCTTCACTCTGGTTCGGGCTTAATAGATTAATTTCCTGGATCACTCTCTTATTGTTTCTGGGGGATGCAGAAAGAGACAGAGACAGAGAGATACACACACACACACACACACGCACGCACAGTGGGTCAGGCCTCCACCAAGTGGATGATGCCATCCTCGATCAAGGCAGCCCCCAACGAAATGAAACTAATGAAGCTCATCAAAACATTGGAGGAGGCCTCATGTCAAAACGAGCGTCTTTCATCTTTTTATCGTTCCGCTCGTTCGATACGTAGCACACTGTTATGAGTGACTAACGCTAACTAAGGTAGGGTCACCCTCTGATTGTTTCTGGGGGATGCAGAAAGAGACAGAGACAGAGAGATACACACACACACACGCACAGTGGGTCAGGCCTCCACCAAGTGGATGATGCCATCCTCGATCGAGGCGGCCCCCAACGAAATGAAACTAATGAAGCTCATCAAAACATTGGAGGAGGCCTCATGTCAAAACGAGCTTCTTTCATCTTTTTATCGTTCCGCTCGTTCGATACGTAGCACACTGTTATGAGTGACTAACGCTAACTAAGGTAGGGTATACAATATAGTGGTAAGCTCGCTTGTTCTACCGGCGAACTGGAGTGAAAAATGATGTTCATGACATTTCGTTCATCCCCCTTCTCTCTTCGTTTTAATAAAGCGGACTCTCAATTGAGAACAAAGAAGGTCTATTTAGAGGGCTTCCGAATGTCAAGTGGCCCATTTGGGGTTCCGTCTCAGTTTGAGACCCGACCAAACTTTCACGCTTCAAACAGGACCCAGAGAGCTTATCACATTGACGTATGAGCTTGGAAATGAAAATGGAACTTGATGAAGCCTTATTCTAAACGTGACTCTGTAACATTAGACGGATATGTAGGTTCAGGTATGTCCATTTCGGTGTTTATAGAAGAGGTTTGGCTGGTTTTACACGTAATGGTGTTATGACATCCGCTCGGAGTTCCCATTGCAAATGCGGGTAAGATCTTTCTACCTCGTCTTTGAACACTTGACTTATACCGGGTGAGCTCTAACGTTGTCATCAATTTGTTTCCCGCTCTGGGAATATGAATTGGAATGGCAGGCAATGCGTGCTGTAAATATGCGTAGTTTAAGAGATTTTGAAATGACCGTCTATTTGCTCAGCAATGAATAGTAAAATCCGCCCCGCCAATCAGACTGCCTAACATATCCTTTCTAGACACTTAGGAAAACTGTGCTTTCGGTGTTCAATCTAAAACTCAGACAATAGCAATTTGGACATCAGCCAATACTAGCAGCATCCCGGAGCAATTTATGCGTGTCTAAAAGTAAATCTAATCCATACACGTTCACATCTTCAAACATCAATCAGAAGCTTCTAAGAGAGCTATATTGTTATGGCTGCACTTATCAAGATCCAACTTGAAAACTGTTGGCCACGATGTCTTACTTTTACCCACGCACCCTGTTCTCAAATGGATGTATTGCACACCAACTTGTTTAAGTGGTGCATGCACACACCATAGCCAGGCCTTAGGAACCTAGGGACTTCAGAGACGATGGTGATGGCGGTGTTGTTCGTATTTGTCCGCACACACACACACACACACATCCACAGGAGATGATGTTAGTCTAAACCAAGCCAATTAGAGTTTGACTGATGAAATTTGGGGCTTGGGAAATGAATTAGATTTATGAGGCACTCTCAACAGCTTGAGTTTTCTCTTCCCTGGCTCTTCTGTGTCTATCGAGCCAACGAAAAGTCAAGACCTTCAATTCCACGGGCAACCACCAAGGAGTGGTCCTCCTGGATACTACTACGACACGACGATGATACGATACTGTGTATATGCCAATGGTTCGAGCACTGTTCTAGCAAAAGTATGGTAGTATGCGGGGCACTCAAAAAAATGAGAAAAGGTGCTTTAACATGCATTCCCTGAGAATAAACCCTGGGAAAAGCGGTGCTCGCCCCTCTTTAACTGGAGTAGCTTGTTGTATGAGCTCACCATTATTTCTGACATTGGAGTTGTAAACCAACAAGCAGCAAATAATCAAGCAGTTTCCCTCAGCATCGCTGGAAAAATCCTTCTCTTTATCTTTGCACGTTTTGGGGCCCAAATGAATCAAATGTCTCATGTTTGGCCATTTTTCGTCTTCTTCTCATGTATGACCACCTTGAATGGGAGAGTGAGTGAATGAGTGTGTAGATTTTGGGTGGCTGGTGGTATAATTTGAATATTTTCGAGAGGCAATCTATGGGAAAGACGTCAATGGGGCAGCCCACCCTCCAGCCTCACTCAATATGAGTTTCACCTTTGACCATCGGAATTTCTTTGAAAGCCTCTTCAAAATTATCTATGACCAGGTTCCCTCGCCAAGCTCCTTTTCCCATCTTCCCCAAGTCATATAGCAAGCCGCCAAGGTAAACTTGGCAACCCTAGTTTGGCCTGATCTTGAGTTGAGCATCATGGCTCGATGTCTTCAAAGCCGAGAATTGAATTTCTGTCATCTGGGAAATGGTTCCTGGTTCACCAATGATAGTTGACCTATCATCTGATGGTATGAAGTCATCATCTCAGACGTTGTGACAAGCGATGAGAACTCAATAAACGACCCTGCACGAGTCATAACGGGGCGAGGAATGGCCATTGCACATTAAACGTAGACGATCAAACCAACTCCGCAATTTTGGCCATACTCCGATCAATGTCAATGAATTTGTGACTCTTTCGGGACGGTTAGGGTATGATGTTCCCATGGTTTTTCTGTTACTGGATGACGATCACTGCATGACTGACAAGATGCTTGATTTTGGAATTTTTGGATTTGAATATTGCATTCAGGACTGTTTACAGATTGAAATATTTCGTAATTTGCCTCAACCTTGACTGTGCTTATGTTCTCATGAGCAGCCAGAAGAAAATGTCTTGGCCGGCTGACTTAAATAGCCCAATCCCTAAGCTCAAAGTCACCCTTGTGTTCCCGATCTCGACGGGCAAACCAATCTCCTTTGGAAGCGCCCAAGACTTTCAAGACTTGGTTGGCATGCAGTCATCAAGAGGTGCGTGCGTGCGTGCGTGCGTGCATGGCTGAGTGCGTGGCTCCTGAATAGACAAATAGAATCCATAATAAGTGGCCCTAGGTGTTCATCAGTCATCGACAACGAACGACGTCCATGCTCAGATACTTACGTACACACTCACTCACTCACTCACTCTTTCCTCAAGTACCACGACCTACAACAGCCCTATTTTAGTATGTAGTTGGTGCTCGGTACATGTATGCCAATGGAAAGAGGTGAGCAGCACCAGTTCAAGTGGGTGTCGATCCTTTTAAGCAAGCACAAGTCAGGCTTCCTTAAATATATACATTACATTTGCGCCCTCAGCATCCATTAATCCACTACCCCACATGTTCTAATAAGCTCAGGGATCATTTAAATTCAGCCCACTGAGGTGCACTCTAGATGCCGTAAATAGAAGGTGATCAAGTGTGGAAACGATTGCCTTGGTCCCGTGGAAAGTAAACAATCTCATGGAGACCAAAAGGACTTGACTGAAGTTGACTGCATATGCTGAATGGTAGGATGCGAAAAAATTGGACAGTGTTGGTCGAATCGTGACAGCGGGCGATCCAAACATTCGTCATCTTGATCAGTTCCCGGTTGGAGACACTCACTCCAGCCTTCTGGGGCTCTTTGGATCATCATTATCCACACGGGATGCAAGTACAGGGTGATCAAGTTGAAGCAACCTTTACTCACCAGTATTATTCGGACTGGGGGCATCTCACACACTAAATTGAAAATGATCAAAATTGGCTTGAATATTTGGTCCCCCCTGAAGGACATCAATGACAATAATTGAGTTTCAAGTAAGACATTGGTATCTTAATTTCAACACCGACCGAAAGATTTGAGTTATTTCGAGGTTCACCCTGTATTTGGTGAATAATATTGTTAGTGAGACCATGTTCAGTGTCTTCGTCGAGATAGATCTCCTCCACTTATGACTTTGTGAGTGAGTGAGTGAGTGAGTAGATGGTTAAGTCAGTGTGTCTGTGTGAGTGAGTGTGGTTTGAACAAGGTGGTTGACGTAGGGATTGGGTGGTGTTCGAATTGTTCAAGCAGCTAAGATGGCTGGTACCTTGGTCGGTTGGTCGGTCGGTCGATCGGGTAGTTGGTTGGTTGGTTGGTTGGTTGGTTGGTTGGCCAGTAATGGAACCAGTTCAAGCTCCTTCCCCACTGAGCTTGGGTAGCTGGCCAATCAAATATTGATACTGGCCCATTCGTCATATTTGACAAAGCATTTAAGAAGACAAGTCCCTTGCTCACTCAACCAAACTTGAAACCATTCAATTGTGAAATGCTCAAGAAGCCAGTGGTTGTGTGGGTGCTCACTGCTCAATGCCCCGAGCACCTCCGGCTCATACTTTTCAAAATACAATTTTTCATGTACATTGCCAGCTTTCAAGGGTTCATTCCAGATCCATGAAATGTGGACCACCAAATTAGCAACCAACAAGCAACTCACCACCTCAACGCGATTAGCATGAACAACCAAAGAGGTGATCACGATGATGGTAATGGTGATGATGATAATGTTAATGGGGGTATTGAAACGACGAACGACGGTAATACCAGATAATAGCCACCACATTCAATGGAGGAAAAAGTCTGGCCGCAAATGGAAACATTGATCCCAATTTGATGCTCTTACTCCGTTCATTCAAAAGAATGAACGCGTGTATGCATGTAAAGGCAGGAGGAACCAATAAGCCCGAAACGAGAACGAAAGAGACCGCCAAACCATTCGAAAATGAGGAAAAACATGGAAAGCTTGGACGGACATGAATGATGGATGCACTCTGTGGTCATGTAATTAGCCATGTATCTTTTGCTTGGATATTTGAGAACAATGCTCGATTTGCAACTTCTCGTTCGTCAGGAAATGCTAACGGCGCATGGAAAAATTGGTGCTAAAACTAAAATGAAACATGCAGTTCCTTTAAAGGCCTGGTTGTTGTTGTTTTTGTTGTGATGAGTGTTATTGTGGCAGTTAGTTCATCGCCGCTCGCTTAGGGTCACTCTCAGCATCTCAATTTCAGATGCACGCTTTTTATCCGGTGTGCAAACATTTAGCATCCAAAATAAAGAAGCCAAAGTTCACCGAGAGAAATTGCGCTTAAAGCGAGAGAATTCCGAATGGATTGAGAGGC
>NC_081444.1:473616-474728 GCF_007210705.1 Tigriopus californicus
CAAAATAAAGAAGCCAAAGTTCACCGAGAGAAATTGCGCTTAAAGCGAGAGAATTCCGAATGGATTGAGAGGCCACCAAAAAATGCCGCAAAATATGTTTTATCCCGCCGAACAGAGATATTTTTCCATTTGAGATGGGCCGAACATAGTAGGGAGTTACGGACATAGTTCACACGCTAATAAGATAACTTCTACTCTGACTTATTTGTCACCATTTGACAGAAATATGAAAAAATATAAGTGCTATCTTGAAGCTGCCAATTAAGGAAGGGCAGAGCAAATGTATCGTTCAAGCAGATCATGCCTTTCAAAGATGGGAAATAAACTCTTTCGTTTATTAGCAGAAGAGCAAAAAGACGCTCAAGGCAATATTTTCTGAAATAGACTCTAAGAAAGTAGGGGATTAAAATGTACGGCCCCCAACATAGATCGCCGTGGCCAAGCCAGGGTCCGAATGCTTGCAACTTGTTTCAATTCCAGTAATTACAATGAGTGCATCCGAAGAAGCAAGTCCCAGGATTCTTTCTCTTAACGACAAAAAAGATTGGCTGGACATGTATTAGATTACTCAAGATTAGCTTTTTTGCATAGCTATTAATTCCCCAACAAATCTGGCCTTATGTCACAGGGCTAGGCAAAAAAAGTTACTCCTAAAATTCAAGAAGTTAATGTACGTACTATATGAAACACAGAGACATTATTTAAGATTATCCAAACGTCACCTGGTATTGGAATCCGGCCTCACTTTGGAGCAAATTAGTCGGTCGTATCAATGAATTCTGACAATCCCTCGAGAAAAGTACCTCAACCACCCATGTTCATATGGCCCCGTCCAAACTTTTCTTTTGATTGCAGAGCTCTGGATGAATGGGGAATGTGGTTGGTTGGTTTGTTCCATAGCCGAAGATCAGGAGTGGACACAAATGAAATGGATGGACACGTAGTTAATATGCGAGGCACGAAGCGACTTCTCCGACACGAGTAATTCTTCCTCGGATATTTTTCGCCATGGCCCCACACAAACGCATGCACACTCTCAGATATTCATTCACAGTATGTGGACTTATGCAAAAACCGAGTGTTCCTCCATGACTGTACTGTACTGCATGTGG
>NC_081444.1:474764-481959 GCF_007210705.1 Tigriopus californicus
AACCAACAAGCAACTCACCACCTCAACGCGATTAGCATGAACAACCAAAGAGGTGATCACGATGATGGTAATGGTGATGANCCACCACCACCACCGCTGCCATCACTGGCTCGGGAGATGACTTCAACCACGTCCACATTCACATTGAACAAGAAGAAGATGGGGAGTACGAGGACGAGGATCTCAATCTTTATGGCCGACAAGATGCCGACACACAAATCTTTTAAATAGCAGCCAATCTAGTTTGAACATGAGACCAAACATGTCGCCAAGGATTTGCACTTGCCTCAATGGGATTCCATTTTTGCTTCATGGCTGTACTCATGTGAGCATCTCTCATCCAATGAGGATCTCATGGCCTAGGTCTTGGCTCAAAATATCTTTATAATACGAATGCCCATGATGTCCATCACAACGAATATTCATGGCATTCAGGGTTTGTCTTGAAACGACCAAAGGGGAACAATAATGAAGACAATGAAAACGGATTATCGACCATAGGGATGATAATCAGTTCATCAATCACCTGAGTACGGTATCTTTTAGTTCCTTTAGAAGCTATTCAAAGAGTAGATCCCTTTCACTCTTCGAATCACATGGTGCCAAGAGCAAGGAGGTGCTTGGATTTGACCGGAGTCAACGTGTGCCGCAAGGGCCCATTCTTGCTCCCCCTCCTCGCCTGACACGGAATAATGTCGTGCATGCCATGAATGTCTGGTCTGTCTTTGCTCTTCCCCCTTTGCGAAATCCCAACCAATCAGAGTGGGAAGATCTAGTTCTCGTTTTCTTCGCCCCACGTCACTCCCAACTCGTCTCGCACACTCACCCGATCCACATTCACATGTGTGCGTGTGTGTGTCTGTATGTGTGAGTCCATGTGTATATGTGAGTGAGTGAGTGTGTGTGAGGGAGTTCACCTTGGCTATCCGAACCGAGATTTTTTCGCTTCGAAGCAGGCCAGTTGAAGTTTTGTGGAGGCGAGGAGCTGCTCCAGAAACGGAGGAGAAATTGGAGCACCAGTGACCAAAGACGAGCAAGACGAAGACGAAGACGAAGACAGACGATTGGTTAGCTCGACCGAGATTTCAATCGGCCCGTGAAACACGAATCTCAGGGATCGTTCAGCCCAGAATGAGATGTGGTTGATGGTGGTGGCTAAGGCTCTCTCAGTCAGTGGCTTGGCCCTGGCCTGGCGACGAAATTGAGCATCATTAGTGAGGGATTGCTTGAATGGCAGCACTCGCTTGTGCCAAAGTGAATTGAGTGAATGCCAAGAAGTGAATCGCTACTTTGGCACTTCGGTCGCCTCGTTTCATTTCTTGGATGACATTCGAAATCTCTTGATTGCTGTCAAGGCAAAATGTTTGGAACTCGTAGAGGTGGATGTGCATGTACGTACATACGCTCTGTATATACATATCTACGTATGTATGCAGGCATGCATACTATGTGTACATTCAATGCAAGAATACCTAATGAGCTCCTCTCTCTCTTTCTCTCTCTCTCTCTTTCTTTACCATTGCGTATGTATGTTCGTAAGTACATCTTTCTTTTTCCATTAAATTCCAGGATGCCTCACACTCCTGGACTAGAATATTTCCCTCACCCTCTCCAAGAGGCAATAATAATTTTCAACAAACCAGGTTTTGATTAGTGTGATTGGAAAATGGACATGCCTGCATATTCTTACGGACTCAACTTGTATCTTTAGACAAGACATTCTTAATTTTCGGAAGTAAATAGCCTCTTCAATGTTTCTAGTCCAGAATATAGGTATAGCAATCTTGAATGAGTTGGATTCGTCAAGTCAGGGACGATACTATTAGTATTGTTATCTTGAAGGATGTCAGGCGGCCAGCTCAATTCGAAATCATAATACATACGATGATGACGATGACGATGAAGACGGCAGCGAACCTCCTCCTCCTCCTCTTCATCATCGTCTTTACAATCGGCATGGGCCTCATTATTTATATCATCTGGGTAATAATGACCAAACTGGCTTCTCTGGGGATTTTTTTTTGTCCAGACTTTTCGCCCTTGCTTTCCATTGTTCACGTGGACCTGATGCCGAGTCCGAAAACCGTCCCTACCGACCGATCCAGACATAAACCCACTCTAATGATGGCACTTCGGATTGGACTTTTTTCGCCTGGTAATGGGCAATGAAACCCCTTTACTCAATCCTCTTTTGATCAATCTGGTGGATAAGGGGCCGATAATGAGTCCGAGGCTGGTGCATGACAAAAAGCGCTAAAACATGTTTCTCCGTCGAATGTACTCCGTCTTTATGAATGTTTTCGAACATATCTGGCATCTGGGGCTTCAAATATTGTTGTTGATGATGATGATGGTCTGATGTTAAATGGGGCATTCGTTTCACTATTGATGGATGATCCTCGGAGATACAGTTTCACTGAAACCAGTCCAGATTTCAAGATCAGGCCGCTGACAAATGATCCTTGGAATGGCGTGCAACAATGGCTAACTTGACCAAATATGTTCTTCTCCATCGGTCGAGTTCTCAAATTCAACACAAATGCCTACAAAACATGGCCCTTTTTTGTTACTAAATCTTGTCCACACGAGCTATGCTGAATTATGAGCTTCGCTTTTGTATGCTCTCTTTTATTAACTGGAACTCACGCTGAAATCATCATGGACTGGTTGCGATTCTTTCTTGGCCCAAATCTCGGATTTGGGAATTTGTGAAAATGTTCATCCTAGTTAGTATCTTCGTTCAAGATCTGGTCAGTCAAGTCTGCCGCATGCCTTGAGGGCGTTCGTCCAGATCTATTTCCAGAAAAATGGCATTGGTGCCTCTAATGATAGATGTTGAACGTCTCGCATCTGCGCGAGAAAAATAGCCACTCTCCAAACCCATTTCCCAACCATCAATTTATTATCATCGTTAGATCCGTGTTGTTGTCCTCCTACCATGTACATACACGCATTATTATGTTACCACTTACCACGGCCATCTTGGCCATTTGTCCGACTTTCCATTTGTTCTAGATCTTCAAATGCGATGGTTTGCTGCCTGCTACAAAACGTGGACTTCTCGCTTGACTGGACGAGAACCAAGAGCAGTGGGAAGGTGAGAAGGCGCTTTCGGATGCTTGATGCCACAGGTACTATATATACTACGTCCGTTCTTACGAACTCCATCCCATTGAAAGAAGGCCGGTTGGAATTCCTTTGGCCGATGTACCGGTACTACTGTGCAAGTGTACATGCATTCGAATCATACCACCTGCATAGATTGGACGGTTTGAAAACATAGTTTTGGCCAGTTTTTCCTCCTCTCGTTTACTCTGGGGGAGAAAATCCAGCAAGATCACGTTGAAAAAACATTCTTGTGCGAATCTGCCATCCGGATTGCTTGCTGTCCAAAATATTGATGAGCCTTATTTCCTATCTATGTGGCAAATCTTGGGGTCAATATTGTTTGAGTTTTAATTAGTATTATCGTTAGTGGCCAAGGCTCAATTCCATTTTTTTAAGAAAAGTCATGACACAAATATTTCTTTTCAATAGACTAACAGACTTTAACCAATGGAGCGGCCATATTCCCAAGCTATTAGAAAGACCTCGGACGATTTTGTCGAAAACTCTCGGAGCTCTACTTCAAAGATGTTCGTCCATGTTTCAGCTTATCTGGCGGTTCTTCCAATTCATGAAGTGAGTGGTGGCCAAAAAAGCACACCAAATGATGGAAACGTAGTGGACATGCAATCTCTGTCTTTGGTTTCATTTCTTTAGGCATGTAGCCACTGGCCAGCCAGGAGGTATCCATTTACCTTTCTTCGGCATGGTTACAAAGTGGTGCGACAGCTTCTTATTTATTCTTGGGGCCAGGTATTTTTTGCGCTTACTCGGACATTTCGGGGCGTGATCAACGACACGAACTGAGAAATCAAACCATTCATGAATGAACGAACCAACGACCAACCGAATGAACGAAATGAATGAATGAACGAGTAACTGGCTGAGTGAGAGAACGTTCCAATGACATTTTGGCGTGATTCAATTTCCCCTGGCGGCCGGATCTCTTTTTCGCTGGTTGCAAATTTCGGCCATAATTGATCACCGCCATTTTTGCAAATCGGGACCGTTGCACTCGTTGTAAGTGAGACTCTCTAGGTGGCAAAATATTGCCAGCCAACGAGTGGAGTGGCAGACATACGGTCATGATGATGATGATGATGATTTGTGGCAACTAATCAAGGCAATTCTCAGACATAATCGGTACACATCCTCTTCTAACGAGACCCTGAGACACATTCAAAAAGTTCTAGCTGATGTCAATGATTTGAGTCCAAGGTATTCGGTGTGTACGAGTATCTCTGCTTTCTTGGGGCTTAGATTGGTGCTCGTTCCTCGATTTTTAATCAAGACCCGAGTTATGGTCGTTGTTGTTATGGCCGTTGTTCGTTTTCTATTCTGTTGTGGTGGCCGAACCACAGCAAATGTGAATCAATGACAACATTCCGCGTGGTCACACATTGGTTGTGGCATTCACTGGACAAATGGACGACGACAACGAGGACGAGTTTAGCCCTGAGAAGATTCCCGTGGAAAGCTCCTCTTTCTCATCTGTTTTATTTGTCACGCCAAATGGCTTTTATCACATCAGCACGTCGTTCAATGTGTGTGTGTGTGTGTGCGTCTGTGTGCATGGGTGGATGGTTTGCAGACCGATTGGACAGCGCATGTATGTGTGTGTGTGTGTGCGTGTGCGTGTGTGTGTGTATATGTGTGTGGACAATTTGGAGAGCAGATCCACAAAAATGACCAACTTCCGAATGAAATGAATGAAATACCACAAGCCCATCATTCCTCTTGCTTCCGTGGGGAACGAGCCATTATTGTAACAGTATCAACCAGGCACTCACCAACTAACCAGACCAAAAGAGAAGCACCATCGGAGACTCCGAGGATAAGGGAATAATAGAAAGGAGGTGGACTAAAGAGCAACCGGAAGAGCGATCACGATCCTTCTTAAACCGATTCAGTCTTGGCCGTGATTAGAATGAGATCAACGAGACTGGGTATGATGCATGGATTGCTCCGAAGGTCGTAAAACGAAAATCATGCGCCTGATTCATCTCCACACCATTCATCCTTCCTCGGGATCCCGACTCACTCACTCGCCGTTTGAAAGAATCAGAGGCATGGTTTGCGATCAAACCGAAATGGTTTTTCGTGGAAACAATTTCAAGCCAGTTGGTTGAATTGAACCACAGTTTTTGCAAGCTATTCTAATCAACCTGTGTATGTACTATTTGAAACTGACCAGACTTTTCCCGATTTACCTGTCACCTTTTGGATGCCCACTTGACGGGCATTGTTAGCCAGAAAAACAAGGCTGGATAGTGAAAGTTTTTATCCAGATAGGTTTTAGATTTATGAATGGATAATGAATCAAGGAGTCGATCGGGGAGGCCCTTGGGGTGTTTGGTCCTCTTTTAACCTCAGTTACACTCGCTTTGATTAATGAAGACCAAACAATGATTTTTGTCAGTGTGACTTTCCCACGTGCTAGATATACGGACAAGCTTAGTGTGTGTGTGTGTGGCTGAGCTACCTTGCCAATGGCGTTCTTGATTCTCCATTCAAACGATTTGAACAATAACACTATCCACTCATTGAGACCGGATCCTGGTCCAAGAAACAATGTATTATTGGATCTCAGTGCTAGAAATTAACTTTAGGTCACAAATCCAATTCAGGCAATGCCAATGATTGGTACGTTGATGCTTGGTTGGGCTGGTTGACGTGGTGGAGTATATCAAACTCGACGAGAATGTGGGCGAGATAGAAAGAGACAAGTTGTTGAGTAGTTCTGGATCTCTGCATGGCATTTTTACCCGTGAGAAGTAACACTTGAATGATTTTGGAGACAATTTAAAAAATCTAAAAAAGGAAAAAGGCGATCAAGCCAACCAGTGCATTGAACCAAAGGAACAAGACGATGACGGAAGGAGGAAGAGTGGCTGGTTGCTTGGACAATGCCAGCAATGAGCACAGTTTTAACAGCAAGCCAGAGAAAGGAGGGAGAGACTCTCCTCCATTGATTTAGTTGTTTCATGGGTAAAAGGGGGCATTCGGGCAGTTTCTCGGAAGTCCACTGAATGTCCGTCCATCCGTTCAACTCAGCAGTGGTTTAAGGAAGTCATTTTAGCAGGAAGTGTGTCCATAGCCCTAATGGAGCTTTGTTGAATGATCTAGCTCAAATATCGGAAATGCTGCAGTTTTCGAAAAGGAAAATCCCGCTTCAGTCTAATTGCCGATTCACAAATTTGCCGGAGATTTCAACGCTCGCCTTAAAGAGAAATTTGAAATCCATTTCCCCATAGAAACGAATCCAGCCGGGCCAGTCACAATAAGGCTTTTGAAGCATGCAACTGAATATACGAAAAGGTAGAGAAAGATATCTTTATTGCAAAGTTCCTTGGATAAAGTCTTTGTATTCAGGCAAAGCTTTTAAGGCGCATTTTTAAAGCGTAATTTATAGTCCTTTCAGATACGACATGTTCAATACCCTTGTGAAGAAAATCTTAGTGTCTGCAAAAGCTGATGAATGGCCAAGTAGAAATCAGATTACCGCTCTCGTGCAGAAAATTGAATTAGATTTCGGAAAAGTTCCCCACCCTCTTAGCCAAAAAAGTGTGGTTAGAGCTTAAAGAGGCGATATCGCGTTCGTCTTTTTTTGTTCACAAGTTGTGGGTGTGACAAACAAATATGGTGTTCCTTATCAAAAATGACAACGAGAATGGCTTCCGATTAAACTATGAAGGAAATGCCCTGAGGCCCTTGGACTTCCATCCATTCATTTCAGATGGTGACCAACACTACGAACCCACAACGGAAAGGTCCCACCAAATGTGCCGGGCAACTTTAAGTCGTCCATTTAAATGATGACGTAATTTGGTCCGAGAACAGCTCAGCCCGTGAGAATCGAAGCGCCATTCTCTTATTGTTGTTGCTGCTGCTGTTGTTGTTGTTGTTGTTGTTATCATAATCTTCGATGTCCCATGAAGAAGTCAGAGATGATGATGATGATGGTCTTGGAGTGTTTCCGATTCATTGATTCTCGAATAAGGAGCCATTGTGTGTGTCTCTCTGGGAAATATCGGAAGTCAATTGGCGTGATCATAGTAATAGTAGTAGTAGTAGTAGTAGTAGTAGTAGT
>NC_081444.1:484508-509684 GCF_007210705.1 Tigriopus californicus
AGCGATCAGGAAGGTCTCTGAAGAGTCAGGCCAGAGTTGAAGAGTTAATGGCGGAGCGTTTGGTGATACATTGTTCGAGCTTAGACGCATGCACACGAATCCCATGCTAGATCGAGTAGTAGTTGTTGTTGTAGTTGTTGTTGTTGCTGTGAGCCCACCTACGTACGTATGAATGTATGTACTCGGTACAAGGTACACCGATATGAAACATGAGATGGAATTTGAGACCCATTCACATGATTGAGTGAGGGTGCTTTAAATACCTGGGTTGGATTCTAGAACAGAATGGTCTGATCTGAGGCAGGGTTTTTTCTCTTCAATGTTGAGAAAAGACAGTAATAGCTGCATACTAGGTATTTCACCACGGTGCCTGCCGCCGCCGCCATTACTGCCTTCACTTTTATACTATTTAATGTAGGTTGGTTCAGTATGAGTGAATGGCGTGTTCCTTGTTGATCCGAAGCCGGCGACGAATGGCTTCCGAGAGCGGGGTTCATTCACTCCAATAATGCGGTTGATCTTGGTGCTCTTCTCAGCCAAATGTTAAATGGAGTCCACCCGAGCAGCTACACCAACGTACTGTCACAGCCAGTGAGCCGCAACAGTTCCCTTAATGGACATCAGCCGTAGAGATGATGAAGTTTCCCACACGCCAATAAGCGCCACTAAAAGCAGTGCAGCACGCACAGCTCTCACTTGTTCTCATTTCTCCGACTATCAAAGTATCAAAGTATCCGATTCCAAATTAGAGCTCCGAACCAATGAACGTACAAATTCCGAGCAGGGCATACGATATTTGCTTTTGTTTTTTCCCTTCCTTCATGGCTTCATTTCTTCTTTCTTTCTATGTACTCCACCGTTTGATATGGATCTTGAGCCAGTCGTGACAAAGAAGAAGGATAGTAGCATCCATTGCAATGGAGATGCCGAGGAAGCCGTGGAAGCTCCAGAAGCTAATGATTACTCATGCAAAAAACTGAACTACGCATGACTTTTATCATTTGTCCAACGCACCAACGAGTGCTGATGGATACAAATGCACTCGGGTCGAGTGGAGGGGGCGGGATCCTATCATGAGATCCACCACGCCCAGTCATGAATAAAACAGATGATGATGATACATAGCAGTATCAAAATACGTTCTTACTGGCCAAGGTGTTTCAAGCCACTCACTGATCAGAATAACTCCAACATTCACGGATCTGACTCTTCCTTTTTTTTTTCTTTAAATCTTTATTGCGAGATTGTCTAAATCATATCGCAATTATTTACGCATTCATATAGATTTGAATGTTCTGGCCCATTCTGGGTTCCCAAAGCCTCATGATATACCAGAGTCCCTTATCCCCCAAAGAATGTGACCTTAAAGGCTTCAATTTTTGCTAGTGTCTGAATTGAGTTCCTTTCGTTTAGAGACAGATGCAAATTCAATGGAGCAGATTAATTCATCGACGACACTTGATTTTAATTTGAAAACTGTCGCGTCACACCCATTCAGTCCATGGACAACCCAGTCTCGTCTCCAACTCCAATCTCCAATCTCCAACCATCCAGCCAACCAGCCACCGGTCTTTCCGTTGTTGTTGGCAATGGGCCAAATAGGTCTCGAAAGCTCACTTGGGACTGGATCTCGTTGGGATGGACCAATCCACTTCATGATTGATGAGGTGCTCACGGTTGTCGATAGAAATTTGAGCCAACTCTCTAGTTAACGACAACGTTAATCCGACCTCTAATCAAAGTGTAATAAAGAGCGAACGAAGAATGAATGCATGTCTTCAGGCTACAAGACCCTTGGTCAAAAAGACCAAGTCATGACAAGCGACCAGGATTTATGTCTTCATTCCACACAACGAGCAGAAATAGCTACTTTATTTCTCGCCCTAAAATGCACTCCCTTTATGTGAAAGGTGGGTGAAACTCGATTCAAGTTCTTCAACTGAGAGCAAATAGGCTTCTTGTACGTATGTGTGTACGCGTTGATCCATGGCAATTGTGATACCCATCGATCTTTTTTTCATCAAGTGCTACCAAGGTTAAATGGCGGGCAAGGGGGGGCCGCTTTTTGTTGTCATTATGATTTCAATAAGATCCAACAACCCGGCTTCATGAGCATATCCAACTTGTTGTGGTTCGGGTGTCTCGTTCTAACCAACTTCCAAACCAAGGAGCTCAGTTCATATGGGAGTATCGTGATCTGGATCGGGTCTGCCAACCCATGACTGGAATTCCAGTTCTTTCTCATTGATCACCCACTTATGTAGAAGGTGTTTACCCGGATTGAAAGTGAATTGTAGAAAAGCCCGAGCGAGACTCATATGGCTTGAAGAAGAAGACATCAATGATCTTGAACAGGGACTGGAGCCAGTGCGTAGTGCGTTTAAGGGTGGAGACGAGTCATTTGACCAAAATTTGTGAGAATCATTACAAATGGAAGAAGTGTTTGAACTCGATCTTCTATTTGGCACAGCGTGGTTCCACTTCTTGTCGAGGAACCCTTAGAAGACGAAGAAGAGGAAGGATAAGAAGAGGCAGAGGAATGATGATGATCATCACCATGCTGATCGTCATCACCACCACTACCACTACCACTACTACTACCTTCACCATCGTCATGATGATGCTCGCACTTGATTGAATCAAAGCTCAAAACTCATCCAGGGCTCAAGGATCATCCTCCTCCTCTTCCATCCACCCATTGGACGGCCAAACAAACAAGCCAATTGATCCACTTTAGCCCATTATATCTACGGTGCATCTGGGGGAACCAGTTCAGAAACTATCCGTCACGAGAGCCGAACTGAGACTGAACCTAAGATTTGTAATGTAGCGTAGGCTTCTCAATCAACGTGGATGGGTTGATAGCGTATACCTAACTGATAATAAGTAGGGCTAAAGTGGGGCAATATTTTGATTGGGCATGATCTGGATGTTCTCTATTGGGGCTCAGAAGAAGTGCTTTATGGTTCGTGGCTCGCCGACCAAAACTATAGATCCGAGGCCTACTGAGCCTTTGGATGGGCCTTTTGGCCGGACTGAACTCGAGCTGAGGGATGGAAGAAACTTCACCAGAGCTTCAGCGCCCATTGGCAGTGCTGAATCCGACAGAAGACAGAGCGAGAAAAAGCCATGATCCTCTTGGAATTATAAGTGAATCCAGTTCAGAGAGCAAAACAAATATGGATTACAATTATCTCCAAATCGTAAGCACTCGAACTGAATACATTATCCGATCTCGATGATCACTCAGGAAGTCGAAGTCATGGTGAGACCCATCCATGAACCAAATCAGATTCGAAATCTGCCTCAGTCCCATTTCCAAGAAGGGAAATGAATCCAAATCCTTATGAACAATACCTACAAATCGAGAGTGCTGCAAATATCCTGATCAAGTACTGCACGTACTGTACTGTATCGGTATGCAGGCACGTACTGTGAATGGGCAGGGGTGCTCTGATGGACAAGCAATCTCCGGCGCCTAAACGAGCGTGATGCGATGTGCCTTGACTGACTTGAGCAAGATGATCTTTTTGACAAGTTTTCAATTGCGGTTGTTGGGCTCGTACAATTTGCTGACACCATAAAATGGTTTTTGTTCTGGAGTGGAGCTCGCTCACATTGTGCGACGTGCCAACCAACTAACCAGCTCACTTGCCAACTTGGTAGCTCATGATATGCCGACAAATAAGGTCATCATGGTCTGGCGGTCTAATTGAAAATACAAATGGCTTGAAAACGCGAGCTGGCTACTACGTACCCTACTCGGGCTCGGGGTAACTTCGTACTTACTGCATTAGCTCGATTGGAGTTGGCCATCTACTACCTACTACTATGTACCATGTACTACCTACTGCCGTATCCAGCCCGGTTGACTTTTTGTTCAGCGGATTCGGGGGAATTTTCAAGAAGGTGATCTGTCTTGAGTCCGTCCGTCCTCGTCTACGTAGAGAGAGACCACTGTGTCTGTACCTTATGATGCTAGTGGTGGTGGTGATGTTGTTGTGCCTGATCCCCAGAAGTCGTCGAGGAGTGAGGAATCGCATTTTTTGCTCCCATCCCCCTCGTTCTTTTCGTTCTTGCTCTCTTCGGCAAATTGCGCTTGATACAATTTGATGTCAAGATCTAATGGTTTGATAAACAATGCTCAGTATGTGGCCGAACCAATTCACTTCACAACATTCAGCAGGTACTCGCTTTTTCCACTACCATTGAGACCATTATTACTACTACTACTATTACTACTACTACTGGTACTACCATTACCATCATCCGACAATCCCCATTGAACGAGAAACATAATAACCTTGCTCTAGAGGAAAACAATCAAGGTGTTGGATGAGCTTTGGCCGAGGATTGGAATCAGCATAGACCAAGGGTTTCTTCCAACAAGTGGCAACATCACGGTCTGCGAGTAGATTTCACTTGCAACATGATTGACGCAAGGACGTACCAGAGGATTATAGTAATTGGATTGGCCATTGGTTCATTCATTCGAGGCTTGGAAGATGCTTGAAAATCCTCGGATGCTCCGGCCAAAATGGAAAAAAGAGGATCAAAAGCAGGTTCTGAGGGATCATGTGCGATGATGTGCGATCATCATGATGAGGACATCTTTCTCTCTCTCTCTCTCTCTCTCTGTCTCAGTCCCTCTTTGTAATCCATTTTTTGTCCGACCCGATCCCAAGGCGGATTGCCGATCGGCTGACGGACGACTTAGCGCCTCGATTTCAAATTGTCATTCTTGAGTGGTTTCGTGGATTGTAATCCTCTTTAATACGAATTCCGCGGATTTTTGCCCAAGTCAGAGCTGTAAATCCTCCTCGTTAGAGCCATTGATCTTGCTCAGATCTCTCCCAGAGTCGGTCACATGCAGTCTATCCATTCCTTGCGATGTCCAGCCTTGAAGTGTGGTCTGAAAGTTCGGCTCTGTGTGCGAACGGGTATGGAAATGTTGAATGAGTGAGTGAGAATGAGGTGGTAGAGATCCATGTGTGAATGAAGATAGCGGAAGACGACCAAGAGGCCGACCAAGAGACCGACGACGAAGACGACAAGGAGGGAAAACCCTTAGCGGTCAATTTACATGGTCGTCTTGAGAGTGAAAAATAATGAATGTGCCCTGGTCTTTCTTCTTCTTCCTCCTCCCCAGCGTCAGTGGGTGAGTTGACTGGTTTGGACGATTGTGGATCTTGGTTGTCGTGCATTCGGACTTAACCCCACCGAGCACGGCTCACTTTCCACCCATTCTTAGGTAGGATGATAGGGCACAAAAACTAGCACCACCACTACCATCACCACCTCCAAAAACCAACCAACAAGTGTCCAATCATCATCGTGTTCTCGGCATCATTATTTTCGGCCATCTACTTGATTCCCTCAATTCAAGGACGAGCACAACAAGGACAACAAGGACAGTCCCATCTTCTTCGTGTCCTTTTATCGGGTGAACAATTAACCATGTCCTGACCAACTATCTAAGTATGAACAGCACTTTATCTAGCATGTAGTGTGGAGGCGCTCTCTCGAGAAAGAGGCCCCGTCTATTTCTTGCGCATGCATGCATGTTTGTATTGGCAGCCAACCAATTCCCACGATAGGTCTACAATGACACATGGGGTTATCCATTCAAAGCCTCCAACAGCCTACCACGTAACTACAGTTCATATCCATGGATGGCTTGTATGAAGATAGACCTTAGTGGACCTCTCCAACGCTGAACCCGTAGCTCATCTGCCTATCTCCACCTTTCCACATTTAACTTGGCCCCATTGCATCCCAAGACTCAGAGCGGTCCTGGCCGTAACCATCGACGACCAAGATTCATGAGCTTCTTTCCGAGGCTTGATGATATACTTCTCAATGGCCAGACACACATTTTCGAGCTCAAGGCCAGGGTTTGGAAATAAGTAAAGAAATTATTACGGTCCAAGTCTGGAGAAAAATAATATTCCACGTCGTCCATGACGGATGTGGTGAGTGAGAATAAACGAAAGGTGCCCTTTTTGTCCCCTTTCTTCTGAGTCACCCCGATAAACCAAACCAGACCCCCAGAAGTGAGAGAGTTCAAGTGTTTTTGCCCGAGTTTTCCTGGCCGAGCGAGCATTGTATGTTTGTTTCTGTTAGTCTGTTTTCTTTGGCTAGTGTAGTTGCTAATGTTATGAACGGCGTTTCGGTCACGAGCACCACCGCCGTCCAGCAATTGGTATTTGCTTTGGTAGATGGAGTGATGATTGAAGTTTCGATGGGAATCCTAAGATAGTTTCTCTCTGGATCTAGATTTCAGATGAGAGAGAGACACACACACACACACATATATCTCTCTCTCTCTCTCTCTGTTTCTGCGTCTGTCTTTGCGTTCTTCAGTTGAGTCTCAATTGTTCGCTTGGTCATCTAGAGAAATCTGGATCATGGATGGATGGATGGATGGATGGAGGGAAAAAGATCAAGACAACGAATCCAGTCTCTTTAGTCCTGCACTTCTTGGACGGCAACCGCGACAACGACAACCATGAGGATGATGATGAAGATGATGGCTCTATTTCTATCTCCATGTACGTGTACCGAGTTGTACCACTGTTGCGTGTGTGTGTGTGTGTGTGTGTGTATGTGTCTTGTTTTCTCTCCGTTTCTGAGCTCTGCCTCCATTTCGTCTTCATGGGAGAGGGATTTTAACATCTCAGTTTTCTTGTCCAAATGTGGTTTGAATGCCATTGTGATTGGTTTCACCTTCGCGCACTTGCGTTCATTCTACCAGACCATGTCTTCCTGGGGGACCAACCAAAAGTCCATTGAAACTTCTGACTGTTTTGCCGCTTTTTGTCCGATGAAGTCACTCGAAAACATATACCTACTCTGGTCAGGCAAAAAGCTGTACTATGTGTCCGTTGATTTGTAAACAAGTTCATTTTGTAGGTACCATTCGGTGGGTGAGCACTGATCATGCCATGAATCTCGTGGGTCTAATAAGGACTCGTAAATCAAGCCACTTTAGTGTGTTGTAATTGTCGTCCATTTTGTGAATTGTCCAGAACAATGACATTCATAGTGAACAGCACTCTCTCCGACGGCCGAGATTCATTCCCTCGCCAACCAAGAACCAACACTCACTCCAATTCATACTAATACTACGAGTACATGTATGTAGCACTTCCAACGATGGGAAGTTTCTCACCAAAACGCAAGATTCCGACGAACCAGCCCAAATGGCCGTAATAGCTAATAAAAAAATGCTCGAGAGCGAGAGAGAGCGAGAGCGAGATGAACCGCCGAGTCTCGGACGATGTCCGTCGTTCATGTGTCTGTTGTCCGACATATCGACCAAAATCAATTTGGGTGGCTTAAGTACATAACAAATGATGTGCCGAAAAGCCTTCTCGTACGGTACTTTGGGCATTTACCGCACCGCACACACTGACAACCGACAGAACCCAAATAATCATGTCGGAGAAATGCGAGAGAACCTTTGCAAATGAGAATTCCATTCCGGATTTAATGCATCCATAATTTGTCTTGGACAAGCCTAAGCTGGACCACTGACCCGGCGATCTCGCGATCTCGGGATCTCGGGGTCCAGAGGGCTTTGGGTTTTGGGCACGTTGCATCGGTTATATCTTGTTATACTTATAGTACATAATATTATATCTTATGTAACGAAACAAACATTCAAACCTCTTTATATGTGTGAGAGAACACCCAATCAATTCGCCACTTTGTGAGCTTGTTAACTGATGGGAAGACCCAACCTAACCAGCCTGACCATCAGTTCATAGGACTTTACCGAGTGTGGGAAGCCTCTCATTCGAAATTCTCAAATGACTTGTGCTGATCGGCACAAGTGGACTCTTCAAATCTGCAAATTGATGACCTTTGAACGACCAACGGGTTGATCTTCAGCAAGCCAGCAAGCGAACGGAAGGCTCTCTCTCTCTCCCTCTCTCTTTGTGTCTCTTCTAAGCCCGAATCAACATCCACAAGATAAGAGCTTGCTAGCGCCCATGTCAACAAGAGCGAGTCGGATCATATTTAACGCACACACACACACACACCAGAATCACGATGGATCCTGGGAAAAAGCTGAGATTGATCATTTCCCCCATTTGGATTGTGTTCAGGCGGTAAATGATGGCCTTAGTCTTGAATTTTTGATCAGGATTCGCTTCCAATGCAACGAATGACCGATTGGCGATATCATTTCGGGCCACCACTTGAAAGGCCCCCGAAGGAGATAATTAGTCGGGGCTAACTGGCCAGAGAGCCTGGGATCCGTACCAAGGGTACGGTGTATCTAAGAGTGTTCGAGCCTGGTTGGTTTTTCGGGGTCGGCCAAGTGATAGATCATGTCATCAATGAGGGTGGTCTCTGCCGCCTGATCTGTGTGTGTGTGTGTGTGTGTGTGTGTGCGTAGGGGGGGGGAGAGGCTCAAGCCAAGTTTCATTGATTGGAACAAGACGCCATGACGAGCAATCAGTCAATATCAGAGTGCCCAGAAAGGTGAGCCAACCTTGGATTTGGCATTTTCACACCGACCCCAAGAGTGCAATGCATGTTTGTTTATCCCACACCCATGGTAGGTACATCAACGCCATGGGTGTGTCAATGGCAACGAATTTTGCACTCAAGACAAACGTGACCAAGTGGAGGTCAGACTCATTTGAGCCTTGTCCGTTCAAATAAGGTTTAATGGGATGGTACAGACTGTGCGCACGATAATCGAGCATGTCCACATGGGTTATCAAAACCACTTGAATGGAAGTTATGGATGAGGACGAGGCGATGGAAATTACTCCTGTTCAAAGAACGATTGGGGGAAGGAAGGCCGTTGGGGAAATGATATATTACACATGTCCTCCCCAAACTGGACCAAAAGGATCTGCAGCTGTCCCCAGAATGTTCTCACTTGGACTGAACTACATCCCCACGGAGGTACAAGCTTCTATCATAGTTGTTTTAAAACCATTGGTTATGTCCAAAATGTACTTGACATGGGTGACTTCAACGCCTAAGATGCAAATTGGTAAAGTCAAGAAAATACTCTCTCTCAGTCTGGATGGATTGTCATGGATACAGTTTTGACAGTGCTTGGACACATAATATCAAAAGACGATTCCAAGCCCGTATGAAAGTCAATGAGGCATGTTCTCGCGACCCCTGAGTGCACACATAAAATAGCAGATCCAGTTAGGTATTATCGGCTCAGGGCTGCCACAGTTCCCTTGACAATTGACCCTCTCCCAATGACTCGACCTAGTATCCGAATGAAGAGCGTCACCCTGAGCCCTGGACCTCCTTCGAAATTGAGGAGCCGCTGCATGGATGGGAGGCTTAGGGTTTGGCTTTGGGTCTCTGCTGCTGTCAGGGGGGATGGCTTTCCCAACAGCTCATAAACCTATCACAATATTTTGGCGGTCTTGTTGTTCCCTTTTCAATGGGGTGAGATTTTTATGGCACACATTACACAACTCAGAACGATCTCCACGGCGACATACGTACGTAGGTGCAACACAGTGTGAACAGAAAACCCACTCGGGGGCTACAATGACGTGGTGGGGCTGAAGCTGCCCGAGATCATGGTAGCCTCATATATACCTACATTGTGAGACTCCTCGAGAGTACTATAGGAGGGATGGTGAACCGAGAAAATCAAATGGTTTTTCCATGGACTGCCTGCCATTCTTCTTAGAGCAAAGCCAAAGTCATGAACATACCATACGGACATTCGTGGAAATAATAGCACAAGAGGGATTAATGAACCATGGGACGACCAATCATCGCCCAATCACAACAGGGTGACAAGCCATGTGGTCCAGTTTTGTTCAAGGAGTGTTGATGGTAATGGACTGGCAGGGAAGGACGTTCTCGTCGTTTCTTCAATAAATTCGGCCAGACTCCGCGGAGTAGGCATACCGCAAATGCCCCACCCGTCTGGCAGTTGGACAGATGTCGAATGCGGAAGAATTTTCATGGCGAAACCAAAATGTGTGGCGAAAAATGAAAAATGCCAAAAAGTTTCTCCTATACAGTCTGTGTCTGTGTCGCGCCCTGAAGCCAAAGGGATCGCAAGGAATATGTTCTTGAAAAGGTGAGAGCGACAACCACCGCATTTAGTCACTTGGCACAACTCAAGTATGCGTGAACTTTGTGTTCGGACAGTATCATGGCGTGAAGTTGTTTGAGGACTCAAGTACGTGGTGGTACTGTAGCACAGTGGTGCGGTAGGGTGAGTTGCTTTGATTTGCTGACACCCTATGACACTACTTTTATGAGTCTTGAGCTCCCCCACGTGAGCAGTGAGCCCATGTGATAGGCAAACAGGCAGGCAGGCAGGCAGGCAGGCAATTTGGCTAGGTTTACGTGCGTGCATGAATGTCGTACGTAACAATCCGAGCACAGAGCAATGAGCACTATTATCTGTTCGGCTTGAGTCTCCCTCTCTCTCTCTCTCTCTCTCTTCTGCTCATCTCGTACAATGGGGTGACGAAATATATGGACCAGGAATAGGAATAAAATTTCTCAATGAGAATGGAACGAGAAGTTATGAGCTGCCCTTTATTTAGCTTTGGTATGTTCGGGGATCGTTACTGTGGCTTGTCGACTCATAAGCTTGATCGCCATGTCCGTGCAGTACGTGATGTACCATATGTCAGCCAACTTGAATGATTCAACCCACCCAAGCTACAAAATTTACAGGAACAAAAGTTTTAAGTATAAAAGTATTAAGTATACGACCAGTCCATTTTTCACTTATCTTTTTTACATCTTGTTTAGTTTTCTTTAAGAGTCCAAATTTCGATGGTTTACCCTGAAAAAGGCTCCAAAGAGCCCTTCATAATTGAGAGTATCTTGAATGATGCTTCAATGTGTTGAAGACAATGCGGGTTGTCCCATGTTAGGTAGATACACCAGAGTAGCCTTGTAATAACTGAAGGGACGAACAACCCGCGGGAATGATCACCTGCAAAGATCGATTGAAACACACCAATGTACACACAGGGCAAGAAAGTTCAAGTCCATCCATGACAATGAGAAATTAGTATTCAAAACTAAACCATAAAAAAATACTGAGATTAATGTCAAAAAAGGAAATTATGTTAACATCGTTCGGACGTTTGACTATTCAATAGGTGATGACAGTGCATGTTTTATTGATCATGTTTATTTGAGCACCATTACTTTTATCGATAGCAAATTTTATTTCACCGTAAATATGTCATGTCAGGAACGTTGATGACAGAGAAATCAAGCCAAAAGGTTGCTTACTCAACTGACTTACCGACCAAGCAACATCGGTAACCAATTAGTAGGTGACAGACTGAAAAAGTACGAACCGATGATAAAACAAATGAAGAAGCACAATGAACAGTGTTTCAGCTTTGAATTGCATAAACATTAGCCCGTTTACACAAAAAAATGAAGTGTATGAACCTATCCGTCTTGAAAGGAAAGTGAAAGCCATATTTCAGTGACCACAGATTGATAAAATAACAAGGTATTCTTGACGCTATTTTCCTTATGGTTTCTTTGACCTGACTTATAAATCTGCCAACGAACAGACTAGTTTGATTTTCAACAAATCTTGTTACGAAACAGTCTGTTCCACGGTCATCACTATTTGGTTAGAATTTTCCTTTACACGAAGATGCTCGTTTCATTGGACATAACAGTCCGTTATGTAAATCATTTTCACGTGGATGTGAGTATGAGGCTCCCTTTTAGGTATTTATGTTTTCTATTCTTTCACAAAACCGCCATGGAGGAAACGCAATAAGGTAAAGTCGTCGAGCATGTTTGGTTGTGGTTTATCACCGATGAGCATCTACCTTTTGTGAGCTTGTCACCACTACCAAGACCGGCTATTATTCCTTGACACACAATACCATTGTCAGGGAATCTGAAAACTTCTGGTGTCCCTCAAAAAAATGTAGGTCGGCGGTTTTTTTCCCTTAGTTGTCTTTGGCAGGTCTTTCAAGCGACATCTACGAGAAAATGGAACTTTCTAAATCATCCCCGTCGATTGTTTTACCGTATGATAAAAAGTGTGCATAAAAACTATTCTCAACGTGCTCTCTCACTCGATATTAGAGAAGCATGGTTGTGAAAGATTCTGGGAAGCGGATCGTATTTCCTGCTTGGCGTCCTTGACGAAACCTTCCAAAAAGAAGTTGAGGACTAATAATGAATGGTGGTAGAGTTATAACCCGGGTGTGATATTATCCGATTACAATCACGTGGAACGACGAGTACAAATCTAGCATGATTTAGTTACTCAGTGAGTACTGAGAATCTTGTGGTCGAGTCGTACAGTTTCTATTGGGTGGTGGTGAATGGCACTACGTAGTGTACTGTATGTAGTTGGTGGTGGAAACGTACCTACTTGGTAACTCGGTACGGTTGTGTGGTAGCTCCGCTTTTTTTGGCTTTGAATTTCAGGTAATAAATCTTGCCACTGTCACCCAGGATATAATCACATTTTGCAGGGATGATTCTTTTGCCATCAAGGAGTCGGTTATGTATGAACAGTTGAACACTGCCCAACGGTGGTGCACTTCTCCTCGAACCAACTTCCACTGGCAAAAAACGCTCAAATACAAGTACAGCCCTGGCTGGCCCCTCCAACCAAAATGAAGAGGAGCAGGATTTCATTCGGGACAGTGATGCCTCATGTCTTTTGTGCCATGAATCAGAGCTGAATTCCAGCTTGACGGTTGGGCAACAGACAACACATCTCTCTCTCCTCTCTCTCTCTCTCTCTCTCTCTCTCTCTCTCTCTCTCTCTCTCTCTCTCTCTCTCTCTCTCTCTCTCTCTCTCTCTCTCTCTCTCTCTCTCTCTCTCTCTCTCTCTCTCTCTCTCTCTCTTCTTCTCTCTCTCTCTCTCTCTCTCTCTCTCTCTCTCTTTCTCTCTCTCTCTCTTCTCTCTCTCTCTCTCTCTCTCTCTCTTCTCCTCTCACACACACACACACACACATCTATCCAAGCTAGCTGCTTAGTCCTACAGTTCATTCATAACTCGGGTTTAATGCAGGTTTTTTTTCAGTCAACTCGTTATGGCCATTATCTTGGGCTGAAGTTGGGTTGGGTGGGAAATGCCTATCTTGTGAGGTAAATGAAATCAGTTGTTTAGAGATGATCTTGGAGGTAGATTAACCGTGGTGTGGAATTAAAAGAACGAACCCAAAGGGACAATAGCAACAACAACAACAACAACAAACAACAACAGCAACAGAACCAGCAGTCGCCGCTTGGCACCTTGGGTGGATGAGATTGGCGTGAATTGGGCGGCTCGTCTTTTATCCGAATTGACTTATCACCTTTTCAGCTCCGACAGTCATGTGTCATGATTACGCTAAAAACCGTTTCAAAAATGATCTTTCAATTCGAACGGGGCACAACACAGACAGACACACACACAGATCGGCGGCACCCTCAAATCCTTGGTAGCCCATTGCACTCTCCGAATCATGCTCGGAGCATATGTAGTCCAATGAATTGCTTTCATACATGATATCATGACCCAAAAACTTAATATTAGTCAGATTATGGAGCTCTGAAACTCGTTGGGCAATATAAAATCCTCTAACGTAACAATTGCTCTAGCAGTGCTCAAGACCCTTTTGCATTCCAATACATGTTCCAACAAGGAGATGTGATTTTTCGTTTCACGACCAGCTGTTTTTTGAGATCAAATATGGATCCTGCTTCTAATTTGGTCGCGGATTGGTTCGGGTTGAACAATCAGATTTATCAATGTCAATCGTGTTCGTCGTCGGCCTCCAGGCTAGATACAAGTAGACCAAACAGCCATGCCTCGTGAAGCATGCCTGTCGTATGTCTGTCGTATGTGGTACATAAGTCGAGTATTCTCCACACCTCGCGATCGAGTGGAATGAATACCGAACATCATTGGCCTTTTTGGACGAGGCTCGGCTGCCTGGCCGTGTCTCTCCTAATTAGATCACGGATTTTGCATTCTTTGATAAATCAGCCTCATTTGAGTGAATTAGGCTTCATTACCCATAAATGAGGTGAAGCCAACCCATTGGACAAGCCTTGACTCACACCCAAACCCAACCCAGCTACATGATGAGGATGGAGCGAGGATGGACCATAATGGCCGAAGAACGAACTGCCCCTTCATCTTAGCCTTGCATTAGCCGGTTGAAGTTCATCGCAATGTTTTAGGCAGTCTCGGGTTCGGACCTATCCACACCATAAACCCACACAGATGTGGCTGGGATTCGGGTGGCTTCATTTCACTGATCCCGTCCTACTGCGAGATAGATGGCTTCCTATTTGTCGTACATAAGAGGTGATGGAGAAATATTAACTCCCTTATCCATAACTAGTATATACGATCCTCTCGGGAAGATCGCAGAAGTGGTCGGCTACCTATTAACAACGCTGGTCTTATCAGAGTTCGGGTGTCCAGGAAAATACCTGATGATCCTTATGCATCCATAATTCAAAGCCAACGGCCTGACAATGGTCAGGTATCAAGGATTAGGTGTTGAAAATGTTTGTTTTATTAACGCTTTCAACTCTTTCACCGTCGTGCCTCGTCAGTCGTCAGGGTATGTTTATTGCTATTGTGTACGATATGTTTCAACTCAAGGGAAAATGTATACTCTCGATATTTTTATTTTTTATAAAAAGTATATTGATGGCACTTTCAAATGTCAAAAGAGCGCCAGAAAATTTTCTTTTCTTAATAAAATTCGCTCAAAGAAGCAACACTGAGTCGTTTAAAACAAACTTAAAGACACAGGAGTCTAAAATCTATTCAATTGCAATCATCTTTAAGCAAAGTTTTGCATTCAATTCAAATTTAGTGATCCTACATTGATTGATTGATTCTATTTTTAAGCACGCTGGGCAATGTGAGCCGGGAGTTTGGCTAACCTTAATTTGAATGGCCCTTTTCATCGGAGATTGACCTTTCAGTGCATATTCAACTTGAAGTTGTCAAACAATGACAGGATAGTGATACAGGCACTAAAAATACATGTTCTTGAAATCTGGAGACAGAATAAAACTAAGCAGAAAGATGATTATTATTGAACAGGGTTTTTGATAAATTCTTTAACTTGGCTTTAAGCAACCGGTTATTCCTTTTTTTTGACCAAAAATGGACGTTTTTATTGAGATAAGAAAGATTCCTTAGGCTTTCGTGACGCTAAAAACTGCCTTCAAAAAGGTTTAAAACCATAGTTGAAACATACCTGCTTATAAAAAGCGATACCGTGACTTGTCTTTGATTGAGATTGCAGCTAAAGTTTAAACAATCCAACAGACGGGGAACTGATTTGAAAGATCATGTCCAAATAGATCCTTTTTTAAGTCATATTTTTATCCAAAACTACAAGCAACAACGTTTCTGTGGCATTTTAGATTGCTCCATTATCACGATGAACCATCTGAAATGGGCAATTCCATACACTCAAAAAACCGATCGATCCTTGGCCGAAACCCTTTGGCTAAAAATGACAATTGCCCCATGGTCACTTCAGAAAGGAAAGAAACCCAGCCTTAATTGAGGGCAGTTTGAGAGTCTCGAGTTGGCATAATTTTCGCACGAGATGCCATTTTTCCTCTTCCTCATTCCCCAAACCCGACCGGGGCTCATTCAGATTGGGGCTAATTTGGGGGAGACAATGAAGTCAGGAATGTGGGTCGTCGTCATCCTCGACGTCGAGTCGACCAGGGACTCTTGAATGGGCGTTGTTGTTGTTGCTGTTGCTGCTGCTGTTGCTGTTGTTGAATCAGCATGGTATGTGGAGTGTTATAGTTAGGGTTTAGAGGGCAAGTTGCAAGTCGTGCCTTTCCAATAAACTTGCTCGCCTGAATATGACCCATCGTGCTGAGAAACTCGAGCACAGCTCACATTCTCTTCAACGGACGCATTCAAACGACTCATGAGGTCGTGAATGAAGGAAGCCAACTTGGCCAGTGGCCACCAAAATCCGGCCTCATGGCGAGGTTTGGGGAAGAATTTGTTGTAAACGAGTAAGATGCCATGCTTGTTGCTAGCTTGGGAAGCAGACTCTGCGGCGACGTGGAAGGAAAGCACTTTTGTGGGAAATCCAACGAGACTGAGGACGACTGACTGTGGATGATCCACTTTGGCAGGGCTTCGAAGCAATGGCTATTCTTCCCTCTGCCTCGAAGCGATTCTAGGTAGGTTATGGAGAGAGAGAAAGAGAGGTGATGATGCTTCGGAGCCACGCTAATTTCGCCACGGAGACAAGATCTAGAGCAATAAATTTCGTCCCGATAAGAGAGATTGCTCGGAAAAAACAAATAACAAGAGCACGACTCTGACCTTTGGTAGAGCAAGAATAGCTTTGGCCTATTCAAATTTTCTTGCACAGTCAGCCTCTCCGTCCGTGGGCATATTCAATCCACATTGATTTGCCTCCAATGAGCGGGTCTGGCAGGATCACCTCGAAATGATATGGTTGTTGGTGGTGGACGACGTTGGTTGTGTACGAACCAACCACTGGCGACTGGTCTGGGTTTGACTTGATGTTGGTCAACCGACTTGGATTTAATGGAAGTGGTGGTTGAGGCCTATGCAACGATTGGTGCTTCTTTCTGATGCCTCCTTCACATTCACTCACTCACTCACTCACTCAGTTACTCACTTACTCTGGCTCTCTTCTTCCAAGTGATTAAACAAACAAACCATGTCATGTTCCATTCAAGAACTGCCAGCCACCATTAGAGTGTTCTAGATCTAAAAAAAGGCTTGAAAAGCAATTTCCACCGCTCACGGCCAGTCCCCGAAAAGAATATTCTGAAGTGTCATCATTAACAACAAGATCAAGAGCCTGCCCACAAAAACGAGCCTAACAATCCACATTTGTATGGATGGCTTGGACCTCCTTAGCCTCGCACAATCCTAATACAATGACTCACCGTTCACCATGGTCGGATCGTGATGGCCAATCCAGGAAATATTCTTGAATGATGATATAATATCTATACTAAAAGCCCCACAATCTACCGTCGATTTCTTCCCCGGGTATCACACACATTTTGGAGAGTTCACTGATTGTACGTACGTACGTACGTACAAGCCAGAGAGAGACGAACGGGGCTCAGTTCGATTTGTGGGCGCGAATATCAAAGGCGAAAATGAGCGGATGAAATAGTTCTCGCCTCATAAGAGAGAAGAGTCCCCTGCAATTAGCGACCATTAATCAGTGCTCGGCTTTCTGCCATGCATGTCTCAATGAACTCGAACTCACATTCAGGTGTCAAAATACGAAATCCTGGCCTTTGGCCACCACCCGGTTCTCAAACCAGGGCTGGCGCCGGTATGTAGTGCATCAATTCTGTGGGCGAGAGGCGTTCCCGCAGTCCGTTCCCAAGCCCGATGGTCTGCGCCATTAATTGATTATTTATTGAGATTGGGTCACCAACGGGAAGGTTTTGCCCCCTTCGCTTTCGATCCCGTCAAGTGAAATATGAGCGGTGGGCGGATCCAGATTTTCTCCCCATGCACTTCCACGCACGCCTGCCTTGAGCCGGGGATGGATGATGGTCCGGAGATTTCCACATTTCCAGAAGGAGTACGTACTGTAGCGTGCATGGAGGCAAAGACGCAGAATTCTTGACAGAGAAACGGAGAGAGTCAAGCATGGTGCACTTTGAACTCAACGTAATAAAATGTTGAGCATGTGGTTTTTGAGGATGCCCATTGTGGTTTTCTGCTTCAGTAGGGTTTTTATGTGAATGGTCGTGGTGGCGGTGGTGGTGGTGGTTTTGGGTCTATGAACGTGTCTATGCGTATCCTCCACCTCGACTACTAGTACCACTACTAGAGCAGGAATTTGGACCAAAAGCCTCGGCACGCACGTACTCGTAGGTATTGTATGTACACACGTAGGTACCTCGTACACCATGTACGTACATATGAGTGGTTTTGCTCTAGTCTGCATTGCATTTACCGGACTCCAATGCACAGTAAAGCTATAATACCACAATGTCCATATTGAAGTGTGACCTCGTGTCAATAAAAAGACGAGCTCCCATTTGTCAAGTATAGGGCACAAAAGATAAACCCCGGGTACGCTAATTCCAGTTCATCGCGGAGCTTGAACCCTCATGGCAAGACTTGGTTGGCCAACTGAGGGCTAACACTTGACTTCCAAATGGACACGTGAAGATGGGTCTTCGTTTCGTCAGAACAGAGGAAGAACGAAACGATGTCAAAGGGCATCTTTTTTAAATCATCAGGAGGGAGGACAAACAGACAAATTGAAAGATAGTCGACGCAACAACTTACACCTACACCATGGAATTCCCTTTAATCCATGAAATTGGGCTCACAGTTGTCTAGAGTTACGATTGAAGGTGTTGAGTCTCGGGGTTGTCTTTGAGGGCTCCAAATTTGGACCAAGGATGCACAATTATTCAAGTCAATCTTGAAATAACAGGTTAAATTTCGATTGCTCTACGTACAACAACTGATCGTATCCTGTGCGAGAGATTTTTGCCAACTGAGGATGGAAAATTGAACGCTAATAGATGCAAGGCACTTGTACTTTTTATTGAACGTTCTGTGGGGGATGCCATAATGGTAACATGTAGTAGATGTTGCAAAGCCGTTATGCATTTATGACACATACTTTTTATTACAACCATAATTATCTGATGGTAAACCAATGCTCTTTTTTAATGCATAAATTCATAGATATCGTGTCCCTTTTGGGAGCTTTCTAGGTAAACAAATATTGTGATTTTAAGTGAACCAAGCTTCTCCAATATTCAATTGTCATGTCCAATCATGAAGTGAAAGCAAGGTACATAGAAAAACAAGTGAAGGTTTGTATGCTTGACCTTCCCCAGACGCTGACGTACCTCTGAAATAGCCGTGAAAAAAGTGGGAAACAAGATTCGAGCAAATGTTTGTTAAGAAACAGACCTTAAATTGTTGACAGAAGCTACCTAGCTATTAGTTATTAGACCAAAAGTATAGAACAGAGACAGTACTTAGGTGAAGCAATCGCTCATATTATCATATGAGGTCGCAAATGTCGAAGAAGTTTACTATTGTATTGGCATGAAATTGTTAATGACTTTGATAATTAAGTTGTGAACGAATTCGCTAAAAAGCTAAAAAAGTAAGGCACAAAGAATTTGCCAGTGTTGTAGTAGCTCTCTCGTTACATTTCCTTAAATTTTGACTGTCCATAACACCCAAGTAGAATATACCAGAAAAGATATGAAGTTTAATCCAACTGATCGGTTTATCTAAATCTGCCTTAATTCCTTTTTGCTTCAAACGATATGTGGGAATATTGGATTCAAATACCCATATACGCTATGCTTTGTATATCAAGTAGACCCAATTGCTAATATTCTTCGCATACGTACTTTGCTTTTGTATGAAATGTGTGATGTTTGTGCGTTATTTAGTGCTGGACTTGAACATGAGTCAAACGGCTTGTGTGTATAGTGTGTAGAGTACTAAAGCAATGTTTGGCACCATCGAGGTCGAATTAACCTGAAGCATACGTACGAGTTGAACACCCCTAAGCTCAGTCATGACATTCTATGGAATCTGGTATTGTTTAATGCCCTGGTGAACCCATTGGAAGTTCGACAACCACTACAGCGTTGGCGAAGAGGATGAAGAAGAAAACGAATACGANTGGCGAAGAGGATGAAGAAGAAAACGAATACGACGACGACGACGACGAGGACGAAAAAGAAGAAGAAGAAGTCCAAGTCGAAGAAGATTTGACAAATGGTGTGTCACTTGGACAATGTTTGTATAGCGTATTCACGTAGGCTCGATATAAAAAGGCTTCTTCGTTTTGAGGACCATTCATCTATGTTACGTTTGCTCGACTTCCTCGAAGGTTAAATATTTCGACAAGAATTGAAGCAAAAACGGCCAGCTCGTCCAAACCATACCAACTATAGACCGACGCACAAAGAAAGTGAAACAAAACCTCTTTTAGTTAGTTCGTCCACCCAGAAGAGATCGGTCGGTCGGTAGGTCGTACGTAGATTCTACTTCACTCTGCCCACTTCCCCAGCGACAACCACCACACCCACACACCTTTTCTTGGCTCCCAACAGATTGCTCGCTCAAACAAAATGCAATCGTCCGTTTGTAATTAAATCATAACAACGCATTCTTTACCAACCTTTTTCATTCGGCTTTCATCGATCAAATCATTGCGATACCCAACTCCAAACCTTTTTCACCAAACAAGGCGAGAGTTTGATTCCTTACGGAACCCCCTTACGAGTATTGGCGAAGCCACCACGCTTCAAACATTAAACACCCTCATAATGTGACAAATTACATCTCTAGTCCATTTGCTTGGTTAGTAAAGCATTAGGGTACTTTTCCATAAATAGGTACGTATAATGGCGTACATCTTGGAGGACTTGGGCGTCCTGTTTGCCCACAATCCACAATCTGATGAAGAGTTCATGCTTGATCGACAATGTTTTGAAGATTCGCATAACATGGTCCAAGGTCGCCTAAATTGACTGTTTGTTTGGGACCTGGCATTGTGTCAATCTTTTGTACCATTGCAATAATTTCGCTTCCCCCACAGGTACCTCTTAACACCACCATCTTGATTCCACCTGTGACATCCACTTCTTTTTTTGCTGTCCTTCAGACTTGACTTGAAGCATTTATGCTCCCTTCAACCGTGCACTTGAGTGCAATTTGAATACAGAAGGAAATGCATTGGACCCACGACAGGTACTAACAAACATAGACCTCAAAGAGCGGTTGAAATGTCAACAGGAAGTCCATTAAGCATTCATTGGGGCAAAATTATGAGCATCAATGGGATCTTAAGACCTCAATGGTGAGAGTGCAGAGGTGGCCTTTGAGGGACTTAATCAGATTTCAAGACAACATGAACGGCTCATTCTGAAGCATACGTGAGCAAAAAGTGCTCGGAACATCATTAGGTTGAACAAATATTTCCATTTTAATTTGCTCCCACAAGATTCGGCCCCGGGCGATTCTTCGTCGTCGCTCATTTGTCTGGGTAGAAAGAGGGGACGTCTAGGGTTGTTGGCGAAGCTTACCTGTTTCATGTCTTGGTCAGGAGGTTGGCTCCCTCCTCATCATTAAATTGAATGATATTTGGCTACCTCCCGGTTGACCCCACACATTCACGCATCATTTTGAGGATCTTACATTAATTGGAACAAGATGCTTCCTCCTTTGGTCAAATGATTGCTTTGGCTTGATGACTCCAAAAACTGTAATCGACAGGCAAGGGGAAACCGACCCACTAACGGATAAATCTGGGCATTTCTGGCCACCTTGAAGTTGAGCTCGGATTCTTGTGTTCTTGTGCGTCTCTCTTCTTGCCATGGTTTAATTTCTTCAATCCAATTATTTCTAATAACCTCGGCATCATTTGTCATATCTTGAGCATAGTTATAAATACGGTCGTACCCAACTGCAAGAAATAGGCATGGATACCACCAAAAAAATCATCGGTGGTGATTGCCTTCTCCACAATGAAATAGTTCAAGGAAAACTGACGTGTAATAATTCTCTCTGTTTACGAATCGCTTGTTGTGAAACATCAAGTCCAGACAAAGCATAACGCCATTCGTCTCTAGCATTCGAAATTCTTTCAAGACTTGCCAATCAATATATCGTGTTCCTTGTTAGACTTATCCACTTTGCAAAGGCCAATTTTGAACATTTGCCCTCCATTTACGTTGAGAGAAGCTGAATCAATACGGTCAACGGAATAAGACCAACGATACGAGAGTGGGAAGATCAACGACAAAACATTAAGAGACTGGATTATCGTCAATTACAAAAGAAAAAAAGATCTTTCATGTGTTCTTCCCAGACCAAGGTCAATTCTTCCCAGGCTCGATTGATCTGAATATATTCAGCTTCAAAAGGATAAAATCAATAAGTCTTTTACGTTGCTGTTCGTTTGAACATTCTAATCTTCATGGGAATTGTTGGTCAGTGATCCTGGCAAAGTGCTCATCTCAAGGATGGTTGAAAATCTGCAGGGTGTCTTATAGACGCGAATACACATTTTGAGCGGGTTCTTTTGATATACCGCCACAATGTGAAAGAAAGCAGCTATTATAACAAGAGGTTAAGCTGCCCCTCATTTTCTAAACAAATACATACTTAAGACTCTTGTACAATACACTAATGGCTTCGTTTCAAGAAATTGTGATCCTACCTTTTGATGGTAGTTCTGTGGATCCCTATTTGGAAAAATTATCCGTAGATAATAAAACTCATAATTGCAAATTAGAACGGACGAAAATGAGCACAACCTCCTCAAACTCAGAACTTTCCACCACGGTAAAAAGACTAGTAGCTTGGCAACAAAAATGTATCTTTTTTTTTTCAAACTTCAAAGTGATCAATGCATGACCCAACCTGGGTAATAAATGAAGCCACAATTGATTGAACTGCAAAATGTTCAATTCTTTCGAATCACCCATAGACCATTGGAATTTCCATAAAAAGTCACTAGAAAAGAGAAATGTTGGCAACAAAATAAATTTTATACGCGTTAACAGTATTAGGGAAAAGTTGATAGGACAATTGAGCTATTCCAATGACAATTTTGACATAATGAACGCCGTCAAGTTCAGTGTTTCAAGTAGATTGGATAACATGAAACTGATTGGGTATTTCACAACGAAGGGAGTCCTGTGTATAGGGCTTCTTTGAGCTAACTAATAATTGCATTCTTTAAAAGAAAAAGATTGAAGCGTCATCTATGTAATGTGATGCCTTGAAATGAAAAAGTTGAGAAAAAAGTGGTGTAGAAACGATTTGTGGGAAACGGAACGTAGGATCAATCAAGTTACATGAAATTTTGGCATAATAAAAGTCTTATCTTTGAGTAATGATCATAACAACGAAGCCAATGGTCTCAAAGATATAGTTAGTTGATTAAGATTGGATGTTGTTTGTTTAGATCATGACAATCATATTCTTTAGTGTATCCGAAGTGGCTGTTGGCTGATGCTGCAAAACTCCTCCCTGGACGAAAATGAGAGGTTTTGAGAACATTTTGAGTTCGTACCGACAAATACTTTGCGTATAGAATGAAGTAAATTTCAGTGGGATTTATTATTTCACTCGATTCCTTGGCCGCTTTTCAAGCTAAAGTAAGGCTAAATATTGATGAAATAAAATGTTGGTCAACAGAGACCTCAAAATATTCGACTTCCAAAATTTACAAAAAAAAATGTTTTTTGGGAGGTGTTTTGCTATATGCTTATGCATAGAGTGATAAAAACAATGTTGCTTTGATTTATATCGCACTACCAGTAGATTCATTCCACAACCTTTTTTTCTTTACTGGGATTTCGTTTCGTTTTCATGTTCTAGATATAAAACCCCTCATCAGCGTTCTTGATTCAGACACATCAAGCCGAAATCTCTAAAATTTGAAACGGGGTTATTCTAATACATTGTAGACACATTTTTGTAAAATAGCTACATATTTGACAATGCCATCTGAAAGGAAATAACGCAAGACATTTGACAGGTCTTTGCCATCAAATATTATTTGAAAAAAAACTCCAACCAAAAAATTGCAACCCAAACGATGTTCTTGAAATTGATATATGACAAAGTTGAGAAATTGCGTGAAATGTTTAACCCGGTGATTTTGGCTTTTGGCTTCAAGTCTTGACAAACGATGTCCTGCAGTAGTACAGGGTAGCTAAACCAAATTTAGCTTGGTGCGAAAACCCCTGGCGAATTTCATTTTTTCTTCTAGATGATTCTAGCCACCTTCTTTTAAACATCGATCAATTTAAAAGAACAAATTTTTATCGAAAAAAACCTTTGACTCATCAAAACCAGGGTGAAAAAAGCAAGGTTGTTGGAAAAAAGACTCCGAGCGGTAAATGTCGCCATTGATGGTGCAATCTATAGCATTGTGAGATAGGTTAGACTTTGTTAAGAAGATGACGAGCAAGACTTCTTTGAGGTCCAAATTAGATTTTGATCTCCACATTCTTCGAAGACCAGCAAACTGTTTTCTCAAAAAATTATAAAGCACACCTACTAGCATTACTCAATGGCCTATACCTCCAAATATATCCAATATAGGAGACAAGGTTGTCGTCTGCCCAATATAGTCAAAATCACCCAATACAACGAGTTTACTGAATATTGGCTTCACACGCTGTTCAAAAAGCCCTATCAAGTTTCCAGGGAAATTCCCAAACGCAACTTGGCACTTTTCTACCTTAGAAAATCATGGGCAACAATTTTAATTTTATTGCTTTATGGAATTCTAGCCCAGATGAAAAACTTACACACCTAACAACATTATAAAAACAAAAATTTTCAAAAACCTACTCAATGTACATTGGGAGCACGCTTAGTTAGCTTTTGAATATAAATTATGATATAATCTACTTCACCGCTACTTAGTTACATAGGATTTAGTGGTACAAATTTCATCTTGTTTTGCCCCAAAATGCCCCGGTTATTTGTTAATTTAATTTCCCAAAGAATTAATGTCAATTTTTATTATCCCAAAAACGAAACGATTATTTTTCTTTTTCTTCAGAAATTTGAGACCAAGAAGTATGAAATGGTCACATATCTGTATCTGCCAATAATGACCCGATTTCGTCGAAATTTCATTTGCGAGCTCTTGTGAGATTAGTCAACTTTAGATATACATCGGCCCTGCTCTTGGCGTTCATACGTGCCTTCAGATGATGACGGAAGGCGGAGCAATTGTTGAGGCTGAATAGGGCGTTGAAGCCCCTAAAGGTGTGGGTGAGTGTGACCATCAAGGCTTCTTCGAAGCAGAATTTTGTTTTGCAGACTTTAGCTGTAATTCGCGGCCAAATTTAGTAATTTAACGCTGCTTGGTAAAGAGCAATGCTTGACTTTTGATCCTTGATCAAAATGGATAATGCACGGCCTTAGAATAGACCTTTGTCTTATTAGTTGTGACGACCAGGGCCCCGTCTTGTGTGAATAGAAACACTCCGCCTTGGTCCTCCCCCACTTCTAGCTTCCAACTTACAATTCTAGTTGTCATCATATCCACTTTATTGGCCGTAGAGAGACGGAATTCTTTTTGTCATACCAGACAGGGTTGGACGACTCATTTCCTGGGTCTAGGATCCCAAATAAAGTCGTTGAGGTACGATGTTTGGATGCAATCACAAAGGCATCTT
>NC_081444.1:509719-517967 GCF_007210705.1 Tigriopus californicus
GTAACGTCAAGCCTGGAGAGAAAAGCTTTTTGAAATCTCGCTAGAAACCTCCTAATTAGATTAATGTAAGCATGCTCAGAAGAGGCTCAATCAACTCTTACCTCCCGATCAAGTACTCAATTAGAAGGCAACGCAACACTCAAACGTCTTCTAGCGAGGTTTTAAAAAGCATTCCTCCCCAGTCCTGAGGGAATCCATGACTAGAGCCATGTTTCTGAGGGCCCTATACTTTTGCCATGCCCTGTACATACGTACATTAGGTAGGACCAACAGTATCCAGTACAATTCATCACGGACAACTTAATAGACATTGACAATTGGAGGAGTTTGTATGTACGAATACAGCACATCAATCAATTCCGTTCAGAGTGGCAATAAACATTGAGCAACCGAAGTGAAAATATCGAAATTCACGAACCGTTCACTTGATCAAAATGAACATCCAATAAGATATAACATTCTTGCCAAACAATTGAATTGCGCCAAATTTGGGCCCAAAATATTCATCAAGGAACTCAGGAGAGCTCCTTAGGTTTATGTGGTAATGAGTGCAAAAAAGTTTATATTCTGACCACTCCCCTGATCAGCTACGTAAGCTCTTGCCAATATAACTTTAAATGCACCACTTTCCAACGAAATGTTCTAAAAGTGACTTTTCCTCATCTATGATAATGTTATTTTCTTATTTTCTGAAGACATTATAACCAATAATAATCAGATTTGGCTTACTTCGGTAAGACAACCGTTGCTCGTCCAAAAGATATTTATCTAGCAGTCCATAGATAAATCAATCAGTGTTGTAGCACCCAGAAGCCATAGAAATAGATTTCTACCTCATCGACCGATCCTCTATAAGTATTTCGTCATAGCCAAGGCAAAGGCCAATTGCATTTAGAGCACGAAACCAAATGGCACAATAGCGCTTTACTTTTCCGGACCCTCGACATCTCCCCATCTTTATATTATGTTGAACAACGCACTCTCCACCTGTCTTGTATTAATGACGTTGCAAAAAATATTTCAGGGCTACTGCATGGAAGTGATGTTTTTGAAGTCAGGATCCGGATGTGGAACCAGTCAAGAAATCCAAGTGGCCTCGTTCAAGCTTCTTCGAGGGGCACAAACCGAGCCTCCCCCATCTTGTTCTATGATCAAGCTAAATAGCTTAGAGCAAGTTCAAATCGTTACAAGTAATAATTATTAAGTGTTTGCATGCACATATCAAACCATTATTGCTAGATATCTGAGGTGGAAAAAAAAACATTTTTTTTATTTGAACGAAATTGGTGCGCACACCGTAGTGATCCTTAGTGATACTACAAATATGCAAACGCAATGGCAACCGATTACAACTTTTATTAAGCATCTACCACGATTCCGGTTCCCTTATTGGCCGAAAGGACTGATATTCGCTAAATAAGTGGCATTGGCATGAATCAACTCCTTCCCTGCTAAGATTTCATGAATGTTAACCGAAAAAAATGCCCTGCTATGTTTTTCCACCTCTCCGATCAATATTAAAACTGCCCAAACAGAATGCTTCCCCCTTTCAGAGGCGATTGAGGAGTCTCAACCCTGTCAGGCATTTTTTGAGTGTACTTATGCCTACAACAGGGCTTTTTCGGGGGTTCCAGAACAAACTCTCACCCTTGGCTCTGATAAGGAATGCCACGCCCGTTGCCAACGCGAGCAATTACAATGCCAAATGTGGACCTTTGATGGGCTGTCCAAGTGCGAATTGTTCCAGATCCCTGGAGATTTGGTTCTTTCTGTGGGACATATAAGTGGACCGTTGGCGTTAGGATGCTTGGTTGGGGCCATGAATTATGAAGGGTTTGACTTGGAAAATGTGATGAAAGTCACGGCTGAGGATTGTCAGATTGCTTGTCAGGACCTGACTGGTTGCACTCATTTCACATTCCAAACAAAAAATCTAATTTGTTATTTGAAATATGCCAATGATGATCAAAGAGTAGAGACTGTGTACATTTCTGGACCTAAATATTGTTTGTAAAGGCTGGGCTCGCTAAACATCTTTCAATATACTGATTCTTTTGGCTTAGCGGTTGAAGCTATGTACGATGGTTTGTTGAGTCTTTATAAGCCTTCCTTTAGACAATAAAAACAATGGTTATTCACAAAGAAACTCTGATCGTAGGGGGAATCAAGGGTTCATTTTACAGACATTCATGCGTTCCGGCAAAAACGAGAAAATCCTCAGAATGTCAATATTTTTACTTTAGGACTTCAACCACATTTTCTTGGTTTATGATGATCATGATGATAAAGTCCTTTGAAATGCCTCCACATTAAAAAAGCACTCTAATACTCGGTTTGATATTTAAAAGAATCGTTACAAACATCGGCTTTAATCCAAGGTATATATATCTAAAAACAGGGTTTTACCACAAATATTGGCCCTTCCCTTTGGAACTGTTCCACTATTTGTCAACCAACGGTGAACGGCTTTTTTTCAATGGTTCAAGTTTGTTGGTTAAGAAGGTGCGCCATAAATGAGGGGAGGGCGTACACCTTGACAATGAAATTCGTTCCGGTTAAATTCAAAATCATATTTCCAAGTGGAATATTGATTTACAAAGATGTGCTAAATCAAGGATGCCTGCAACAGGAAAGGCCTCTCTGGCTAAATGTGCTAGATGAGGGCGCCGGCCTACTCAATATATTTTTTTTATCTGGTTTGTTGATAACAATTTTTGGAGCATTTCTTTATCTTTTTATATTCGTTTTGCGGGATTTTAACATATGCTTGGGAATGAGTTCTCAGCAAATCGTGTCACGCTTGAAAAAAAATTTCCTCACATACCGAGCTTGAATTCCTGAACATAAAATAGGTCAAATAGGTCCTATTTGAAAAAAGATGACACCTTTCAGGGTAGTTGGGGTACCGTATTTGCCACGCTTCCGTTCTCCTGTTTGCAAGTCTAACTTCAATCCTGAGGCGAGTTTTTTTTAAACACTCGTACCTCGGAGTTACGACCTGGGCGTTACCCAGAATTAGCATCTGCTTACCATTTTGGCCAGGGTATTTTGATACTGGTTAACGTCAAAGCCCTTAACTCAGAGGTAAGCGCCTTAAAAAATATGCCTCGGGCTCATTGAGTCCAATCTTCTTCACAGTATTCAAATTGCAACATGGGTTGCTCCTTTAACGGTTTACATGGGCGAACCCGCCGTCATTCTAGAGGGTGAGGTACTAATGCGCAGTCCAGGTAACCCTGTCATCTCTGGTGCAAATCTATATCCTTGGCAGTATTTCCAAATTCTGAATAGAAGCCCCCAATGTAAGTAAGCCTTTTCCATGCAAAGCCTCTCCTCTAGCATGCTTCATTAAACGGGTTGGAACAAGTTGTCCGAGCTCTCTTTTTGGTCCACGATTTGGTTTGGGCTTAGGTTTAGGTGGGACAAACGAAATATTCCTCGACCTACCCAAAACAGTGCCAACAAAGGTAAAACTGACGAAAACGTGCTGGTAAAAACTGCCGTAACACTACATATGAACTACTTGTGAGCCTATTCATTGTGCTTCATTTCTTTTGTCCCTTGGGATGCGTTTTCCCTTGGACCGAGTTGTCTGCTGAGTCCAATTATCTACTGGGCCAAGTTGTCCATTGGGTCGAGTTGTCCTGAAACCAAAGGTTTCATCTAAAATGTAGAATCGTCGAAGAGACAAAAGATTATTCAGAGGACAGAGGCTCTGTTCAAGACGAAATAACCTTTACATTTCTCTTGGAGTTAGTTGTTGTCCAAAGAGTTCAATGTAAGATACAACTAGTATCTCTTCTGTCTCTCATGTATGCTTAACCCCTGGGTTACAATAAAGACCATGGAGGCTTGTAAACTCCTAAAGAATTAGATATAATTCGTATCATCATGAAACGTTGTATAACTCTTTTGCCATTTGTCATGACTCATGACATATAAAGACTAGCCAAGAGACACTAATTTTTGAACCAATCACAAACAGGGTGACAAGCCATGTGGTCCAGGTTTGTTCAAGGAGTGTTGATGGTAATGGACTGGCAGGGAAGGACGTTCCTCGTTTCTTCAATAAATTCGGCCAGACTCCGCGGAGTAGGCATACCGCAAATGCCCCACCCGTCTGGCAGTTGGACAGATGTCGAATGCGGAAGAATTTTCATGGCGAAACCAAATGTGTGGCGAAAAATGAAAAATGCCAAAAAGTTTCCTCCTATACAGTCTGTGTCTGTGTCGCGCCCTGAAGCCAAAGGGATCGCAAGGAATATGTTCTTGAAAAGGTGAGAGCGACAAACCACCGCATTTAGTCACTTGGCACAACTCAAGTATGCGTGAACTTTGTGTTCGGACAGTATCATGGCGTGAAGTTGTTTGAGGACTCAAGTACGTGGTGGTACTGTAGCACAGTGGTGCGGTAGGGTGAGTTGCTTTGATTTGCTGACACCCTATGACACTACTTTTATGAGTCTTGAGCTCCCCCACGTGAGCAGTGAGCCCATGTGATAGGCAAAACAGGAGGCAGGCAGGCAGGCAGGCAATTTGGCTAGGTTTACGTGCGTGCATGAATGTCGTACGTAACAATCCGAGCACAGAGCAATGAGCACTATTATCTGTTCGGCTTGAGTCTCCCTCTCTCTCTCTCTCTCTCTCTTCTGCTCATCTCGTACAATGGGGTGACGAAATATATGGACCAGGAATAGGAATAAAATTTCTCAATGAGAATGGAACGAGAAGTTATAGGCTGCCCTTTATTTAGCTTTGGTATGTTCGGGGATCGTTACTGTGGCTTGTCGACTCATAAGCTTGATCGCCATGTCCGTGCAGTACGTGATGTACCATATGTCAGCCAACTTGAATGATTTAACCCACCCAAGCTACAAAATTTACAGGAACAAAAGTTTTAAGTATAAAAGTATTAAGTATACGACCAGTCCATTTTTCACTTATCTTTTTACATCTTGTTTAGTTTTCTTTAAGAGTCCAAAATTTCGATGGTTTACCCTGAAAAAGGCTCCAAAGAGCCCTTCATAATTGAGATATCTTGAATGATGCTTCAATGTGTTGAAGACAATGCGGGTTGTCCCATGTTAGGTAGATACACCAGAGATAGCCTTGTAATAACTGAAGGGACGAACAACCCGCGGGAATGATCACCTGCAAAGATCGATTGAAACACACCAATGTACACACAGGGCAAGAAAGTTCAAGTCCATCCATGACAATGAGAAATTAGTATTCAAAACTAAACCATAAAAAAATACTGAGATTAATGTCAAAAAAGGAAATTATGTTAACATCGTTCGGACGTTTGACTATTCAATAGGTGATGACAGTGCATGTTTTATTGATCAATGTTTATTTGAGCACCATTACTTTATCGATAGCAAAATTTTATTTCACCGTAAATATGTCATGTCAGGAACGTTGATGACAGAGAAATCAAGCCAAAAGGTTGCTTACTCAACTGACTTACCGACCAAGCAACATCGGTAACCAATTAGTAGGTGACAGACTGAAAAAGTACGAACCGATGATAAAACAAATGAAAGAAGCACAATGAACAGTGTTTCAGCTTTGAATTGCATAAACATTAGCCCGTTTACACAAAAAAATGAAGTGTATGAACCTATCCGTCTTGAAAGGAAAGTGAAAGCCATATTTCAGTGACCACAGATTGATAAAATAACAAGGTATTCTTGACGCTATTTTCCTTATGGTTTCTTTGACCTGACTTATAAATCTGCCAACGAACAGACTAGTTTGATTTTCAACAAATCTTGTTACGAAACAGTCTGTTCCACGGTCATCACTATTTGGTTAGAATTTTCCTTTACACGAAGATGCTCGTTTCATTGGACATAACAGTCCGTTATGTAAATCATTTTCACGTGGATGTGAGTATGAGGCTCCCTTTTAGGTATTTATGTTTTCTATTCTTTCACAAAACCGCCATGGAGGAAACGCAATAAGGTAAAGTCGTCGAGCATGTTTGGTTGTGGTTTATCACCGATGAGCATCTACCTTTTGTGAGCTTGTCACCACTACCAAGACCGGCTATTATTCCTTGACACACAATACCATTGTCAGGAACTGAAAAACTTCTGGTGTCCCTCAAAAAATGTAGGTCGGCGGTTTTTTTCCCTTAGTTGTCTTTGGCAGGTCTTTCAAGCGACATCTACGAGAAAATGGAACTTTCTAAATCATCCCCGTCGATTGTTTTACCGTATGATAAAAAAGTGTGCATAAAAACTATTCTCAACGTGCTCTCTCACTCGATATTAGAGAAGCATGGTTGTGAAAGATTCTGGGAAGCGGATCGTATTTCCTGCTTGGCGTCCTTGACGAAACCTCCAAAAAGAAGTTGAGGACTAATAATGAATGGTGGTAGAGTTATAACCCGGGTGTGATATTATCCGATTACAATCACGTGGAACGACGAGTACAAATCTAGCATGATTTAGTTACTCAGTGAGTACTGAGAATCTTGTGGTCGAGTCGTAACAGTTTCTATTGGGTGGTGGTGAATGGCACTACGTAGTGTACTGTATGTAGTTGGTGGTGGAAACGTACCTACTTGGTAACTCGGTACGGTTGTGTGGTAACTCCCGCTTTTTTTGGCTTTGAATTTCAGGTAATAAATCTTGCCACTGTCACCCAGGATATAATCACATTTTGCAGGGATGATTCTTTTGCCATCAAGGAGTCGGTTATGTATGAACAGTTGAACACTGCCCAACGGTGGTGCACTTCTCTCGAACAACTTCCACTGGCAAAAAACGCTCAAATACAAGTACAGCCCTGGCTGGCCCTCCAACCAAATGAAGAGGAGCAGGATTTCATTCGGGACAGTGATGCCTCATGTCTTTTGTGCCATGAATCAGAGCTGAATTCCAGCTTGAGGTATGGGCAACAGACAACACATCTCTCTCCTCTCTCTCTCTCTCTCTCTCCTCTCTCTCTCTCTCTCTCTCTCTCTCTCTCTCTCTCTCTCTCTCTCTCTCTCTCTCTCTCTCTCTCTCTCTCTCTCTCTCTCTCTCTCTCTCTCCTCTTCTTCTCTCTCTCTCTCTCTCTCTCTCTCTCTCTCTCTTCTCTCTCTCTCTCTCTCTCTCTCTCTCTCTCTCTCTCTCTCTCTCTCACCACACACACACACACACACACATCTATCCAAGCTAGCTGCTTAGTCCTACAGTTCATTCATAACTCGGGTTTAATGCAGGTTTTTTTTTCAGTCAACTCGTTATGGCCATTATCTTGGGCTGAAGTTGGGTTGGGTGGGAAATGCCTATCTTGTGAGGTAAATGAAATCAGTTGTTTAGAGATGATCTTGGAGGTTAGATTAACCGTGGTGTGGAATTAAAAGAACGAACCCAAAGGGACAATAGCAACAACAACAACAACAACAAACAAAACAGCAACAGAACCAGCAGTCGCCGCTTGGCACCTTGGGTGGATGAGATTGGCGTGAATTGGGCGGCTCGTCTTTTATCCGAATTGACTTATCACCTTTTCAGCTCCGACAGTCATGTGTCATGATTACGCTAAAAACCGTTTCAAAAATGATCTTTCAATTCGAACGGGGCACAACACAGACAGACACACACACAGATCGGCGGCACCCTCAAATCCTTGGTAGCCCATTGCACTCTCCGAATCATGCTCGGAGCATATGTAGTCCAATGAATTGCTTTCATACATGATATCATGACCCAAAAACTTAATATTAGTCAGATTATGGAGCTCTGAAACTCGTTGGGCAATATAAAATCCTCTAACGTAACAATTGCTCTAGCAGTGCTCAAGACCCTTTGCATTCCAATACATGTTCCAACAAGGAGATGTGATTTTTCGTTTCACGACCAGCTGTTTTTTGAGATCAAATATGGATCCTGCTTCTAATTTGGCGCGGATTGGTTCGGGTTGAACAATCAGATTTATCAATGTCAATCGTGTTCGTCGTCGGCCTCCAGGCTAGATACAAGTAGACCAAACCAGCCATGCCTCGTGAAGCATGCCTGTCGTATGTCTGTCGTATGTGGTACATAAGTCGAGTATTCTCCACACCTCGCGATCGAGTGGAATGAATACCGAACATCATTGGCCTTTTTGGACGAGGCTCGGCTGCCTGGCCGTGTCTCTCCTAATTAGATCACGGATTTTGCATTCTTTGATAAATCAGCCTCATTTGAGTGAATTAGGCTTCATTACCCATAAAATGAGGTGAAGCCAACCCATTGGACAAGCCTTGACTCAC
>NC_081444.1:518018-519329 GCF_007210705.1 Tigriopus californicus
GGCATCAAGACAAATTGACTAATTTACGGATCACTTTCACACATAAATTTACCCAAACCCAACCCAGCTACATGATGAGGATGGAGCGAGGATGGACCATAATGGCCGAAGAACGAACTGCCCCTTCATCTTAGCCTTGCATTAGCCGGTTGAAGTTCATCGCAATGTTTTAGGCAGTCTCGGGTTCGGACCTATCCACACCATAAACCCACACAGATGTGGCTGGGATTCGGGTGGCTTCATTTCACTGATCCCGTCCTACTGCGAGATAGATGGCTTCCTATTTGTCGTACATAAGAGGTGATGGAGAAATATTAACTCCCTTATCCATAACTAGTATATACGATCCTCTCGGGGAAGATCGCAGAAGTGGTCGGCTACCTATTAACAACGCTGGTCTTATCAGAGTTCGGGTGTCCAGGAAAATACCTGATGATCCTTATGCATCCATAATTTCAAAGCCAACGGCCTGACAATGGTCAGGTATCAAGGATTAGGTGTTGAAAATGTTTGTTTTATTAACGCTTTCAACTCTTTCACCGTCGTGCCTCGTCAGTCGTCAGGGTATGTTTATTGCTATTGTGTACGATATGTTTCAACTCAAGGGAAAATGTATACTCTCGATATTTTTATTTTTTATAAAAAGTATATTGATGGCACTTTCAAATGTCAAAAGAGCGCCAGAAAATTTTCTTTTCTTAATAAAATTCGCTCAAAGAAGCAACACTGAGTCGTTTAAAACAAACTTAAAGACACAGGAGTCTAAAATCTATTCAATTGCAATCATCTTTAAGCAAAGTTTTGCATTCAATTCAAATTTAGTGATCCTACATTGATTGATTGATTCTATTTTTAAGCACGCTGGGCAATGTGAGCCGGGAGTTTGGCTAACCTTAATTTGAATGGCCCTTTTTTCATCGGAGATTGACCTTTCAGTGCATATTCACATTGAAGTTGTCAAACAATGACAGGATAGTGATACAGGCACTAAAAATACATGTTCTTGAAATCTGGAGACAGAATAAAACTAAGCAGAAAGATGATTATTATTGAACAGGTTTTTGATAAATTCTTTAACTTGGCTTTAAGCAACCGGTTATTCCTTTTTTTTGACCAAAAATGGACGTTTTTATTGAGATAAGAAAGATTCCTTAGGCTTTCGTGACGCTAAAAACTGCCTTCAAAAGGTTTAAAACCATAGTTGAAACATACCTGCTTATAAAAAAGCGATACCGTGACTTGTCTTTGATTGAGATTGCAGCTAAAGTTTAAACAATCCAACAGACGGGGAACTGATTTGAAAGATCATGT
>NC_081444.1:519365-524849 GCF_007210705.1 Tigriopus californicus
AACAACAACAACAACAACAACAACAACAACAACAACAGCAACAGAACCAGCAGTCGCCGCTTGGCACCTTGGGTGGATGAGATTGGCGTGAATTGGGCGGCTCGTCTTTTATCCGAATTGACTTATCACCTTTTCAGCTCCGACAGTCATGTGTCATGATTACGCTAAAAACCGTTTCAAAAATGATCTTTCAATTCGAACGGGGCACACACAGACAGACACACACACAGATCGGCGGCACCCTCAAATCCTTGGTAGCCCATTGCACTCTCCGAATCATGCTCGGAGCATATGTAGTCCAATGAATTGCTTTCATACATGATATCATGACCCAAAAACTTAATATTAGTCAGATTATGGAGCTCTGAAACTCGTTGGGCAATATAAAATCCTCTAACGTAACAATTGCTCTAGCAGTGCTCAAGACCCTTTTGCATTCCAATACATGTTCCAACAAGGAGATGTGATTTTTCGTTTCACGACCAGCTGTTTTTGAGATCAAATATGGATCCTGCTTCTAATTTGGTCGCGATTGGTTCGGGTTGAACAATCAGATTTATCAATGTCAATCGTGTTCGTCGTCGGCCTCCAGGCTAGATACAAGTAGACCAAACCAGCCATGCCTCGTGAAGCATGCCTGTCGTATGTCTGTCGTATGTGGTACATAAGTCGAGTATTCTCCACACCTCGCGATCGAGTGGAATGAATACCGAACATCATTGGCCTTTTTGGACGAGGCTCGGCTGCCTGGCCGTGTCTCTCCTAATTAGATCACGGATTTTGCATTCTTTGATAAATCAGCCTCATTTGAGTGAATTAGGCTTCATTACCCATAAATGAGGTGAAGCCAACCCATTGGACAAGCCTTGACTCACACCCAAACCCAACCCAGCTACATGATGAGGATGGAGCGAGGATGGACCATAATGGCCGAAGAACGAACTGCCCCTTCATCTTAGCCTTGCATTAGGAATCCGGATTCATTTTCTCCCGTCCAAATAGTTGAAGCGTCGACCCTAGTGAACCTGGGTTCAGGCCGGCACTTCTTTGACATCCGTGCCCTGAGCCGTGACTTGAGCGATTCAATCCGGAGATGGATGGATGGATGGATTCATTGAGCTCATCAAAAGATTTTTGAGAGGAGCCGGATCAGATCATCAGCGACCGACCACGGGTTTATTGACCTATAGACATTCTTGGTTGGTTATTAGTTGCGGCCATTCTGCCTCGGCTAGCACACACGGCCATGATCGATCCTCTGCACCTTTGAGAATTGAGGCCCAATCAAGACCAGTCCAATTCTTTGGGCAGGTTTTCCCCCTATTTCCGCCCACCAATCTCAACCATAAAAGCCAGATCTTGATTGGCTTCGAGAACGGTCTTCAAGACAATGCCGTTGTAACAACTTCCACAAAAACTGAAATCGACGATATCTTTAAGTACTGCATGATGGTTGCAACCACCCAAACTACTTTCCGCCATCAATTAAAAACTGATCGACTCCTCTGGACACTTTCATCGCGCTCATCTTCATCTTCTATTGCCTTCACCTACGGCGACCCGAATGTGCTCAATTCAACCTTAAAGCCGGCCGCCAATGACCCTCCTTGAAATTGAAATTTCTCGGGCCATGCCTCGATTGTGCCTTGATATGCTAATAATGAATGAATGCCAATCGTGTGCAAAACTTTGCCCCTCATCACTAACTGCTTTCCTAGTGCTGGGATCCTGACTGTTTCAAAGGCAATGTCCGGACAAACCTACTCTTCCCAATCAAGAAGATGTCATTGCCCTTGAACCAATATTTCTTTGAATATTGACGGTCGTGCACCTGCGTCTCTGGCCACGAGACTGCCAATCTACTCAATAATAAATGTGGCCTATCATCTCCTCTGCCACCACCTACATTTCCATAACCGGCCGTGTCCAATGGTTTGGGTACTGGTCTTTATTTGGTCCCAAAAAGTGAACTAATTTTAGTTGATGCCATGTGTAATTTTACTTGTTTGCAAATATGCATATCATCTTAATTCCATTTTATGCTCTCACTACGTTTGTTTATATGTTTCTGACAAGACCTTTGAAACTAATATATGCGGTTCTCACATCTCGACCAGTACTCTAATATTACATATATTTTTTTATTTAATGAGAATTGGTGTCAATAATATATTCAAGATTATTATGAATAAGAAAATCGGTTGGTGTTTTTGTTTCAACAAAGTTGGTTTATGATATATGATTCATAGTTAAAATGAATTTCGAAAACCTTTAGAAAGCCGAAAAATAGTTAAGAGTGAACCATCATGTTGGTTATGGTCGTTATAGAAAGAAGTAAAACATGCCTTGAAGTAGCCACCATTTTTAGCCAACATATGAAAGCACAGAAGGAAAAGGCAAAAAGAGGACCTGGCTGACCCACCTACTCTACCGACCACAATAACCAAGATTTTCGTCAATTTATCTCTACCTAATATTTATATTAGCCATGGCTCGCCCATAATGCCCTGTGTGATATTGGCCCCTCCACGTCAATGTGCTTCAGCTCCTCCTGTCATTCAAATAAATAAGAAATGTAAGCAGCCTTTGCTAGCCTCTTCTTTGTAGCTGTTTTGAAGTGACTTCTCATGAACTGTTTGGCAAACTATATTGGATTCCAGTTTCACGTGTAGACGGGTCAGAGAAGGACTCTTTGTCTAATACCAAATATTTCCGAAATTGTTAGGCAAACTTTCAGACAAAATGTTTCTCGTATAGACGCACCATTACAAAAAGTAAATTGTTCTTAGGAGAATGGTATGACATTTATGAAACTGATCAGAGGGATTTTTCTGTCTGGCCAGAGTGTGATTCAAATTGATTTGAATGATTAACTGATTCTCGAGCTACCACCAAAGTTTCAAATCACATCAATATTTTTTGGAAAATGATTAATTCAAATATCAAACATTTCCATCTTGCAGATGATGATGTCCTCTAAATTCGAATTTCCTGCTTTGCATGTTTTTTGACAGTATGGGGACGTTTAGGCAAGCTCTGGCAGGTTCGTTTGTTTGCTGGTAACAGTGTCAGTGATGCAAGTTTGGGGCTTCAAGCACGTTTTTGAGAAGCTGACCCTTCTTTTCACATTGCTATATGGGGAAAGGTCAGCTTTGTTAAAAACCAGTTTGAAACGCCAATTTTGCATCACTTTGCATTGGCAGGCAAGTTTGTTTGCTGTACCAGCGCTTGCCTAAATGTCCGAATTAGCCACATAACTACTGATTGGAAAAGGGCAAGTAGCAAGTCATCATAGACACACAAGCTCTACTTGTTTACAAGTAAAGCTTTGGCCAAGTAATAGAACTTGGGCAAGCTTAATCCAGGAAGAGGTCCGTTACTAAAGTAGTGGGCCCGTACAGTTTAGCTCAGGTAACCGCAAAATGGGAATTTTTTTTCGCAGTTTAAAGTCAGATTGCCAGAAACAAACCAAGCATCTAAACCAAAGCCACGTTGTAGCGTCACTGTGGTGCACATTACTACTGGTACTGTACAAGTTGATTGACTTTGCCCACGTAAAAACTTTTTTTGCCTAAGTTTGGCCACATCATTTCCCCTCATGTGTCTGTCGTCCAAGTTGGCACAAGTTCCTTCTTTGGCAAGTTTAACACCGGACTACTTGCCCGCTCGTGCTTGCTTCACATCAGTACACACATCAGGGTGGGAATTTCATTTTGGACTCTTTTGTCCATTCTGCTCCAAAAGTGTCCAAAAGTGTCCAAAAGTGTCTGTTCCGACGCATTCTGGCTAACCTAAATCTGATTTGGCTGGCAAGGCCATATCCTCACGTCGGGACCAGAAAATCCGTTGGCCTTTGATTAAGTGGACTGTAGTAATGTATTTTTCACGTCTTTTTATTCTCTCACGAGCGACTCACACCGTTTCTTTTCTCTGTCTACATAAAAATTCGCACTTCGGAAATATACAATAATCCAAGGACACTAAAGCAAGGAAAACGCCACTATTTTGTGATCACCAAACCTTTCCCGCCAAGTAAGGCCTAAAACTTTGCTGCTGAAATTTTTCAATGTCAATTATTGGCTTAAGTATTGTACAAAATATGTGACTAATATAATTTCGTACCATTGATTGTATGTGCATCAAACCAACCATGTAAAATATACTTAAAATGACTTTTAACATGTCTTAAAGTACAACAACTGAAAAATGCTAGTTGGGTTTTCATGATAAAGCAGAATTGCTCTAAAACACAATCAGTCAATACTTTTTTGCTAATAATATCATTTGAAGAAAATGGTGTCAGACAACATCTTGACCAATTTTCAAGCAATTTGGTGGACTTATTATGAAATGTGGTTCTCACTCTAGGGATAGCCCTCAATCCAAATGTAGACATATAGTAGCTCTGACCTACATCATGTTCTTTAAACTCATTTTGATGCTTTATAATCATGGAATAATTATATCTTAAGAGATATGACCACTATTTGGATGCTTTTGCAAAAACACAAAATTATTGGAGTTCAAAGTTCAAATTGAAATCTAGTGTACTGTACTTTGGTATTACTCTGTGCCCTGAAATATTGCCTACCTTTCATGCAAACTTCCTAATAAGAAGAGATTAAACTCTACTAAAAGTTAATTCATTCACTTTTCACCAATGCCTGATGTTTTTTTGTCAAATGTGTGGATTAAAACAAAATTATCAATTGTCCAGCACAATGTTCTAATATGTTAACATTAATGTACATGTACATTTATAACCTATTTCATACATTTCTTTTTATTTTGTCAGTGTAAAGTTCCTCATCTATTAGTAAAATGATTCTTGTTGATTTTCTATCTATGCGTGTTTTTGAGCCAGTTTTACGGCAATATTTCACTGATTTTGAAAGGCAATTTGATTGTTTTTTGATTAGTTTGATGTTCATGAGCATTTCATATATTCTTCTGACCTTTCAAAATTAATTCAGAAATATTTGACAAATGGACGGAGTTGTATGTCAAGGAGGATCATTATTTAATTAAATGCACTTAAGTGTACTATGTAGCATGGAGTAATCTTGTTTTATTAATACTAGAGTGACTGTCTTGATTCAACGCAATGGCCTAAGTTGGCGGTCAGGGGAAAGCCGAGTCGTTTCCTCTCTTTAGAGTCCCTGAATAATCATCACCAATTCCTCGAGAGACGGTCATGATTAAAATTGGGGCAATGAATCTAAGCCTATATTCGTCCATTAAACCCGTCTGAACAAGTGTCCAAAAATGAGGGTGACCCCAAAGTGGACAAAAAATACGAAACCTTTAAAACTACCAAATCTAAAAGAAATTCCCACTTGAAGCCAATTTTTTTGCTTAAAAAAATTGCTCATTGATGGGTCTAAAAGCAAAATAAGTTTTTAAAACTTTGCCATGTGCCTCTAACATGACCCAAAAAGATATTTGAAAGACAGGCTCTCCGCTCTATCTCACATCTCTCTCCTT
>NC_081444.1:524900-532212 GCF_007210705.1 Tigriopus californicus
AGAGATGGATGTTGATCGATCATCAAATATCATGGATGGGAGATACGAGTGTGATTACTGAATGAATGTGGATTCGATGACATCTGATGACTTTCTTCATTGATTTACAATTTTAGGCCCCTTCATACTCTTGGGTACTAGATTGGTGTTTTCTCATGCAAAAATAAACAAAAAATAATTCAATTTTCTTCACTATAAATCATCATGGATTGAGTGAGTTAAGTTCCATAATTACTGAAAACCTTGGTGCGCATGGCTAGCGTGGATGCGTGTCGGCCATGAAACATCTTCTGTTTGGCAAACAATCTTTTGAACATGTTCAAACCGATAAATGTTTGTGAAATGGCTGATTATTTGCCGAATTATTTGCCGACAAATAATTTTGTTTTAATTTAATGTAGAGACATTGTTTTGGCTCAACTTGGCAAGTTGTCACTAAGCTAAGGCCAGAATGACATGGTATTAACAAGATGAAATAGTATTGATTGTACTGAAGGAATGGAACCAAGAAATTTGTTCAATTGATGAAAATCCGTCATTTTCGAAGGAGTTCTGAAGAAAATCAAACTTGACCATCAAAACCAAAGACTAATGGAACACTAAGCAGCAGTAGGCATTCAGGAAGATCGATTCTTCTCTCATGCAAAGGTTGATGGCTAAAATCAGAAGGAAAGTAAGTTTTCTGGCCTTTTAAGATGAATAAAACTTTTCTTGATTGTTTCATAAATGATAATTATCCTTTGTGTAATTATCTCTGAATGAAGGTTCTAAAGAAACTGCAACGGCTGAGAAAGTAACCATTTTTGATGTCGGATTTTTACTTGTTCAACCTTCATTTTATGGTTTACCCCATCAAGACCATTCTCCTCTCAAAAAGAATTGAACAGCATTTGAAGATTTCGTGTCAACATTTTTTCAATAATGGGCCTTGTCGTTTCATCTTGACATTGTTGTTCAAGATGTATTGCATCATAATACTCAGAGGAGTCAAGATTGGGAGCCTGGATGGATAATGATTGTTGAAGGTTTAAAACAATGTCGCAAAAGTCATGATCGAAAACAGCATTAGACATTGTCAAATCGGTTAAGCTTCTCTGTAAGAAGTCCATCCCTCAAGTCGTGGAAATGAGGCTTTAGAAAATTTGATGCATCATATTCAACAAGAGATGTTTTTTTTTCTGACAATTGCACTGAATCAGATCTTCAGTCGAACGGAATTTCAGATTAAAAAACCAAGAACACCCGCAGAGTAGTTAGAAGCAAGCACAATTTCCAACCCTGACTTTCTTTGATCAAAATATGCTAGATGGAATTAGCAAAAATGGCAATTTCTGTTGAGACTGAAGGTTCCACAGCTGTCACGAGATAAACGAAAATTAAAGGCCATTCTGGAAGCTCAAAAAGGAACGAGTAACGAGTAATTCTTTTCAATTTTGGGTTGTTACAATTACACAATTTTAAAATGTAATGCAATCACAGTTCCTTTTTCGAAAAAGGGGAAGGATTACTGTAATTTCGCTACTTGTAATTTCGTTATTAAATGCCTGCATTACAAGCATAACAAAAACGCCGAAAAGTGCCGAAGACTCGAGAATATGAGAAGGAATGTCCAGTTTTTCATTTGAATCTGAAGTGCATTTGTCCAACGTATTATTACATACCAGCCATGCCCATTGGATGTGTGACCATTGGTGTGCCAAACCACTGGCTAGAAATATCATGAAATGAGAGGAAAATTTTGTGGTGCAGTGTTGGTGCATAAACATAAATGTTCTCCCAAGACTCCTGTTTGTGAAGTAGGGTAAGCTCAATAAATCAATAAATAAACCATCCAAGAGTGACAGAGAAGACACCTTAAGGACAGGATCGAGCCAATCGTTTGAATTGAAAAGTATTGAAGAAATGGACTGAAGTTGTTTTCGCTTAGTGCCAAGTCATTCCAATCTGGGTCTGATGCTTTGCAACAAACAGCCTGTAAGTCTAAGGTTAGGTTTGAACCCAATATTCAGTTGAAAACGTTGCCATAAGCGGTGTTAATGATGTTTTTAGCCACATTAGAAGAATTCAGATTTGCAGGTTGCTCATCAAGGCCAGGGAATTTTTTTGCAGTGAATGATCTGAATTTCCAAAGGTTGGCGCCCAAAAACTGAGTAATTAGGGCTTCTCTGAGTTGCTGGAACGTTATTTTGAAAGGACATAAATAATTCGGCATCCTGAAGTCATTGTTTGTTCAAAGAATGCATGTGTCTCAAAAGTAGACTTGAAGTGTTCCGGGCTTAAAGCTCAAACAACCCTTGTGTAACTTAGATTGATGTATATAGATTTTTTGCCAATGATAAGCGCTTGAAATTGGTTTTTGAGGTCTTGAGAAATGAGGTCCAGGTCTTTGTGACGAAAACATTCAATATAACGTGTGGTGTTCATTGTTTCGTACATACTTGGAATTCATCTGTGCAAAAAAAAGACAGGTCAGATATGAAAAAATCCGTACAAAACCTTGAAATTCCTCATGAGGGGTCGAGGAAGAAATGTTTTTGAGCGCCAGATAATCTCAAAAAGGCAATTTAAGCTGAAAATATTCACGACACTTTCTTTTCTTTCTCGAGCTCCTTCATTTTCCAATTTGTTTTTCCTCTAACATTCGAGGGGAACACGTAGGCCTTGTTAATCAGGTTGCATCTTTCAAGTCAGACTTGGACCAATTTTTAGATAGCATTCCAGATCAACCCTACATTCAAAGACGTAGCTCGGTCTGCAATTATTTTATTGTTTGTTATTGTTATTGTGCATTAAATTACATAAATGAAATGCACTAAAGCTCTACGACGCGGCACATTTGAACGATGGGTGAAATGTTTCATTTAATTGCCTTGTGGAAATATACTGAAGCAAAAAAAGGGTCTGAGATGCACGATTTAACCCTCATTGCAACACCATTAATTCTTGTGGCTCTTGTAGCGTTCTCTTGACCTTCGCGGAAGCTCTAAAAGTGAGTCCTTCTGATTTTCGCTTAATGCGAATAGATTATCTCCCAGTCAAGGCCTTGAAAATACCTGGTCAGGCATTCCTTCGGGTTATTAGTGGTCACGCACTTTGTCCGGCTAGCAGCAAATTTCGTCCACGACAGAAGCGGATAAAGGATCCATTCAATCTGTACATCGTTTACAATGCAAGAACCAATTTTTCACCTCTTCACTTCGGCCATAAAAATTTCATTTAGGCAAACCATATGTGAAACCTTAGTCCTGGGTGAAACCGCGATTACGACTGGAGGTATTATTTTTTATTTCAATTAGTTATCATGTCATTACATGTTTGCTGGATGCATTCACTTTTGCCATCCTTTTGTACACAATAAAGAGCCGCACCAGATAACATTAAGTTCATAAAAAGCGACAGAAGTGTCTGTATGGATGTCTCAAAAGGGGATACAGGTCTTTTTTGGCAAACCTCGGGGCGCATGTACCCAAAAATTAAAACGGATACCTTTTGTTTTCGGATTTTTACTACTATCAGCCCGTAACCTCCGAGCGTTTTAGTCTATCAAACGGATTGACATTTTATCTAATGGAAATTGATTCAAACAAAGGACACAGCAAACATTGAATGCGCTGAGGGTGTTCTAGGTTTTTTGATGAGAAATTATTTTTGCAACTTTATTGTTTACATGCATGTCATTCAATGTCCGTTGGACTGAAGAGCTGATTCAGTGAATTGTCAAGAAAGGAAAATCTCTCCTTAGCTTGACTATGATGCATCAAATTTCTAGAGCCTCCTCATTTCCACGTCTTAAGGCAAAGACTTCTCATAGGGAAAGCTTTACCGACTTCGCATGTCCAATACTGGTTTTCCATCATGACTTTTGCGACATTGTTTTCAAAACCTCTCAACAATCATTATCGCGACAAGGGTCCCAACTGGTCTTGGACTCCTCAAAGCATTATATGTCAAGGCTCTTTAAATAAGATATTGACGCAAAATCTTCAAATGTTACGCTTTAGACTCCTTGAGTCAAAAACACAATTTCTTTAGAGAAGAATGGCCTTGATTGGGCAAAAACCATAAGATATTGGTAATCTTAAAATTGAGTAACATAGTATTGTAGCGAGTAACACCATCACATTTTTTTTCGGTAACGTTGTGAACGAATTACTATTATTTGACCGCAAGGGTAACTGTAACTTAATTCGTTACTTTTATTAGGAACGACTTAATGCCTGGTAACTGATTAAGGAGTTGGTGGAATCCGGATTCATTTTCTCCCGTCCAAATAGTTGAAGCGTCGACCCTAGTGAACCTGGGTTCAGGCCGGCACTTCTTTGACATCCGTGCCCTGAGCCGTGACTTGAGCGATTCAATCCGGAGATGGATGGATGGATGGATTCATTGAGCTCATCTAAAGATTTTTGAGAGGAGCCGGATCAGATCATCAGCGACCGACCACGGGTTTATTGACCTATAGACATTCTTGGTTGGTTATTAGTTGCGGCCATTCTGCCCTCGGCTAGCACACACGGCCATGATCGATCCTCTGCACCTTTGAGAATTGAGGCCCAATCAAGACCAGTCCAATTCTTTGGGCAGGTTTTCCCCCTATTTCCGCCCACCAATTTCAACCATAAAAGCCAGATCTTGATGGGCTTCGAGAACGGTCTTCAAGACAATGCTGTTGTAACAACTTCCACAAAAACTGAAATCGACGATATCTTTAAGTACTGCATGATGGTTGCAACCACCCAACTACTTTCCGCCATCAATTAAAAACTGATCGACTCCTCTGGACACTTCATCGCGCTCATCTTCATCTTCTATTGCCTTCACCTACGGCGACCCGAATGTGCTCAATTCAACCTTAAAGCCGGCCGCCAATGACCCTCCTTGAAATTGAAATTTCTCGGGCCATGCCTCGATTGTGCCTTGATATGCTAATAATGAATGAATGCCAATCGTGTGCAAAACTTTGCCCCTCATCACTAACTGCTTTCCTAGTGCTGGGATCCTGACTGTTTCAAAGGCAATGTCCGGACAAAACCTACTCTTCCCAATCAAGAAGATGTCATTGCCCTTGAACCAATATTTCTTTGAAATATTGACGGTCGTGCACCTGCGTCTCTGGCCACGAGACTGCCAATCTACTCAATAATAAATGTGGCCTATCATCTCCTCTGCCACCACCTACATTTCCATAACCGGCCGTGTCCAATGGTTTGGGTACTGGTCTTTATTTGGTCCCAAAAAGTGAACTTATTTTAGTTGATGCCATGTGTAATTTTACTTGTTTGCAAATATGCATATCATCTTAATTCCATTTTATGCTCTCACTACGTTTGTTTATATGTTTCTGACAAGACCTTTGAACTAATATATGCGGTTCTCACATCTCGACCAGTACTCTAATATTACATATATTTTTTTATTTAATGAGAATTGGTGTCAATAATATATTCAAGATTATTATGAATAAGAAAATCGGTTGGGTTTTTGTTTCAACAAAGTTGGTTTATGATATATGATTCATAGTTAAAATGAATTTCGAAAACCTTTAGAAAAGCCGAAAAATAGTTAAGAGTGAACCATCATGTTGGTTATGGTCGTTATAGAAAGAAGTAAAACATGCCTTGAAGTAGCCACCATTTTTAGCCAACATATGAAAGCACAGAAGGAAAAGGCAAAATAGAGGACCTGGCTGACCCACCTACTCTACCGACCACAATAACCAAGATTTTCGTCAATTTATCTCTACCTAATATTTATATAGCCATGGCCTCGCCCATAATGCCCTGTGTGATATTGGCCCCTCCACGTCAATGTGCTTCAGCTCCTCCTGTCATTCAAATAAATAAGAAATGTAAGCAGCCTTTGCTAGCCTCTTCTTTGTAGCTGTTTTGAAGTGACTTCTCATGAACTGTTTGGCAAACTATATTGGATTCCAGGTTTCACGTGTAGACGGGTCAGAGAAGGACTCTTTGTCTAATACCAAATATTTCCGAAATTGTTAGGCAAACTTTCAGACAAAATGTTTCTCGTATAGACGCACCATTACAAAAAGTAAATTGTTCTTAGGAGAATGGTATGACATTTATGAACTGATCAGAGGGATTTTTCTGTCTGGCCCAGAGTGTGATTCAAATTGATTTGAATGATTAACTGATTCTCGAGCTACCACCAAAGTTTCAAATCACATCAATATTTTTTGGGAAAATGATTAATTCAAATATCAAACATTTCCATCTTGCAGATGATGATGTCCTCTAAATTCGAATTTCCTGCTTTGCATGTTTTTTGACAGTATGGGGACGTTTAGGCAAGCTCTGGCAGGTTCGTTTGTTTGCTGGTAACAGTGTCAGTGATGCAAGTTTGGGGCTTCAAGCACGTTTTTGAGAAGCTGACCCTTCTTTCACATTGCTATATGGGGAAAGGTCAGCTTTGTTAAAACCAGTTTGAAACGCCAATTTTGCATCACTTGCATTGGCAGGCAAGTTTGTTTGCTGGTACCAGCGCTTGCCTAAATGTCCGAATTAGCCACATAACTACTGATTGGAAAAGGGCAAGTAGCAAGTCATCATAGACACACAAGCTCTACTTGTTTACAAGTAAAGCTTGGCCAAGTAATAGAACTTGGGCAAGCTTAATCCAGGAAGAGGTCCGTTACTAAAGTAGTGGGCCCGTACAGTTAGCTCAGGTAACCGCAAAATGGGAATTTTTTTTCGCAGTTAAAGTCAGATTGCCAGAAACAAACCAAGCATTAAACCAAAGCCACGTTGTAGCGTCACTGTTGGTGCACATTACTACTGGTACTGTACAAGTTGATTGACTTTGCCCACGTAAAAACTTTTTTGCCTAAGTTTGGCCACATCATTTTCCCCTCATGTGTCTGTCGTCCCAAGTTGGGACAAGTTCCTTCTTTGGCAAGTTTAACACCGGACTACTTGCCCTGTCCGTGCTTGCTTCACATCAGTACACATCAGGGTGGGAATTTCATTTTTGGACTCTTTTGTCCATTCCTGTCCAAAAGTGTCCAAAAGTGTCCAAAAGTGTCTGTTCCGACGCATTCTGGCTAACCTAAATCTGATTTGGCTGGCAAGGCCATATCCTCAACGTCGGACCAGAATCCGTTGGCCTTTGATTAAGTGGACTGTAGGTATGTCTTTTTCACGTCTTTTTATTTCTCTCACGAGCGACTCACACCGTCTTTCTTTGTTTCTTGTCTACATAAAAATTCGCACTTCGGAAATATACAATAATCATCACCAATCCTCGAGAGACGGTCATGATAAATTGGGCAATGAATCTAAGCCTATATTCGTCCATT
>NC_081444.1:534584-543807 GCF_007210705.1 Tigriopus californicus
TTATAGGTATAGGGTTTTGGATTTTTTGCTTGTCAACCCACTTTTAGACAATTGTACATACTTTTGGACACGTTCTGCCCACTTTTGTCTACTTTTGTCCACTTTTCGACATCATTGGACACTTTTGTCTACTTTTGTCCACTTTTGTCCACTTGGTGTCCAAAAGTCAAGCTGATTCTCAAAATTGCCCACCCTGGTACACATAACCACAAGTGGCTAAGCCGTGGAAGGTAATAAGTCCAATTCCGAACCTCTTTCATCAGCCTTGCCGACACTACCGAATTGGCCTGGAGTGAATTTCAACCAGGAAATGATATTTTGGAGTTTGGAAGCATATTAGGGTCAGTAAATACTTTCGTGTGATGATTAAACTCTTCATTTTGCAAAATAGTGTAAAGGCACGAATCTAACTTCTATAAATTACAAAAATGTGTCTTAGTCTCAAAGTACATATCAATCTGACCTTAAACAAGGAAAAATCAAGCCTGAAATGATGTGCAGGGAAACAAATCAGTTTTGCCACATTGTAGCAAGTATATGAAACGGCCAAATGAACATCTGTCAATCTTTATTGATCCAATTCAAGAATTGACTTACGTCAATCAAGAATTTCTTACTCATTTCCATGAAGGAATAAAATTCATTGCTCAAGATGTCACGATTGAAACCCACCCCCCAAGAATTAAAGCGACAGTAAAATGCCACCATAAATCTCGCGTTTTTATATCAGTTTTGCGCTTTCTGCTCAGAGCTTTTACTGCAAATTTTTTCACCAGCTTTTATAACGCATTCCTGGACTTGCTTCACTTGTAAAAAAACCATAAACATTAACTTTTTGATGTAAAAAGCTATTCAAAGGGATAAAAATGTAACGTGAAGCTGTGGGTGAATGGAGTCTGGAATAATAAAAAATTGCTTGCGCGTTGGCATATTATTTTTTTTGACATTTTTTATCATTTTTTTGCGCAATAATGCTTTAAATAGTGTGATCTTTTGAGTCTGACTGCAAACAACTGGCTCTTTTCTTGACAGCTGTTTAGAGACACTGTTTCCTCAGCAATCGAATATTTCCTTAACCTTACCAAATTTGCATTCACCACAAACTTCTGGAGCATGAAACGAGCACAATTAAAGCATTTAAACGTACTGAAAAAAATCAATGAGAAGAACCATTTAATAAGATACCCTGCCATTGGTACGGGCAATTGGCCCTGCACTATGTCAATATTCAACATTAGGCATGCAAACTAAATTGACGATCTGGTCCTCTTCAAGTCCTCAGACTAACTCCTCTCGACGTCAGGTTAAAAAATATGAAATTTTCCATTATTTTAGTTCAAAACTGAGCGTCTTTACTTCGCCAAATTAACCTCTAATGAATGAAGGATAATTGCTCTGCACAAAATAGTCACCTTTTTTTATTACAAACTCCATTTGACAAAGAAATTATGAGTAAGAAAGTTGAAACTGACCCTGATCCTTTCGTAGGTGACGTAAGAAAGAATTCCTCTTATAATGTTCCAAGGTGAATAAGGACAGTGGAGGTCAACGATTGGAGTCGCGACTCCGGAAGCCGTGCAGAGTCAAGAGTACGTGGAGAAGTGCATTACATACATCAGTGAGCCAGCCCAAACATGCCAAGGGTCAACCATTGCTATTTCTACTTTGATACTGTCACCAAAAAACCAATGGTTGCCCACTTGGAAGGCTCCAGCTGACAGGTGGGTGACGTCACTCGATATAATACGGCAGGGGTGAACAGATGAGGATAGGCAGTGAAATGAGCGAACATATGATATATATATATGATTACGAATGAGTATCCTTACCTCAACGGTGAAAAACAATATTGTTCTCTTACCCACCATTCGGACAACCACACCCAATTCGGGTTCTTATTTGAGCAAACCCGTTTTAGGGCGATGTTTACTCTGTGCTGTTCCCTCTTCTATCCGCTATGACCCTTATGGTTTAGGTTTATGTAAGACTGAATGAATTATTGCGAGTAATTAGAAGTAGGTAAGGAACAGCAAGAGCAAGGACATCACATCATTTGCAAATGTCATGAGATTACACCTTCTTTTTCGATAAAAGAACGAATAAGTGCAATTTTCGTTGGCTGTAATGTTGTTACTACTGCCCTGGAGATTAGCAATATGTCAGCAAGTGTTTTTCAAAATCCACAAGACACTGATTTGTGTTTTGCTTGTTATTGAAACAATTTTGATGGGAGTCACCAAGCCGTACGCCTCTAAACCAATTTGAATGCAACTTAAATGGAGACAATCCTCTGAACAATAACTCGATCCACAAATTTGGAGGAAACACTGTACATCAGTCCCTGTTGCAGTTCATGTCGTTGATCGCACTGATCAGGAAAATCCCCGACCAACCCTGCTTCTAGCCTCTCTGGGCCCTCGATGTACCTTCTGCCTTCCATGCCGTGGCCGGAATTGCCAGGGAAAAGCATGCTTGATGCATGCACGGATGCTGGATAGCCATAGCTGCATGTGGCCCTAGTTCATACGCTCAGATTCTCTCCTGGATTTGTGCACCGGCCGCCCGGGCACTTTCTCATAAAAAAAGCCGTACTCTTATGGACTACAATCGGGACGAGAATCAAGCAAGGGATTCAAAACATTGTGCAATTCCATCCCGGTGCCACTCAGTCGCATTTATATTTACCGCTATAGATTGAGACCGAGCGCATAATAATCCATCGGAAGCATGACCATTGAGTTGTACATCGTTCGTCAGTAAGAGATGTGCTATAACATTGATTCAAACAATCACACATTCATTTGCTCGCTTCCTGCATGCTCGTTTCACTTGGCCTTTTTATCACTTCAATATAGCGGTCAAACGGAGGGCAACAGAGCACGAATCCTCCAAGGCTCTTCCGACATTCCTCTGAACGAAGTTGGCCGAGAGCAAGCCCAAAAGGCCTCCCAAGTGCTCAAGGATGTGCCATTCACAGCCGTGTTCTCCTCGGATCTTTGTCGAGCCCTAGAAACGGCGCAGATTTTGCTCAAAGGCCACACCACGTGTCAGATCCCCATCATCCAATGGCCTTGCGTGCGGGAGCGATGCTTTGGTGTGATGGAGGGCAAGCCGATCCAGGAATACTACGAAGCCTCGGCTTTGGCCAACGAAAAGCACTTTAATTACGTGCCCGAAAATGGCGAATCTCATAAGGAAGTGGAAGTTCGAGCCCACAGGTTTATGGAGGTGGGTGGTGGCCCCCTTGAGGCTAGATGTAGGTCGAGTCTCTGACGTGTAAAAGACCACCATTTTTTGGGTTCTAGCAATTGTGCGAAACGGATGTGATGAGTGAATCATCGGGCGGCCATGGCACGACCCAACCCGTGATTTTAGTGACCACACATGGAGGATTTCTCAAGGGATTGATGACCGTCTTGGTGGAAAAGATGGGCTGTGACCTTTCCGAATCGTCGAACCAAGCCTACTCGAGTATCTGCCAGAATACTGGGATCACTCGGGTGACATTTAGCTTGGATGCAAACAAAAAACCGGTGAACATGAAATGCACTAAGCTCTACGACGCGGCACATTTGAACGATGGGTGAAATGTTTTAATCAATTGCCTTTGTGGAAATATACTGAAGCAAAAAAGGGTCTGAGATGCACGATTTAACCCTCATTGCAACACATTATTCTTGTGGCTCTTGTAGCGTTCTCTTGACCTTCGCGGGACTCTAAAAGTGAGTCCTTCTGATTTCGCTTTAATGCGAATAGATTATCTCCCAGTCAAGGCCTTGAAAATACCTGGTCAGGCATTCCTTCGGGTTATTAGTGGTCACGCAACTTTGTCCGGCTCAGCCAATTTCCGTCCACGACAGAAGCGGATAAAGGATCCATTCAATCTGTACCATCGTTTACAATGCAAGAACCAATATTTTCACCTCTTCACTTCGGCCATAAAAATTTCATTTAGGCAAACCATATGTGAAACCTTAGTCCTGGGTGAAACCGCGATTACGACTGGAGGTATTATTTTATTTCAATTAGTTATCATGTCATTACTTGTTTGCTGGATGCATTCACTTTTGCCATCCTTTTGTACACAATAAAGAGCCGCACCAGATAACATTAAGTTCATAAAAAGCGACAGAGTGTCTGTATGGATGTCTCAAAAGGGGGATACAGGTCTTTTTTGGCAAACCCTCTGGGGGCGGCATGTACCAAAAATTAAACGATACCTTTTTTTTCGGATTTTTACTACTATCAGCCCGTAACCTCGGAGCGTTTTAGTCTATCAAACGGATTGACATTTTATCTAATGGAAATTGATTCAAAAAAGGACACAGCAAACATTGAATGCGCTGAGGGTGTTCTAGGTTTTTTGATGAGAAATTATTTTTGCAACTTTATTGTTTACATCATGTCATTCAATGTCCGTTGGACTGAAGAGCTGATTCAGTGGAATTGTCAAGAAAGGAAAATCTCTCCTTAGCTTGACTATGATGCATCAAATTTCTAGAGCCTCCTCATTTCCACGTCTTAAGGCAAAGACTTCTCATAGGGAAGCTTTACCGACTTCGCAATGTCCAATACTGGTTTTCCATTATGACTTTTGCGACATTGTTTCAAACCTTCAACAATCATTATCCCACCAAGGGTCCCAACTGGTCTTGGAATCCTCAAAGCATTATAATGTCAAGAATCTGCATGTCAAATATCCAATAATATGTTTTTTTTATATTTGAAAAAAGTATATGAATTACACTTTCAACATTAAAAACTAGGAGATATGTTTCTTTACAGAAACAAGTGATCTTCATCTCATTTTCTGACATCAAACGCATCTTTAAAAGCTAAGAAAAATGCTTGACAATGTTTCAAGCAACTTGCTCATGAATGAAAACCATAAATATTGGAAAAATATGTCATTATTGAATTTTTGCAATTCGAAAATCCCAAATGACTGATGATTTTAAACAAAACAAGTTGTTTCAAAAAGGTTAATAATGTTGAAGAAATGAAGCTACTTAACGAGAATATAATATTTAGCTTTCCAAATTGGGATTGCTTCGCACCAGCTGGATTCTACTAGAGGGAGGCTTTGCTCCCTGCTTGCTGTCTAAGGTAAGATAAAAAGAGTTAACAATCAATGAGCAACTTTTAAAGTAAAAGTTAGGTTTTATGGAAAATTTCCTTTAGATTTGTAGTTTTAAAGTTTCGTATTTTTTGGACACTTTCGGACATGGATGGACAAAAGTGTCCAAATTGAAATGCCAACCCTGCGCAACTGGCCTCATAACTTCAGGTAACCGAATGGGCCTTGTGGTACCTAAGTGACTTGCAAATTTGAATGGCGATTTTTACACAAATATGCAGGTCTTAGACGTTCACAAAATTGAGGAAATTTTGGGCCAAAAGGGATCTTGTTTTAGGGTAAAATTGGAGCTTTTGAATAACACTAGAACACTTATTCACACATTCAAAAACATAAATAGCAATTATAAGAACATGGAACTCATTCTGGCGATTATTTTTTCGACATAAAGCTCATCCAGCAGGGATGATGACCGTGCCTATGTGTTAGGACACGTCAGGATAAAGCAGTTTTTACTAACCAAATGAAATTTTCTTCAGTTGCTTGACATGCATATGAATGTTTTGTCGTTATCATTTTAATAAATGAATTCAGTTCAAATGGGAGGAAACATTGGTCAAAAGTAATGAAGAAGGTATTAAGAATATTAATTTTGAAGCAATGGCTCAGTAATTGACACAACTAAGCTTTAGATTAAATCATTGATGTCCCTTGTAACTGAATCAAAAATGACACTTATTTTTGCCTTTTGCTTTGCTAATGCCATTTTTTAATAATTTACAAGTTATCATCAGTGGCGCCACTGGAAACTTTGCATACCACTAGGTTTGCAGCTTAGCTTAGATATACAATTTTACAATGTTGCCGATTTATTATAGAAATGAACGGTTTGAAAATGATGACAAAAGTTCATGCAAATGTGTTAACCTCTTTTATACGGCCTACAATAAAAAGACTAAAACTAATTTACTTAAAGGCCATGAATTGACTGAAACATTTGCTCTTTATTTAAGCAGCACTTCATTGCTATTTTGCTAATTCACTTTGTCGGACAACAATTGCGCGTTGACCTTAACTACGAAAGGTATCTGTTACTACACGTCTTCAAAAGCATCATGAGCTTTGTCCAAACCCAGGATTTAGGGTCAATTCTAGTGACTTAATAGAGGCTTAATGTGCGTTTCGAGAGCACTTCAAGCCCTCGAGAATCCATGCTAGTTAAAACAATGAAGTCTACTCTCTTCTTTCTCGGGCTCCTTCATTGTTTAATTTGCTTCCTCTAATATTCGAGGGAACACGTAGGCTTGTTAATCAGGTTGCATCTTTCAAGTCAGACTTGGACAATTTTTTAGATAGCATTCCAGATCAACCTATATTCAAGGACTAGCTCGGTCTGCCAACTCAAATTCGTTGGTAGACCAAATATTATATACATTTGAATGAAGGAACAAAGAGCCGAATTCAAACCTTTCATTTTAATAATACTGGGGATTTTATTCCCTGTAGCGGTTAGAAAGGCACGTGAAAAGCCAAACCAAAATATGAACAAAAAGAATTTGATAAATTTACTAACTTGTAAAGATATTGTTTGTTGTTTGAATGCTTGCAATGACAGTTGGGTGTTTGCCAACTGGTCATTTTTTGAATGATTACAATAGCCGTTCGAGACTGGCCAATATCCCCAAGGCCACAAGCAGCAATGGAAAGCCGATTTTGAATTCACACACGTAGTTCAAACCATGGATGAGCATAAAACTTTCCACATGTTGCTTGAAGCAATCATTTGCGGTGTTCTTGACCATATTACTCATGAGGTATTGCCTTAATGGTTGTTCCAATGCTTGTCATGGGTAAAACAAGAACCGATAACAAGACAACACTTTTACCAACCGGATGTGCCATGAAATACACCGTGACACTTAAGCTCGTTTCGTTCGGTATTGAAGCTCTTGCTCTGTTAAGTTTTCGAGTAGAGTCCTTCCAACAATGAAACTTTGAAGCTTGGTTGACGGACTTCAACTATTGCAATGTACATGGAAATAGCATCTCCTTTTTGGGACACGTCAAAATTGTTTGTTAATTTGAATAACTCTGGTTTGAGCGGACTCTTTCCTCTCTCTGCCAAGTCGAGGAAAATTGGAACTGCTCTTCCACCACGTCGAGTGGCATTGACCAACTGTGTAGAAATGGCTTGATGCCGTTTTTCATCATTTCATAGTTAATAAGGGGAGGATGTGGCCAGGGAACTCGAACTCGTTCGTAGACCAAATTTTATAGAAAATTTGAAAGGTAACAGAGAACGGAGTTAAAACCTTTCATTTTAATAGTACTCGGATTGCATTTCCATGGCGGTTAGAAAAGCCGTGATCTCTCTCACATAATAGGGGGGATAAGTCGGTCCCCAGTAACTATAGGCCGATTTCTCTCACTTCGAATATTGCGAAGGGTGTTGAGAAGATCATGAAGTTCAAACTTGTTGAATTTCTTGATATTCATGAAGTCCTTCCTACAAGCCAGCATGGGTTCCGAGCACATTTTAGCACGGTTACCCAACTGATTGAACATATTGAGCGGGTTATTGAGGGACTGGAAAGGCATGAGTCAGTTGATGTTGTCTATCTTGATTTTGCCCAAGCCTTTGATAAAAAAGATCATGGCTTTTGTTGAATAGACTTCATGACATTAGGATCCAAGGCAAGGTTGTCAATTGGATAATAAGTTCATTCAGGATAGGAAGCAAATTGTTAAGGTTGAGGGATCCCTTAGTGACATACATGATGTCAAGTCAGGTGCTCCACAGGGCTCCATCTTAGGGCCCTGCTTTTTTATAATATTCGTTGCCCGCTTCAAAAGCTTAGCATTACTGCCAGTCTCTCTTCTTATGCTGACGACCGGGCTGAGACCTTTGATTTTCAAAGATTGTAAAATCAAAACAGCCAGAACTGGCGGGGACAAATAAGGCACGCAAGATAAATTGTCTTATCAATTGATATGAATTTAAAATTTTGCTTCAATTATAAGCGTACTCAATAATTATTTCCTTATGTGGTAGAGCGCATTCGCATAGGTCAATATTTGAAAGTGAAAACATTACATAAAATCAACTGACTTAACGCAAAGTTTTATTAGCTCGAGTCTCCTCTGCCCGAAAATCGTTGTCAATATTCGTAATCAATTTTTGAACGGATTGGAATACTTCCTCGTAAGCGCTGTCGCTTTCCGATGTTCGAGGTCGCTCCACTTCAATGGCCGAATCGGAATAGCTCAAATTAACTTCGACTTGCTCGAGGCCCTCAGGTGATGAGTTGGAATACTGATACCGAGCATGTCTAAGAGGCAATGTATCTGAGTATCTTCGCAAAGTCTCCGAAAATCTCCTGTAATCTCGGGCATTTTTCCACGGCCCATGGAGACCATGGGCGATGCTGCCATAATGGAAAAGGTGATCGATGTTCGCAGGTTGAATTTGCTCGATTGTCACCCTGGAAGATGTAGAGGACTGCCACATAGTTGATAGGATTCGTTGGAGAGGTGGTCTTCCTGCCAAAACTCCATGGGAGAGTCGCAAATCGGATAAGGTTCGCGGCTGGTTGAGATTTTGAACTCTTGGATTGGTAGACGAAGATCAATACCACGAGCCAAACGATAGACGCAACCAACCAATATAAAAGTAGCCATATTTTGGGTTGAGCATGATCAGGATTTCAGCGACCAGATCCATGGGCAAAACACGTACCAATATAACGGAAAGGAGGTAGAATATCAGGGGAACCGTCACCACCAAAAGCACATGTGGGTTGAGTAAAGCGTCGTAGTCGATGGCTTGCAAGAAGGTCCAGATTTTGTTTAACCACACTTTCATGACGCCTTGGATTTGTCTAAGTACCTGTGTCGAGTACCAGCATTGTGGAGAGAAAGAGTTTCTACACTGGAATGATGACAACCTACCCTGATAATGGTGGCCTTGTTGCTCCAAATTCCACCAATATTCTCGTCGAGGAGTTTAGTCGAAAAATGTGAGAAGCAAATGTATTTCAAACGTTGGACAAAGCCTTAAGTAGTGAATTATTTGAATCTCTCCTGGTTTAGAATGACCTGTTCAATAGAGACTCGTTTCAATTTCAAGATGATTAATCTCTCTCTTTT
>NC_081444.1:543858-550440 GCF_007210705.1 Tigriopus californicus
TAAAAATTGGAACAACGTGAGCTAATTTTAGTGACCATGGAAACTTGCCCTGATCCAAGATGCAACGCATCAAGTACGAGAAAACAGGAGCAAGAACCAGTGAGCATCTCATCAGAAACTGAGATGTCACACCATCAGGACCAGGAGAGCTGGAAGCCTCAAGTCCCTGATGGCTCTAATGCATCTTGATCTGTGACTACAAGATCATCTAAACCCTCAACTTGACTAACCATGTCAATCTCAACAGACTCATCTTCAGAGCAATGAGCTGTTGCTTCTGAACTCACGTGGGTTGAACACCACTGGAGAACTGATCTCCAAGCATGTTAGCCATAGTCTCTACATTGTTAATAGCTTCCCCATCAACCTCAAAAGGCCCAACAGAATGTTTCATTTTTCTCTTAGAGTTCGCATAAGAGAAAAAGCGCTTCGGATTTGACCTTACCTCCTGAAGCACCTTACTCTCAGTTTGTAATTGGTCATATTCGATGGGGCCTAATCTTAACCTGAACTACCTCAAATTTTTTTGGAGACTACCCACAAGAACTGGATTCGAAGTGCTCTTCAGCCTTTTGCCAGTTTTGTATAACTCTTTTTGAGCAAAGTCTTCCTAGATTTTGGAATTTTTGTCCGTGTACTACCTTCGGAACACATTCAGAGATTGCTAAACTAGAGCAAACTTCCTTAAAAACTGAAACTAATTGATCAATGGCTGCATCTATGGACGATTCTCTTTCAGAATTGAAACCAGGGTCCAGTTACTTCAAGTCCGACGCAAGTCAGAAACACTATTCAGCTCTGGTGGCCTACAAACCAACATGTTGGGCGAAATTGCGCAAGATCGCAAATTCCTCCAGCTTTTCGAACGACTGAGACGTCGATTTCGAAATGGGAACATCCCATCCGGACTAGCCCCCCTCTTACAACGCTAGCCGGAAAATTAAAGTCCCCTACAAAGAAAACTTTCGTGCAGACTGCCTTATCCAACTCATTTCCAGTGAACTGGAGAGCTGACACAAAAGAGGTTTTAGGGTTAATTGTAGTACCCGAAGAGGCTTAATGTGGTTTTGAGAGTTCAGGCTACTTGGAACAATGAAGTCAACTCTCTTCTTCCTGTCAGACTTTGACAATTTTTGAGCAAAATTCCTGATCAACCCTACATGAAGTCAAGGGCTAGCCAGATCCACCAACTCTAATTTGTCGGCGAACCAGATATTATATGAATATATGATTATAAAGTAAGATCAATTCATTTTTTTTCATGGACAGTTTGGATTCCATTCCAAGTAGCAAGAAGGATGTCCGCAAATAAACAAAAACGAACAATGATGCAGCTTTTAGAGAAAAAAAATACTTGCCCATTTGCCCGATCTCCGCATTTCAAGTACTAAGTCGTTTAAATCATTGAAACTGATCGCCTCTAGCTCGTACCATCTCCGTGGGCAAAACTCGACTCACTCCCTTGATCTTGACTTGAAACAAAGAAGTTTGGGATATATATGTTTAGCTTAGTGGCCATGTATTGATTCAAAACTATAACATTCGTGATTCAGACCATGGTAGTGGTGATCAATGCAAAAAATGCGTTTTGGCCCAAACTAGTCTCAGCTACTGTATGGAAGTCAAATGGCCCAGGGCGCTCTTTTTGCAAAATTATCGTTCAATGGATTTGGTGCGATCTCCCTCCACAAAATGCCCAAAATCACTTCATCTTTCTTAGAATTTCCTTTTCTTCAAAAGGCTAATATTTTCAACGCCCAGTCTAATTAACGTTTGACTTAAATTGTCACAAAGGTCAAGGATGACGTCGTCACTGGACAGAGACGGTAGGGTGGGGAAACGTAACTTTTATCCAAATGAACCGAATGCATTTTCCTTCACGCAAGTTGGACTTTAGATTTTAGTTAGCTCAGAAAGCGTTCGCCAATTTTGACCTCAATCGAACGTCCGCGTCAAAAGCAATGAGGTCCTGAAACTCAGTACGACGTTTTTTCAGAAAATGACTTACTTTTGATTGATTTGGAATTGGAATTACTCATTTCCCCCCACCCCCGTCGCTGTCCAGTGGTGAAGTCGTCCTTGCTGAGGTTTACAAAAGCAATTGCCAAAGCCACTAGTACGTAATGGCATGATCGTGTTTGACGGAAGAAGGGGGGCTTTGGAAGAAAATGCATAAAATTGGAGTTTTCAAGAATAGAAGGTTGCAAATTTATAGACCGAACAACTTCTTGAAGAGCTGAAGTTCATGGTGACTCCTTTGCAGACAAATCTCGCTAGTTCAACCTTGACTTGAAAGCTCTTCTGACCTTTGAGTTTCACTTCTGAAATAAAACAATAAATCCAAGAACAAGTTGAAAATACTAAAAATTAGTCATCTCGAATGAAATGAACTTGGAAGCGTTATCTTGACTGGTTTGCTTAAACCTATTCGAACAGCACCGATTTCATGTTATAGACACGGAAAATCAAAAGATATATCAACCATTCACATACCATGAGTTGTGTCTGCTTGAACCATTTCTTTACAACAAAACCAATGTTAAACACTCCGTTGTTATACATGAGACTGAACTTGTGAACATTTATTGAAGGACTAATGATAAACAGACTCCCAAGACTGCTTTGATTACTATTGCAAACACTTACAAACACATTCACATCAACTGATTTTTTTTTTCAAACATTTTTCTTCTCTCATTGTCAATAAAAGTCAAGACTAGTAATTCCATCTCATGATAGCAGCAGTAACTCCACGGCTTTATTTCTAATTGGGTTGCGTTTGTCGCAAGATGGAACCTGGCCCCGTCAGAGAAGTCAGCTGGTACTCCATCCGTGCATACAATTCCGATAGGCAATGTCATAGTCCTTCATTGGATTGGCTATTCGTCTGTGGTTGTGGATTTCCTTGCGAGAGGTTAGAAATTCACGTACCGCTCTCATACCAGGAAACTGTGACAACCTCCACACCTGGTGGCAAGCTCCCTCTCTTGCATTCCCCAGGTCATTCGAACCCCAAGTAGTTCAGACTTGCACCATATCTATAATCTGATGTAACCATGAATCTCCCATACCGAGTCGATATACCGTCTCCGGGTAAAGTGAAATTGACCAATGGAGCTTCACACGTGGTTCCATACTCAACTTTGGGCAAAGTGTCGGATAAGATGTCAACCCAGAGGAATGGCTCCGACGTGTTCGAAACCGATAAAACAAACGTCCTTGTTCCCCTGCAAATGGTGCGGGAATGGAAGGAATGTCAATTCAGGTCGTAACTTAAAGAATGCTTAGTTGTACCGGTCATGAAATCGTTCTCCGTGACCATTGCGCAAAATGACTTTACGGAAGTGTCTCAACTCGGTAAAATCAAATATGAAATGAGGTTTGGAGGTAGTCCCTCCATCCCATCGCTTTCTTATGCCTAAGAATATATCGCAAGTAGAATACTGCAAGGCCCGTTCCGCGAAATGAGTCCCTCTTGTCTCTTCGTAAAGAATAATCGGTTGTGGGTAAGGTGAGGCTTTGCCTATAAAATATTTTGTTTTCATGAATTTACGTTAGTGTGTGCTGATGAAGGCATTCTGATCCTTCTAATAGCGAATAAAGAGAAGAAATGCGCATCACCATACTTGAAAGACAAGGGCGTCGCTTTTCATAGCAATCCTTAATAAAAATGAAATCCTCGGGTTGACAACATGACATAGGGCTTTTTTCGTTAAGTGATCCTAAACACTCGAGAGAAGATGATCCTTGGCTGGTGGCACAGCATCCTTGCTCGACTGCTTGAGGGTGCGAAGGTGGGCAATACGCTATAAGTAATAATTATACAATAATTTAGCAAGCCAATACATGGAAATTGCTACCTGTGAGTAAACGTTTTTGTCTATTGACCTGGCTCAATATTTGCAATGCATTTGCGATCTTGATATGGACATGGGATCCAATCTGCCACGCATTCCGAGAATGGATCGTAAAATTCTAGCACCCTGCTCCAAGATACAGTTTGATAGTGGGAGCAGCATTTGGACCCAATTCGAAGCTCCAGGGGTATTCTGATGGGCAAGGGATCCAACTGAAACGGACAAACGGTAAATGGCGACGAAGGCTCGTATTTTGTGGAAGGGTTCTAACACTTACGCTGACCTTCTTCCGAATAAAATTAGGTCGCATGGTTGTTCCTTCAATCACGACATTTTTCAAGGCCTTGCATGGGACGAAGGTACCCAAAAGAGCCAAAACGAACAAACCATGCTCAGCCATAACTTTCCTGTTACTGAATGAATAAGCTCCTGTCACCAAACTGGGAAAAAGAGGTAGACATGCCATGTGCCTATTTGATTCTTGCATGCTTGACACAATAGCGGCAAGGGTTACTTCGGATACGAGAAACCGCCCAACAGATTCGAATTTCCTTCCCTAACTCATTACAACCTTACAGGGTGGTTGAGATTCCTATGTGCGAAATGACGTTATTATGCTCTTATGTTTTATTCATTTTGAACTTAACAGAGTCCAATAACTGTGAGTGGATCCTTCGAAGTGTTTCGTGCATACTTTCTGAACAAGATCTCTGGGACTATTTTACTTGGATGAGAAAGAGCAAAATGGATATTGTCAATAATATTCGGCACCTTATATGATCAAGGTGGAGGGTGAATAAGTTTTTCTTTTTGCGGACTTCCTTACCGCTGTGGAATGACATTCCCGCTCTTCAGGCCGGAAAACTCATTCATATTAATCAACTTTTATTTTCATATAATTTTTGATCAACCAATGAATTAGTGTTGGCGGATCTGGCTAGCCCTTGAATATAAGGTTGATCGAGAATTTTAGTCACGAACTTGTCCACGTCTGACTTAAATCCTGTTACTGGATTAACGCCTACATAGGCCCTACGACTATTTGAAGGCAGCAAATTGAACAATGGAGGAGCCCGAGAAAGAAGAGACTTGGACTTCATTGTTTCAACTTAACTAGCCTAGATTCTCGAAGGCTTGAAGATGCTCTCGAAACGCACGTTTAGCCTCTACGGTCACTACAGTTGACCCTAAATCCTGGGTTGGGACAAAGCTCTTGAATGCTTTTGAAAACGTACAATATCAGATACCTTTCGTACCTTCTCTGAGTACTGTACAATCCCAACCTTTCTAACCTCTCCCAATACGAGAGCTCTCTCATTCCGGTGATGTTCCTTGTAAAACATCTTTGGACCTGCTTGAGTTTTTGCAAACCTGCTGAACTAATTGGAGCCCAAATGGGAGAGGCATATTCAAGATGTGGTTGAAAAATCGACTTGTACAGGATATCGTGATGCTATCTCTGGACTTAAACGTGCGGTATATCCAAACAAAACATTTGAAAAGCTTTACCCACTTTCAAATGGATATGCTCATCGAACTTTCCAGTATTGTGGAGGACAACACCTAAATCCTACATAGATGAAACCTGCTCGATATTTTTCCCTACGATCGGAGTGTTTAATGGCGTTAAATCCAACTTTCTTTCAAGGCTGGCCTCAACTGCTGGATTAAAATTGCTTATTTTTCAACTCTTTTTAAACAGCTGCCTCCTATACTTTGAAATTTTAGATTGTGCTCCACCTTTCGGAACACATTCAGACATATCTAGTGTGGAGCAAATTCGTTCAAAACTGGATTATCCTTTCTATGGCTCTGTCTAGGGACGGTTTTGTTCCACAATTGAACCAGGTCCACTTCTTCTACTCTTTCTACATTGAACAGTCAATGTTGTTTTAATTATTATTGTTATTATTTGTTTATGATGACACACTCATTGATATGTTTTTCGCATTGACAAGACCAAGAATGTCAATAGATAATTATTGCACTACATTTAAATTTGATTACTCCAAAAATCTAAAACATGCATAACAACATGCATGCACAACGAAATTTGCAATATACGAATAAACCCATTTTGGGATGACACAAAATGAATGATTGATATTTTGTCGGTCTCAAGTCATCACTCATGACTTTTTGGGAGGACTTGGGCATTTTCTTTCAATACAGTGATGGCAATAACACACCAAAATGCACCTAATAATTTTAGACAAAAAGCCTTCCTACGATTTCGAAGAAAATGATTTTTGAAAATGAGAAACTTAAAATTGGCAAACATAAATCTAAAAAACTGCTTTTCAGGCTTTAAAATATGCTTATATATATCGATGAGTGAAAATATGGCAGTTTATAGAACTCAATGATATATGAACAATTCCTTTCAAGAAAGATTACTAGGAACTGTAATCCAATCCCTTAACACAGAGTTATTATGCCCAAAAGTTCAAGTATATCTTGCAAAAAATTGCCAATGGTGTTGATTATAAAAGTTTTGGCAAGGAGAACCCAACTTTATTTTAATATGATGATTGTTGAATATGGGAAACATTGAAATGGATAGGAAAGGGAAATAGAAATAAATCCATACTAGGTGAGAACCCCAGGTTGTCCCATAAATCATAAAAAAACATGAAAAAAGAAGAAAAATTTCGGACATGTTAGTGCAAATTCAGGATAAAAAGCCCGAACATCCAGGTGAATAGTATTTTATATTCCAGTAATA
>NC_081444.1:550491-622197 GCF_007210705.1 Tigriopus californicus
ATTTGGTCTACCAACGAATTTGAGTTGGCAGAGCGAGCTAGTCCTTGAATGTAGGGCTGATCTGGAATGCTATCCAAAAATTTCTTCCAAGTCTAACATGAACAGATGCAACCGGATCAATATTACGGTTGAATTCGACTATTTTTGGTCGTTTTTTGTTTTCCCCACTAGTTAGAGCACTTTTACATTGAAGTTGCTAAGACTTCCTGTTTCGTCCTGCTCTTAAATCCATTCATTTGAGGTTGACAAGCGACCGGCCACGACAGCATTATATTATTTGCTTGGCTTGCCCAAATGTCAAAAATGGGTGGAGGAAGACCATAAATTGTTCGTCATGTTTACTGCTTTTTGCGTTGTGAACCTAGCAAGAGGGTTTCGCACAAAAGCCAGTTTTGGCACATGTTAGGCTCCATAGGGTCCAAAAGGCTTGAAAAGCAAACGAGCAAACAAGAGCTTGTTGGTGTTTTCACGACAAAACACCACGGGCACGCAACTTGGCAATCACAATGGGGTTATGTAACGTAGTCTAGTAGATATTGTTTTCCTCATGTCAGAAGTAGTACTTATGTAATGACTAGATAGAGCTGGAAACTTTAAACGAAAAGCTCATGCATCTTTTCCATCAATTATTTCAATTTTTCTGAAGACAGCGTACGTATTTTACTCATCAATAGGCTGTCCATGACCGTATTATTCCAGCTAAGCTCATTCATTCATCATCCCCAACTTTTGATGACGAAGGTTTGCCTTTAGCTAGATTGAAAGATCGCTCAAGTTTTTCTCCAGTTCGTTTGTTCAAAATAGACGGTAGATTGCAATATTAACTAATCGCACAGGAAATTCATGCAGGTCAAACTGCTATTTTATTTTAGACATTAAAAAAAAGGGATTATTAAGGAGGGAAAAATGGCTTTTTTAGCAAATATTCCAATTGGTTACGAATTATTAGTCTTTTCAACAATTGAACTGCGTCTTATCGCCTTTCACATTGAGCCAAAAATATCATCCACGCCAACCACTTAAAGCAAGCTTTTTCAAGATGTATAATGAAATTATAAGCGCTCTGAGTCGATTGACTGAATTGCTTATTGGATATGTAATCTACATTGACTTGTTACTAGGAAATAATCCGCTGCCAACTCTCCAAGTAGAAGTTGTCAACTCCTTAGACAAAACACCGGATCCGCCAGATCCCCATGCCCATATTCGTGCGTGAATCGCATATTATATCAAATCCAAGGTAATAAGAGGCTAGACGCTTTCCCCTTAGCCACCGGAGATTATATTTTCGCCAATGGACTTTTGAGATCTGTTCGTACTAATTTCTAACAACCATTCCTGGAGACCCTCTGTTCGCGAGAGCCAGAGACACTTTTCTTGCGGTGTATTGGCAATCGTCCGTCAGAGTAACTTGAGGCAAATTGACACCCAACTTGAGGAGCTCAGTTGTTATCCAGGATGTCTGGCAAATATCGAAATCCTTAATTTGGCAAGCAAGTACGAGATGGAAACCTCAGCGCCTCCTTGCCCTGTGCCTGAACGAGACACTTTGTGAAAGGAAGGATCTAGGAAGAGCTCGGTCGGACGGAATGGAAAACGGCGTGACTCTCATGCCGTTTCCGAGCTCAGGTTTCGAACAAAGAACCCCTCGGGGCAGGCTGTAGTTATCCGGAGTCCCAGTGCCTTTTTGACACTTGCCGGCTGGTTGGGCAGAATTCGGGATATCCCTTCTTCATACTCATGCCATTTCGGTGGGTGCTGCTCAGATGCGTCACTCACTTTTCTGACACTCTGATTGGTCCATGCACACTTGAAACAAACAGATTGGCCAATCCGAAGACTCACGAAGGGCATGAAACTGACCGAGCAACAAGAGAGATCGATTCGCTGAGAAAAACATCGATAGCTTGCAAAGGAACCAACCAGGAAAATGGCCCGAATTTCATCCACCATTCGTTGGAGATCCGGTATTTGGCTTGTTTGATCGGCTGTAGCGCTGTTAGCGCGATACTCTACTCTCAAATCAGTCATAAATGCTTGTTGTTGAAATCTATTAGTGATCTAATGGATACTAAATTGCAAACTTCCCATGAATAATCTGGGGGCATAATCCAATTTTAGTCAATTAGTTATTCCTAACAGCCCATATCAGTGTGCTCACTCTTCACGGCGAAATACAATGCTAGGGCTCTTAAAGAGCATGAACAATATTAAACTGCTATCGATCCCACTTTGACGTATCATATCGATCGAGATATTCCCGCTGTAAAAGCCCAGCCCCTTGTTTCCTTCCCCTCACTCTCGTTTTCCCCTCGCTTGCCCGCTCGTTCGCTCGCTCAGTGACTTCATTCTCGGGCGGGCTTTGGCGGCTAGAGGGGCTAGAGCCCTTTCTTCCAGACCTTTTTTTACCCGCTATTGAAGGAGATCGGACCGCGCCGAAAACGAACTCGTGTCAGAATCCCGGCCAGCTCCTCTTGGAACACTTTTTGGGGCCAAATCTATTCCAGGGTGACTATGAGTCATTGCGAAGGCAGTTTAAACTCTACGGGGAAAATCATGATCAGTCTTGGAGCATGATGATGTATGAACATCTTTTGCCTTTAAATATTTTGGCGACAGCTAAATTGCTATATCGTTAGTGCCAAACGGGTTTCCCTCTAGGGGCTGCTCAAATCGAATACTCATGCCAGGACTTTGATGTAAGTGAGAGGTGAAGGAATGAGCAAACTTGTCATGAACATGCCTCGCCATCTCAGACGGAGTTTGGTTAAGGCATGTACTGTTGGCTTTTGAAAAAGTTTGGAGATTGGAAAGAAAATCAATCATTTTCATTTGGTTAAGCCTAAGACATATTTGACCGTTTGTAGGGCCCCCAAAATGTGTGTCTGATAAAGCCCAAAAGGCCAGTGCCTGAACGGCATTCATTTGTGAATGGTGTCACCTGAAATAACAGATAAGCTGGATGACGGATTCGATAACGTAAAATCCTGTTCATTAACCAAACAAGCTTATTGGCTTGGTGATATATTCATCAATGGCTGAATTTACTTCTGCTTTCAAGGGCTATTGCCAGGGACAAGGGGACCGAGGGTCTGTCTGGATTATGATTGGTCCAGTGCACTTTGTCCCATTCCAAGTCCCTCCAGAATTGTTAATGGGGACGTACGAAACGTCAACCAGCCCAAGTAGCCCCAGTGGGCCTCGGCCAACGCGCCTTTCCAACATGGATGAGCACGAGTACGTCTGCTCAGCTCGATGCTTCAAACATTGACGAGCGTGAGCAGATCCCATGCTTGGTAGTTGCTTGGGAGCGGGCCGGCTTTGATAAGTGGAGGGAGGGATTGAATGTAGCCTGTTTGGGGAGCACACTCGTTCAGATCCCTTGTGCTGCAACTTGTCTCTCAGTCAGTCTGTCTCCTGTGACATTAAATACACGCTCCTCCTTTCATTGGCCACCATCCCAAATTCTTCCCCTGTAGAAAAAAGAACATCTTTTTCTGCATAAAAAAAAACAAACCGTCAGCATCACTACCCCCATTTCCCCTCTCTATCTGTCGCCTTCTTGATCTCGATTTCCGCCTTCTTTTTCTTCTTCATCATCCATCCTGCTCCATCATCATCATCATCATTATCATCTCCATTTCTTCTGGTCGTCATTTTGAGTGAATATTTTTTCAAAAAGACAAAAGTTTGCGAATCCCAACACTTTTGTCTTGTGATTGATGCACTAAAGCCCACACTCAAAGGATTAACAGTGTTTAATCGTCAGCGTTTGTGTGAAATCTGAGAGAGGCCATTTTTACTCCGGGAAACAAACCTCCGATTTAGTACAAATTCAACCCCTGCCTTCACGTTGAAGTTTCTTAGTGCTGTGTGTCCTCAAACCATTATTGCTAATTCTTGGATCAAATCATGAGCATCGCTGATCTTTTGCAAGCTGCTGCCTTCCTGGAACGCCAAGAACGAGGTAAGCCCACCCCGTCCCTCTGTTGGGTGGGGGGTGTTTCCAGCCCAAGGGTATTGCGTACCATCCTTGTATTGGCTTAGTGGTGTTTGATGAGAAGGACGTTCCATCTCATCAGGCACTCCTACATTCCGATGTGGTTGCTTGCAAAATGTCAATCAACTTTGATTTTTGGCTTGAAAGTGGGGACAGGGCCATGCGCCTTTTCACAAGTTATCACAAGATAACACATGTGAGTAGACAAGCATTGGTGGTAACATTGTTTACCATTGCAGAAACCGAACATGGCTATGCTGCCTCAGCTCCTCCTCCATCTTCGGGGACGGGGATCGCCATTCCGGGAAGCATGGGAGACCATGACCTGTTCGATGGCGGGTTCGCCTCATCCACTGGAGTCGGGCTGGCCCGATCAGCTCCAGTGAAATCGGTTTTGAGTCCCAAAAGCCATGGTCCTTTACCCTTAAGCCATCTAACACGTCCTCGACTGAATTCAAATAGTAGCAATAGCTCCACCTCCAGCTCGGGTGGGAGTCGATCCACAAGCAACAGAAAGCCCCACCAGGGAAGCAGGTATGTACAGCATCATCATCAAGATCACTACCATTCACCCCGTGTTCCACCCGCAAACCCCCAATTCTCTCATGCACTTTGTCAGTCATGTCGTACTTCATTTTGCCCCTTGTCTGGATCATGGATGGCCTGGGTACTAGCACTTCTGTCAAACTTCGAGGCCTGGGCTGCTTCAACTCGGGCAGTTCAGGCCATAGAAGCTACCAAGAGTCTACGCGGTTGCTTTGTTCGAAAAGAGTGAAACAGTTCCAAACCTTCGCACACTCAGAGCACTTGATGAGGGGCCAATGAGATGAACGAACTTTGGCGTTGTTATAGCACACAAGACCAATTTTGGAAAAATTGCCACCCTCCTCAGCCATGCTCACAGAGACAAGGGATGGATGGCTCTTTAGTCTAGTGGTCGAAGGCTTAGTGCTGGCCAATGATGGAACCAACAATTATGTGTATTTGGAAGGGGCTGCGTCCGTCTGCGTCGACTTTGTAGGAGCCGTCAAGGCGTAGAGCGTCTTCTTTGCCCGGTAGAAATCAACCCCGTTACCACCAGTATTGAGTTTCGTTCTTCCCCTCCTCCCCTTGTCGTCCAATTACGCACTATTTTAAGATTTGTGTGTGTGCGCCAAAATTACGCCAACACCACATGTGCTACTTCTCTGCTCCCCCTAGTGCTTCCCTTGCTTGATGACGAGCAACTCAGAACGTCCGAATCGGACTGTGGATCTGGCGCCTGGGAAATCTGACTTATTTTGACGTTTCACTCTTGATCAGTGGGGTCATCGTTTCCCAGACCGGGAAAAAATGCCTTCATATCTAGAGCATCAGACGCATTCTTTGAGTATTTTTTATGCTGTCTATATGGAACTATGGCACGATATTTCCGGGAAACTTGCAGACACAGTGATTTTTTGTTGATTTTTTTCACCTTTTGATGAAATCAATGACCTTTTGATGTAGAAAACAAGCGATCTTAGTCTCATGAAGGCTCTCATAGATTAAGCAATACTTCTTCCTGGAAGTCCTGTTTCGATCTAATCGCCCGGACACTGAACAGGTTTTTTAGGGGGAGGGGAGGGATTTCCCAGAATTGTGAGAAAAGTTGACGACATGACTTTTAAGTGTCCTCCTTTGCTATAATTTTCGAGCTTGAATTATCTCCAGCTAATTTGATTATGGCAACGACGAGTGCGTATATTACTCGAAACATTTGGTCGTGACTTTTGTCTCTTGATGAACCTCAGTAATACTGCAGGCCCTTCAATAATACTTTGAATAGGCTTTTGTGGGGTCAGGTGTATTTTGTACAAAGATCTGAATCGAATGGCAAGCGATCAAGGTGTTTCTAAGCATATTTTTGAATAATTCTAGGTCCACCCATAACGAGTTGGAAAAGAACCGCCGTGCTCATTTGAGAAACTGCCTGGAGAAACTGAAGGATATTGTTCCTTTGGGAGCTGATAGTTCTCGCCATACCACATTAGGGTTGCTAAACAAAGCCAAACATTTTATCCGAGTAAGTCCCACTTTAAATGTGAGTCCTTCATTGGTTTGACTGATGAGCATGTTTCATTCATAGACCCTGGAAGACAAGGACCGCAAGGTTGGCTCCAGCCGGGAAAACTTGATTCGTGAACAACGGTACCTGCGACGCCGCCTGGAACTTCTAGCTGGCCAAATGGATGCGATCCACAAACGGAGATCATTGTCGGAAAGTTCAAATTCCTCCACGGGATCATCGATCCGGGGCTTCAACTCTGAATCAGGTAAGACCCCTGCAACCTTTCCTGTTTTGATGCATTCCTCACAAGATCATCGATGGTCTCGTGTTCAATGTGTACGATATGACTGCGGTCGAGTGGTCCAGTACAAGTGGACTTACATACACTTCAGTAGCTACGAACACGTGAGCGATACGTTCAAGAAGCGACTTGGTGCAGGTGTGTTTGAAGTGAGAGCTTTGTCGTATCTTCGTCTACCTCGATCTAGGCCTGACTCGCTGCTGATGGAACCCTCTAAAAACTGGATTCTTCACCTCGTTGTAAAGAATCTTGAAGACCGCTGCCGACATGTTGTCATTAAAACACGGTCCATGATCAACAACATAAAAACTGGCCAAGACTCTAGAACGCATGTCCGTCTGTCCGTACTAAGACGATTTCAATCAGTAAGACTCGGGTCGTAGGCTCTGTGCGGATGAGCAAGAGCCACACAAAAAGTGACTAGGGCCAGCGCTTGAAGACGGCATCATGAATTGGGTGATTCCTCGAAAGAGACTTTGCAAAGGGAGGTTTGGCACTGTCTTCCTGCTTGTCCAATAGCTTGCTACGCAAATTCATTGATGGGATACATAATGCGAGGCCGATTGCTCGTTGGCCGTCATGATCCCCGTTTTAACATTTTTGCCCTGCAATTGAGGGACACATGACGTCGCTCTGAATTCGTAAGGGCGTTGCTAGGGAATAAGTAACTTCTCCAACCTCTTCGGGAATTTGAAAGAGCATCCTGGAACTAAGTTTTAGTTCATCTCCTAAGAGTTTTGATGATTGTTTTATCAACGTTGGCGGCAAGTGAACGATGTGGACATTGTTGAATTGCCCTTTCACCTTGAGACCGTTGTGATCTGTGTCTTTTATGCACATTACTCTTTCCACACGAGACCAAATTCCTTGTACTGAATAGCAATATTTCTGGGTCGAATGGTAAGCATATGGGTGTGCTTCTCAACACATTGTGGCCTACGATTGAATGCACTCCGGATGCACTTGCCTAAAGATTTTTCAAACCGGATGAGAGGAGGCGTCTGTCAAGCATTTTCCTTTATCTTACGCTCATTGTGAACAGATTCGATAGATAACATCGACTTTGACATCTTCATTCTGCTCAACTTTGAGTTCTCAACTTTGTTTGATTAGGAAGGCCTATTGAGTAATTTCCCTGAAGAATTTGCCTGTCTGCTTCTTACTTCTTCCCAAGTGAAGAGAACAAAGCCCATTGTGATTAGAACGCATTTCCTGCCCTTCACTGTATTCGGTCCTTGTTGCTCTTCCTGGGTTGAAACAACTACTTTTCTGCTCGGGTACTGAGGGGTCAACCTACCTGTATATTCGTGTATCGTAACTTGTGAAGGTCTATTGATCACTTCATGTCTGAATGTGAGGTCACCAAAATGACCAGTTGATAGCCAGCAAATCTGTCTGGTTCTCGTGGACCAAAGAAGCGTTGTTTGATTCCTCCTATTTCAACTCTATCGCCGAAATGGCCTTTTTTTCGTGTCCGTCTAGACGTCTGATCTGGACTTTTAAGTCATAGAGGGTAAAGGGGAGAAGTAAGACTAAAAGAGGAAACAGTCACAGAATTGGAAGGCAGCATTGAGCTAGTTCGAACACAATAACGTGTTTTTAGCATTCAAACTTGAACTAGTTTGAGCTTCATGTTTTCGTGCAAGGCGATCCTTGTTCTCGTCTTCCCTCCTTTGTTAGTGGCAAACTGCATGTCGTTAACATTATTTTTGGGAACTTAGGCTAAGATTAATGGAATATGATTCTCGAGGCTGTTGTCGGGGTGTAACAAATCGGGGATAATTTCAGTTTCTTGAAGACTGATTAATTACCGGGCTTGCAACAAGAGGAACCCCATTTTTCCGCCGTCTCATAGAAAGAAAGTATGTACTGAGGATGAGTAATTTTCAAAATGTCTCTCTCCACGTTAGATTTACCGTTCAGAACAACGAATAAAAGCAGTGTCGAAGTAAGGCAATTTACCCGCAATCAAAATAATGCCAAGCAAATACCCGGCACATGGTCATTCCAACAGGGATAAAATGTGACAAACAGAGGTGTATAGACATTTACTGAAGGGGTTGAAAATGAATCCTCAGCACGTCAACAAATGATTAAAATTGTGGTACGGCAGAGATCAATAGTCCTTTGTTCATTTCATGTATGCTAAAGCATATCAATTTTTGTATGTATATCCCGATTTTGAGGTCACTGTCTTATTGATCCCAATAATTATTCTTGGCAGTGTGCCTTGAATCTAGACTGAACAAAGAGGAGGAGAGGAGGAAGAGGGCATTGAACACAAGTATTCCAAACAGTCGGAATGCTCCCTGAAACTGTCTTGGATGGCAAATAAGGAAAACGGGCAACGCACAGTACAGTATTCCCGCTCAATAACCATTTGGCCGAGTCAGCTGATTCTCTCCCACCTGGTTATCAAGGTGTCCGTCGGTCCGCCTGGCTGCCTGAAGGTAAATTCCCAACCCTCGACGACTTCCATGCTTGTTTTCGCAACAAAAAACTATTGCGTAGCAGGATTTCAATGAAGCGCAGCCTTTCCGTCTTCTCCGGGCCGGTCGGTCTGCCCGTCGGACGGTCGGAAACGCTTCTTCTTGTTCGGTGGGACAACACGTTGGTGGTGAATCGAGTTGAATGATTCCCTCATAAGGGCTGACTTTCTCGCCCTCTCCTCCTGTCAGGATCAGCGAAGGAGAAGGAGGATGAACCACCACTACCATGGCCGTCATCATCATCATCTGTAGCACCACTATGGCTTCCAAGCCCCCCTCAGCCTCGCTCGCTGTCTCCCAATGGCTGGATTTCAATGGTTTGTTTCCTCTTGCTGAGAAAGAGGCGAGGAGAATACATCGAGAGGTGAACGACCCGAAACGATTTTGCAGAGATGGGAAATCCAGCCCTGAAGATTACACTCAGCTTTTGAGTAACTAAATCCAAGAAAGAATGGCAGGATGATCAGCTGTTTTGTGTCAAGTGAAGGGGGGTTTCTCTGACGAACGAAAACCCTTTTAAAATTATACCAACACACCATGACGTGCAGGAGGAATGAACGAGGGTGTGCCGTTACGTCATCTTCTGGATTTTCTCCCTTCTTCGTTGGTCTGTGAGTTCCACGTGGTCTGCACATTGATGGCTAGCCTCCCTTCCCCTTGAACTGAGTGAGTACTGGATATGTGTCGCCGTTGTTGGTTGAGGAAGGTTGAAATGCACTAAACCATATTGGCATCACGTAAATTGTTTATTTGAGAAGGGTAAAGGCGGTGCCGTGAGCGAGAAGATACTACGTGATGGAAACACCACGAACGAGTCGCTGAAGTGTACATACAGGGAGGATCTTCGGAATATGAAGTGAAATCCTCTTTGCGCAAGTAGCCATGCTTAACAACAATCTTCTGAATGGAATAAGTTTCCGCTTTCTTATCAATGGCGATGGTTAAGCTGATTGGTAGGATTAGGACAAGTTCTTTGTAAATTGTAGCTTGCAAGGTGCATGCTGCTTCTCAGCGTAACGTTATTGCACCTGAGATCTCGCAGTCATAATTAATTTCACTGAGATTCATTCCCACCCGTCAGGGTCAACGGTGTCAACTAAGTAATATGGCAAAGCAAAAGGTGAACGTCGTTTGAAAAGATCGTTGTAGTCACCTTCTTCTGGTTCGTTGATTTGTCCGAGACATTGCAGCAAGGAGAACGCTCCTGGAATACCCAAATGTATCAAGAGATGAAGGTTACTGACAGTTCTTGTTCTCTTCAAACCATATGCCTGAATAACAACGAATTGTTCATGTTGTACTGCGTCAGAATGGCCCATGTTTGTGCCTTCGTCTCTCGATAGATGAAACTACTACGCAAGCTCTCAAACTGTTCGATCTTGAGCACTTGCTTCCTTCTCTACATTTCAAACTGGATTCCCCCTTCGTCCAAAACCCAACTTGATTCACCTTCAAGTCTACCCACATTTATCAGAGACTTACTACATTTCTCGCACCCACCACCCGTTCAATGTCCAATTACCTGCTGTACTAGTATGTATCATCTACCTTGAGCGGTGCTTGCTTAATTCAAGGTAGATCGACGGGTTTGAAGGAAAAGTGAAGTACACACGCCAGAAGACTAGAGGGAGAAGGAGCAGGGATTGGTTGTCTGGGGTCTTCAATTCTGGCAGCTGTCACTATTGCCCCCACCCCCAACTGCGAAGTGGTGGTTGCATCCCTGACATGTGGCTGACATAGGCAAGAATCCACATGCCTCGTAACTTCGAGAAGGGCTTTATTACATAAAGATGCATCTGTATATGAGATATTCTTCACCAATTTTTTGAATACCCCCGCCAAGCCAGTGTATCCCTTTCGTTGTTCAGCATTTTAGAATTACTTCACCTAGCATGGTCCAGAGGAAATCTGGGTAATAGAGCAAGTGATTGATTGTGGCATCTGTGGGTGTGTTCACGTTGTCCATGATCGGGTTTGGCTACAAAAAAGATTCAAGGCAGATCCCATTGTTCAGACCTGTTGAAAAAACCACAAATGGTTGGGAATGCACGCAGACATCATTAAAAGTCTGTCTAGCGAGACCCATGTTTTGTCTGCAGGCCATTGATCTCCGATTTTTTGAGGAAGGTTGTATAAACACGGCGTTCAATGTCATGTCGACGTCTTCGTCATCTCCTTTAGGTTTTGTGAACAATTAAATCCCTCGTCGCAGTTTGGTTGTGTGGAAACACTCAAGGTTCAAATTATTTAGAACTGATCCTCGAAGAACTTGTTTTCAAAGCTGTTTTTCCACATGAAAAATGGCTTGACACAAAAAATATAACTGATTTGTAATTTCACGATCTTATTCAACGCTGGAAGCGAAGCGAAGAGGTTCATTGTTACCCTCTGCTTTTTGCTTCCATAATGATGGCTAATGAGAGGGTCTTGAGAGGAGAGAACTCTGTCTTCTTTGGTTGGTGGAGTGCCTCTCCTACGGTTCTACTACTACTACATCTACGACTACTAATACTACTACTACTACTACCACCACCACCACCATCAGCACTACTTTAACTTCAACCATGCTGCTTTGAGGCTCATGAGCTCGAAGAACAGTGAGGTGAACTAAAGTAGTCAACCTCGTGAGCTCGAAAGTGGATGATGGTCCTTTAGGAGGAATAAATAAAACGAGAAATATTTATTCCCGCCAATTGCGGCTGTCACTTGTCATGATCACGTTGGCTTGTTGACAATCTTAGAGAGGAGAGAGTAGCTTCCACTCCGCTAAAGAAGAACCCGACTTTTTCTTTTTCCATGGCCGACAAGCGAAGACCCTGCCAATGATTGCGATGACGTTGTTCAGTTTCCGACATCCCTGAATGACTCTCTTGACCTTGCCAAGGAGTAAAAGTTAATTTGAACTCTTCCTTCTTTTGCGATAGATATGAGAGATGCCTGAACACGAAATCTAGAAGTCTTTAGAGTTGGATGATTTCGGCATTCATCGGGCTAGAAGATAGATGAAGAGTCGATAACCTTTGCAAGCCAGACTTAATCGGGTGAATTCACCACGTTGTTGCTCTAAACACTTGTGTGCATAGACATGGTGTATTGTTCGACGTGTACATTGTACAAATCTTCTCTGAAGTCGTGGGATTCGAGGTATTATTAGGTGATTGACTTCTGTCAAAAAATCATTTGGCGGATGAATGAAGCTGCTTCTTGAACAATGGACCAACAAATATCACTTTTGGCCAATTGTTTGGTTGATTACCATGAGCCCTGGAGCAAAACTTGAAATTTGGTATGAAGATAACTTTGAACGATTCCAAGATCAAATTCATAAGATCAGGGCAGGGCTTTCATTTGCACGAGCACTGTTTGACTGGTTTCTATCACATACGGTCTTATCATCAAAGGCTTGAAATTGACACACGTGTGGCCCCTACCAATGAACTTGATTTTGATCCGATTTGACGTTTACCCCAGAGGGGTTTTACCAAAGTAAGTAAAGAAAGGCGGAGAAACTTTTTGTGCAAGTCCGCGCTTAGATCCGCCTGGGTTTTTCAATAGCAATAACGAAAAGCTCAATAATTGGTGCTGATCTGCTTTTTTTGGTCGAGAGGCTTGAGAGCTATGATCCTTTGTTGCGCATATCAACACACATTCTCACGTGACCACAACAGCTATTACTGATGATTGCGTCGACGAAGTGTAACAACTGTAACCTTAAAAAGAAGTGCCTTCAAGGTGTCCCATGTGTAGTGTGTGTGGGTGCGTGGGTGCGTGCCCCAAATGAGCCTCTATTTTGCCTTTGGTCCTGTCGTTGCTAAGATGATGTGTATCTGAAGGTGGGATCTAGACATGCTATGTTTTACTTAGGATCTGTTGAAACACACATGCTTGCCTACTGGCTGGCTGGCTGGCTAGCTAGCTTTGCTAGTTTGCTTGCATAGCGTGGAGTGCCTACTAGTTTGCTTTTCATGCCTGACAACAGCCGAATGTAGTTCGTTCGTTTAGCTAGGCCTGCTCTGATGTAACTGCAACAACTGCTCTCCTCAAAGTCTCGTGTTTAAAATGTCAGAGGAAGATACTTCAATCGAATCGCGTTTGGTCACTAATGGCGCGGTGTTTTGCTCTGTTTCTCTATTGGGTGCGGCACGATGAGAGACGAGAGCAATAATAAGCCATCACCAACACTATTGGGCTTACACACACATGCACACCGTTCCCTCAAAACCTCAATGACCTATAGTTCTAATCATCTGGCTATCCCACTCCAGGTGCTAATTATTGCACTTTGGCCCTCAAGCAACCCAGGTCTGAGCTACTTTCGTTTTACACATAATCCGGAGGGAGAGACAGAGAGTTGCGAGTCACAACGCGGCCAATTGGAGCAACGTGAGCACTTTCCAAGTTCGCAGCACCTCTAGAGGCACATCTCAGGGGGGCAGGAGGAAAATGCCAAAATTATTCATGGGCGCTGATCTGTTGTTTCATTTGTCAAAGGGGGGAATTCCAGAATCGCTTACGACGAGCATCTCAGATTTCTCAAAAGCTGATACTTTCTATTCTTTCGTCTCCACCCTTGACTAATGCTTGTGCCTACTCATATTTTATCGCATAGCGATACACACAATACTTTTATTGTTTGTGGCTAAATCCGGCTCATCGAGGATCGTTTGACAAATAAGTTAGGCTTTTATGCAACCCTTTCGACATAATGGTTGCTTGCTTTCTCGTGCTATGGATTCCAGTGTCGCGTGGATAATGGAAACAGCGGCTGTTCGTCAATCATGGATGTTTACTGTTTTGTTTCTTCTCTGTTTGTTTGACTGAATCGTGAATCAGACTTTTTACTGGAACTCTCTGTGATGGTCGGTCGTGGAATTGTGAAACATTTTTGAACTGTTTTCTTGGTTTCCTCAAGTTGGTAGTTGGCTCTCGAGGGAAAGTGGAACATAGAAAGGACCCTGGTGGCAAAGCAAGGCGAAGGAAAGAGAGGGGATAGAGAAAATCGAATGCGTAAATCTTTCCCTCTCAAATTGTCCCAAGGGGAGCACGTGTTCCTTGCATGGGATCGTTGAGTACCCCGGCTTTCTAGCTTCAATTCAGGGTGGCTAGGGATTTTTGGCGGAAATGGCGTTGATCCTTAACAGGGAAGGACAGTTCGGGTGGTGACTTCCAATCTCGCCATTATTGACTTGGTTTGAAGGGGCACCCTGTAAATGGTGTTCCCAAATGTTTAGCAAAGCAAAGACCTTCTCCTTCACTACCATAGCTGAGAAAGCCATTGTTATTGCTGCACTTGAATGAGCTCAAAGAGAAAGAAGAGTATCGAATGATTTTTTTTCCATGCCTGTGTGGCAATCCAAGTGAACAAAGTCGCGGAGAAGAGCGAGAGCAAACCAATGCCACCTTCTTTCCTTCTCGAAATCCCACTGAAATGGCGTTGATGTTAATCTTTTCATGCCGATTCTCTCAAAGAAACTGAACAAAATGATAGTCAGGACACCTGCTTTGGTTTAAAAAAAAGCAAGTGGGGGCATGCGTTTTTGCTTCTTTTTTGAATTTGAATGGAGGTGGTGGATTATTTTGAACAGGGCTTGGCCGAGAACAAAGCAATTTCCTGTCGTTCCCAAGATTTTTCTGCGTCTGCAAGGTGATCATTAATCATGCCAGGAGGTTTGGATCTTGCTCTTGAATATCAATATTCGAGTCGGTGGAAATTGTGAAAGAGGCGGTTTTTTGTTGGAGCTCGTTGTATCCCTAATGGGAAAGAGTCTTGAGATCACTTTATCTAAATTTCAATTTCATGGGTTTTTAGTTTTGGCCATCATTCATGACAAGATCCCCGAAACCCTTTGCTAATTCTTTGGTCATGCCTTGATTTCGTTGCGGGGAACGTTTCTGCTCATTCTATTTGCTATTCGAAGGATGTGACAGTCTGCAATCCTCTCAAAGCTCAATTTCATATTGCCCATTTGAAATGATGAGATGACAGAAAACAAGCTGAGTTGGAGTGGTAACTAATTTTGTTTTCCCTCTGGATCATTGGCCAACTGGTTGTTTGGCCAGCGATTTGTCGTCTCTATTGTGCTGCTCACACTCTATTTATGCCCTACCATGTCTTCCCTACGATCACTTCAAGCATTGTCCCAAGTCTTGGCTGCCTGACTGACTGACTTGCTTGCTAGCTAGCGAGCAAGGGAGGTGGTGGTGGTGAATGTGTATCTTCAACCCTTTTCAAGCGCCTGGTGGAAAGAAATTGCGTCGTAATTTTTCCTCTCACCTCTTTGAATTCCATAAAAGATGTCTGCGTGTACAGCACCCTCGTCAGACACATCATTCCTTGAACACACATTCTATGCATTGACTATGATCATCCATTTTGTTCAGGTGTTTCGTCGTCATTAGGGTCTAGTTGAAAGTAGGTCTCGTTTAGACGAATTGAACACTTAGAGGTTACCTTGAAAGCGTTTGTATCGTACACTTGTTACCACAACGGATTCCATTTGAGTTTGACAGATCTCAGCCTCGCTTAGGGAGGCCGGTCATTGCTCTCATCGCTGTTGTATGGAACATGTTGCTGTGTCAGCATCATTTCTGGAATGAATTGGTGGAACGTACAGCGACAAAATACTCTGTTCTGGAGCTAGAGCTATTGCGTGTCCTGCCTCCCCCAAATGTGACCAGATTGGACTCTTCCATCCCTGAGCCATGTTTCCCATATCCCTCAGCTCCAACTCAGAGTACCAGAGTGAGTGAGTCAGTGAGTCAGTCAGTCAGTTAGTGAGGTAGTCATGATGGGTTGATAGCGGCCCATAGCCCAGTCGGCCTGCATAGGAATCGAGATTCATTCAGTATGGAGGCTTGGGAAGCAATAGTCTGCGCGGTTCAAATGACGGTTGAAGCGTCAGTGGTCCTGACAGTGATTCTTGATTCGACCAGAGATGTGGTTCGTACCATTGGGTACTATACTGTTACTGAACATTTGGCTGATTCGTTGTTCACTGCCTTCTCTGAGGTCAGGGGGTATCATAGCTTGAAAACTTGTCAAACTTTCTTTCCTGCTGTCCCTACAGGGTAACAAACAACAGGAGGAGTGCAATATGGCTCAAAGGATCTGCTACTTCGTCCGACCGATTCTGATGAGTTGGCACGATTATTACGACGGTATTGCATCTTACACATCAATGGAAATAGAAATAAGAATTTGAAAAGTGTCAATGTTAAACATTCAAATCCTAAATTTTGGGTGTCAAACAAACTCTTTTCCGGAATGCTCTTGAATCATGAATGGGGAGAATTAGGGGAATTTTGCTAGGTGATCTCGCTGCAACGAAAATAAGGAGCTGTGGAAAGGTTATCGCCGATGTGATTGACCATCTGGTGCCATCATGGCCACGACGTATGGAGCATTTATCGCTTGGCTTCAACTCTTCCGCCTATGAATAAGTAATGCATTCTTCAAACCTGTTCTTTTATTGCTCGTCAAGCTATTATCAGCAATGTACTTTCAGGTGTTGGCATTGAGATGCCGAAAAATACCAAGTCGATCTTGGAATTATCCATTGAACATTTTTTGACAACCACCATTGGACTGAGTTTCTCTTTTGACTAGCCATTAGCGATGGTAAAAATCCCGAGAATTATGAAAATTGAATAGGATATCATGTGATTAGAATGCACTCACCTGCAAGGCATGCCTCTCACGTGACAGAATTCGTGATAAGGGAAATGTCGATCGAAGATTGAAAGTTCCGCTAGAGGTCGCAAGGGTAGGGGATGTGGGGGATTTGACAGCAATCGCCTGATCCACTGTCAGCTGTCGGCCCTCAACAAGCAGCTTTGAAGGCGTGGAACTCATGCCGCTCGCCTTTATATTTGACGTCTTTGTGTCATGTAGCTGCTCCACGTGAGTGGATTCCACCCGACCAGGTTCACCGACATTTTCGCCCTGGGTCTTTAGGCCTGAGGCGGCACTCTCCAACAGAAAGGAGCCAGGGCTAGGGCTGGGCTAGCTATCCAGCTGGCCACCCAGCCAGCCAGCTAGCCAGCCAGCTAGCCAGCCAGCCACCCAGCCAGCCAGCCAGCCAGCCGATTAGCCAATCAGCCAGCTCGGTTCCATTGCCGGATGGACTTGAACTGAGCTCAATGATTTTGGAGCCCACGCCGCCTGTTACCGAGAACTCTACGCGGTCACCATTGAGGAACTGAAGAAGAGTCACCACATCGAGAGAAGAGGGCAGCACTTGCTAGGCAATGAAATTGTGCCTAAGGCCTCTGACCTTTACGTTCTTTACTTTTAATTCAAGTAATCTTTAATACTGACATTGGGTTTCTCAGATGATTCTAAAGGAGGAGACTCATACTCAATAGCAGAGAGCTGAGATATTTTGTCGTTTGTGTCCTTGTTTTAGTTAAATAACATGCAATTTGTGTATTTCACAGTGGATGGATGCGTTTTAGTTGACTGTTGATTGTTTCCATTTCAGATGACCATGAAGTGGATGTTATCGGCTGTGGAGCTGGGAGTGATGATGATCGGTCTTCCACTCGCTCTGGCGCGAGCTCTGATGGGAGTTCCCTCATCACGGCGAGCTGGACACGTCAACTCACTTTGGGTGGATCAGCCATTCCTGCCGGAACCACGATTCTGGTTGGGGGCCACAAGAACTAGCTTTAAGTCCTTGGACTATCTATCCCTGGCACATTGACTCCCACACAATCTTGATGACCCCCTGATAATACCATTTGCTCGAGGTCCCTTCCACCTTGGTTGCCCTCCCCATGAGAGTGCCAAAACATGAAATATCAACGCATGGTAAGACTTGTGGATCTCAAACGTGATTTGAGAGCACACTGACTGAATGATTGGCCCTTTTTCAGGCGAATTTGCAAGCCCTTCCAAGTGGTTGTTGTTAAGCATCCGCCCAGGAACAAAGAAGACCTCTTTCTTTCTATCTCTCTCTCTCCCTCCCTCTCAAGACATCAATCTACAAAGTCCACTTTCTTCCCAGCATTTGGATCATCTCCTTCACATGCCCCTGCTCCTTTTCACCCTGTTCAATCCTGGTCCTGCCACCTTTGGCTAACTGTTGTATGTGTCACCTCCTCTCAAGCTAAGCGAAACTTCGACGGCCGACATACTTGGTACGCTCCCGTTGTCTGCAAATCAAAAGAAATCAAAGTGACGCCCCCTAACTAACGTCCCAGAAAGACAGACAGACCACCTCGATCCTAGAAATCCAGCGACAAGACGGCTAGTGCGTTGGACGACTCTATGGAAAGAGGCGCGTTCCATCTTCAATGATTCACACCCACATCCAAAAAGTTCTTTTGGACACTGTTCCAAATTAGAAGTGTTCCATCTCTAGTCATGTTCCGACGATCTTCATATGCATGATGATGTGAGCGGCCTTGAACAAACGAGCAAGAAGAAGACATGTCATCGTGCCCGCAGCAAAAACTTGAAAATGATTGCCGTGATTCCGAAAAGTGTGTCCTCCTTCTCGGTACTCTACAGAGTTTCTTCCCTTCCTTTTACCCTTTTCAACATCAAATTCTAGAGTTTTATTTCACAATTGAGAGTTTTATCAGAAGATCCTTTATTTGCATATTCGTTAACTAATCCTGACCTGCAAACATGAAATCAGAATAAGAGCTTTGAGCGAGGATACTTCCTACCTACTACCGTCATGTATGTAATGAGCAAGAAAAAAATGATATCTTTTGAATGTTGCTGCAAGCCAGAACCAAAAAGTACTAAATAGATTCCATTTCATTTGCCAGTCATTCTCCTTAAAACACAAAACAAATATCTCCCTCAAACCCCGTCGTCGATGCAAACTAGATACAAAAAAATGAGAGACTCCTTTATGATTTCATTAAAATATCATCATCATCATCATCATCCACTTTTCGCCATACATCATATTCAAATTAAAGAAACAAAACACTCATGTACCAAACAACACTTCTTGCATGCCACGCCGCAGAAAGAGAAGATGTCGCGCCCCCAAAATAGCCTGCTGTCTACGGACAATAGAAGTTAACTGATTCTTATCCGTGGAATGAAAAAAGGACAAAAATTCAAAAAAAGTTAAAAACACGATTACTCTCATAAAAATCACAATCAAGTACAATTTCTTCGTCATTAATCACCATGCCAACCTGCTCTAAAACTCTTGGCTTTTTATGCGCCCCAACCCTCTGCTTCCCCGCGTTTTGTCGGTCTATCCTTCACCCCGGCCCTGCCATGCCCCCATCCCCAAACCTACAGTAAGATGAACCAAATCGCTAGGCTTTATGTGTCGTTCTTTCTCCGTTTCCATTTCATGCCTACTTAATGAAAGAGAAGCTATTTTTTGTTCGTTTTATGTCACGTATGTAAATGTCTGTCCTGATATCAAACCAGGGTAGTCAGGCATCGGCTGTTTACGATGCGTGCTTTAATGGTGGCCAATGTCGAGTCCTCTCTCTATGGATCCAACCCCCAAACAGACCCACACCCACACACAACCACAACCACTTATGTCTTTCACATGATCTAGTGTCCAACCTGGAACACCGATCACCTCATCTGGGGTATCTAATTGGTCGGGTCGTCCTCGGGGGGCATCGTACGAGGTTCTTCTGCTCGCCCAAGAGATTTGTACAGTCATATTCAGTATTACTAATCTTGGCGATACCCAGAACTTCTCGTTGGAGCTCTCCTCCTGACTGGAGGGAACCAATCGTACTCAAGGGAAGTCGCCCAAAGCGGTGACGACTCTATCCACACAAGGTTGGACCCTGTTCTCCTGCGGCTGTGATCAAATGAGAACGCGCTAGCATGCAACCGGCCCCCACCCCACAGCCTCTGGCGGTGGACAAATGGTTAGGAAAGCCGCACCTAATACGTAGCTCGGGACCTATCACCAGTCCGGTTGCCGTTACGGGTTATGCCCTGCTATCATCCCTACTTGCAACTAGTGATTCTATCCATTGAGAGTGATGATTGGCCGGCCCCAATAATAAGGCATGCCTCGTTGACCACACCAGAATACCCTAATGGTTTCCCAAACCTGCAATCTTGACTGGCCATTTCCGACAAAATGTCTCCCAGGGAAAGCTGACTTGATACATCTTGAACCCTAACACCCCTTCCTCCGTACGCGCACCACCCCGTGCCGCCATTGCGGCCTTTTCTCCGTTATGTACCGTATACAAGTGCTGAATGTTCGCAGAATGAGTTTTGGTGAGCAATTATGAAAACTGAAAATCAATATAGAATTCATTCAGCAAATCCTCTTTTTCTCTTGGCCTATCTCCCAGGGCCCGCCTTCCTTTCCCTGCTCCCCACCGTGTTTTGCTGGAGAAGTCAAGTTCCATGCCTGAAAAATAATCCATCTAATACCCATTAGTCCAGTCAATCCTTGTCCCACTTCCTTCCCAAGTCCTACCTATAACATCTATTAAATCATGCATAAACCATTTTAAAACCGTTTCAGCTGGGTTTTCTGCGAAGATTGCCCAGAATGCCGAAAATGCCGTGTCTTCAAGGAAAGTCCTAGCAACAAAAAATAAATCTAAAATCCGCAAAATATGAAAAAAATCTCCGTTTTGTGTTACTAAGATCTTTATGAAATAAACAAATGATTACCATCAATCATGCTTTTGGTTTCATTCATCCACATTTCTATATCAACAAGCCCGAGAGTAGGCGAATGAGATCGAAGAGTGAACTCACTATTACATTATTCGCTGGAAAAAACATGATTCATTATCATGAATTGTACCTCAACAGTGGACGCCAAGAAGCAAAAGACAACAAGCATAGTTTCTCAATGCCAACAGCAATGATAAAAATTGAACATCCAATGAGGGCAAAAATACATTGCGACAAGTATAAAAGATGGGACCTATGCCATGCTTTCATTTATCTAAAGGGATAAAATATTTTTTTCAAAGTGTATTTTGCCAAAGTCTTAGTCAATTGTGATAATGAAAGCTTTCATTCAAAATATCTTTTGACTGCAGATCTAAATAATACATATTTGAATACATTTGAACTAAAAAGACGGAATAGCCGCAATAGGGTCAACCCATGCGCATCAGGAGCTTTATTTCGCAAAATCACCTTATGGCTTCGATCTGCAGTGACATGAAATTGAATAGCTTGAGTCACGACGACTTAATTTAAACGAGTGCATTTTTGTCTTTTTTAGACAACGGATTTGCTAAATTATGTGCGACTGTTTACTGAGCTGGAGTTCATACATTTTTTTGTCATGATTGGGGTCAAGATAATGGTGGTGCTTTTCAAGAATTTTATGCAATATTTCAGAGGAAATATATTAGTGTTGGGATCAAATCTAAATTCAAATTCAAGGTTGCCAGAAAACTTGGAAAGTGAAAGCACCAACCGTTTCCATCGTAAAGTAAAAAGTTAACGTTGAGCAAAAAGCAACCCTGGTTAGACAGAAGAAAAATCAGAGCTACTTTTTGAGGCTAACTAACAGGTTTCCGACATTTTACCAGTCATGTTATATGCCTTTGAAAATGTAAACTGTTAGCCACAGTGGTAAAAATACCCTTTAAAGTTTTGACAGAAATACCCAAGCACATCTTGGCATTTTGCAACCTCAGAAAGTCACAGGGAACACGTTTAATTGTATTGCTCTATAACATTCTGGCCCACATAGAAACCTTACATACCTAAAAACATTACAAAAATTCAAAAATTCCAAAACCTATTCAAAGTAATTTGGGAGCACACTTAATTAGCGCTTGATTATGAATTATGTATGTTTTTGTATGTTTGTATGTATTTAGGTCCCAAAGGTTTGAAGGTGATTTGTTACAATATACATTTGATTGAGACCATGGATCCCCATAAGCCATAACGGCTTGTTTTCATGGGGCCCAAATTTCTTGTCAGCGTCGAGGGTTTTCCGGGTTGGGGATTATTCCACCAGTTTGGTCCTATGAAGGGGCCTCAACAAGGGCAGAGCTCACCCTTAGAAAGTAATCGAACTCGAACTCGAGGTACCCGGGTCATTGGCAAATAAATCAGTGTTTCATTGTACATGTCGTCGAATAAGAGCTAACTATTTTCTCTCTCACAAACCCAGTCCACTGCCCCAGTGTCATTTGTAGGTCACTTTTGATATGATGTTCGGTGTGAAAGAAATTCCAGGTTTGGGCAAAAAAGAAGTCCGACAGTTTTTGTTGCCAGGCTTGTCGAACTAATGGCAAGGATACATAAAAAATTCCTCCCCTCTGCTTCTTAAAGTTGAAATTGCTCACTCTCTCTTGGGAATGAGGTCCTTCTGGCAGCGAAATACATAGCTTAACCGTTGGGCTATGCCCATGTCAGTAACTTGAGAACATTAAGTTTTTTGAAACAAGCACCCGTGTGAGCTTTTCTCTTTGTCATAACTATCAATCTCAATTCCTTCTTCTGTAGTGTAAGCAATTGATTGATTGATGCAGCGTGGCTAAAAATTCAAGACACTACTCAAGTTTGCTCTTGATGAGAGCATTATACAATTCTAGTCAGATATTTGGGGGTAAACCGTTTTTCGACATAAATAAGGTGAACAAGGTCTGCCTTACGCCTTTACATAATTCTAAAACATGATCCTTCCAGGATATCTTATCGTCAATAACCACCCCAAGGAATTTTATACACTCTTCCTTGCACCCTGTCCCGGTCTGCTCGACTATTTGACCGTTATGCCGAAGCTCAAAATCGTGATTGACACCTCTGCTGGAAGTGTTCAGCAACATCAGCTTTGTCTTTTTCAGATTCAGTTCCAGCCTATTACATTCAAACCATTTCGCCAAATTACCAAACCAATGATTACACTCCACCTTCAGTACCTCAAGGTCGTTTCCGAAATATTGAAGGGCTGTATTGTCGGCAAACATGGTGGTTTTAAACAGTGTGACCGCAGGAAGGTCGGTGATATATATATGAGAAATAACAGTGGGCCTAGTATGCTTCCCTGAGGAAGGCCATTGGTGATTAGTACAAACCCAGAAATATGATTGTCCACTTCAACACACTGTTCCCGGTCCGTCAAGTAGTTTCGTAGCCCAGATAAAATATGCTGGCTGAACCCATAGTGCTTATTTTTATTTTTTTCATGGTCTACAGGTTCGAACGCTTTCTTCACATCAATGAGAATTGTCACAGAGAATTTGAAGTTATTGCTATTTTCAAAGATTTGTCTCAAAAAATGGTGTAAGGCATGCGAGGTCGAGTGATTGGGTTGGAAGCCAAATTGGTTTGTGGTCATGTGATCTTCGTTACAAGGCGTGAAAATCTGTTGGTCCACTCCTTTCTCCAGAATCTTAGAGATCGTTGAAAGAATAATAAATCGGTCTGTAGTTTGATATGCCTTGGCGATCACCAGCTTTATACAGTGGAATGATCTTTTCACATTTCCAACTTTGCGGAATGTAGCCAGTTGTTAAAGAAATATTGACTAGGTGGGTAAGAGGGTCAGCAATTCCATCCTTCACCCCTTCAGGACCACGTTAGAAATTCCGTCAAGTCCCGAGCTTGATTTAAGTGGCAATTTTTCAATAATGTTCAAAATCTGAAAGTCAGTGACCACCTTAAAGTAATAAGATCTCTGATTGGGTCAAGTTGGCACGTAGTGGAGGCTATCAGCCGTAATGGTAGATTGTCCACCAACCAAACTTGCAACTGTCGAAAAGTAAGGTTATAAGGAAGAGGCAAGTCTGGCATTTTTTATTATCACCTCAGAACCCACGTTTATTTGTGAAGGACCACTATCTCTGGCAACGTTTCGCCCAAGGAGGCGTTTTGCCCCTTGCCAAACTTTCCGCATATATTTGAAATTTGAGTCAAAGTAATCTTGCCAATATTTGGCTTTACCAGCTCTTATTGTCCTAGTGTATTTGTTCGAGAACTTGGAAAGGGCAAGTTTGGTTGAAAGCGAAGGGTGTTTTTGGTATTCGACAAAAAGCTTCTGTTTTACAGATCTTTGTCTGAGAAGACCCTGTGTCATCCAAGGGTTGCTTGACTTCTTCTTTTTCATGTTTATTGGGTCTGTTTTGATTGGACAAGATCTATCAAATGCATTCGAAAACTTGGTTTGAAAGTCACTAAAAGCAACAGGAGGATCTTGTAATGGCAAGTGCCAACAAGTCTCTACTAACAGTTTTCGAAGTTTCTCAATGTTCCTGTGATTGGTGTTTCGACGTTTAGTTGACGGGGGATCGAATTGCTCAGTCAAGGACTCTCCAAGAGACACAAACGTTCCAAGGTGGTCACTGATGTCGCAAAGTAGGACTCCACATTTGATGTCATTTTTCACGTTTGTAAAAATATTATCAATTTGCGTGGAAGATTGAGGAGTGATTCGGGTAGGTAGAGAAATCAAAGGTGATATAATTGAAACGATAGCATGAGGTCGTTAAGCTTTTCAGATTTCGAATTTGACTTTAAAAAATCTGCGTTGAAGTCTCCACAAACGTACACAGTTTTCTTTTGTCGACATTTATCGTGATTGATTTGTCTAACTCTTCAATGACGTTTTGAAATGGTGTATTAGGTAGAATGTAAACAGATAAAACACAAAATTGTGGTGTTACTATCCCAAGAATCTCGCAACTATAGGACATTACACAGACCTCATTGAATCTAGTATATGGAATTGAGTTGCTTATTAAAACTCCTTCCCCACCCACCTTTTTCCCACTCGAGTCTTTGATTCAAGATGGTAATTGTCAAAAGAAAGGGGCATCCTGTCACCTTGCCATAGCTCTTGTAACACCAAAAAATTGAGACCTTTGATGACGAAGAAGCAATTCTACCTTTTCATAATTGGAAATAATGGACCGGTTATTAAGGGAGATTAACCATTGCTCACCGACTGGTAATTGTTCGACGTATCCCAGATCGTCCCAGACTGAAGTTCTGTCCAATGCCCCGAGGTTATCTTTAGATTTTGGCATTACTTCTCCAAGTGTGAGCTATCCCACATGTTCCCACTACCTCGTTCCTCCACCGGTGTCCTTTACTTGTGTTTGGGAGATGGCATTCACTCACACGGCTCAGGTGGTCTACGTTGACAATGGCCTTTCCACACGCAGCCCGAGAGGGATCATTGTGAACATTCGAGGGACATTTCATTTGTACATTCGTGGCATTTGGCATTTGGTTAGATCAATTTGGCAACGTGAATAAAGCTAAAAAAGGTTTCATGTACTGTATGGGGCAAGATGAGATATTTTTTCGTCCTTTGGAGAGGTGTTGTTGTTGTGTTTTGCTCTGAGAAGAGCAGTTGATCTTGTACCTTGGTAGCGTAGGATCCGGTGACTGAACACTGTTGGTCATTTCACTCACACCACTCTGCTGGGCCTCCTTAAAGATGCCCTTGCCGTGCACTGCCGGAGGAGGATTATCGTGAACAAAAGAGGGAGATTTCCCCCTCGTGGTCATCTGGTGAGGTCGGGGTGTATTTCCCTTGGTCGTCTTTGACTCCGCGCTACGCGCCCCCTTTTTGGTTCGATTATCAAAAATGGTCGAATCCCCGCAAGTAGAGACGTCAAACGTCTGGGATGGTTCCAAGAGAACCACTTTCTCACTTGGGCATTTTAAGTATAAAAGTATCTGAGGAGCACGTTTGCTGATATCCGCTTTCCGTGAGAACGAACGCAAAAGTTAATATAAAGTTGATTATTCGGACATTTAGGCAAGCGCTGGTACCAGCAAACAAACTTGCCTGCCAATAATAATAATGCAAAATTGGCACTTCAAACTGGTTTTAACGAGGCTAACCTTTCCTTGTATAGCAATGTGAAAGAAGGGTCAGCTTCTCAAAAATGTGTTTGAAGCCCCAATCTTGCATCACTGACACTGGTACCAGCAAACAAACGAACCTGCCAGAGCTTGCCTAAACGACCCAATGGTATCATCTTTTACACCGTTACAAAGTTACATGATATTTAGTGATCCAAATTTCATCGTATTTAGCCCCAAAATGCCCCGGTTATATCTTAATTCATTTTCCAAAAGAATTCATATCTTTTTTCAATATCACAAAAAATGAAAGATTATTTTCCTTTTTCTAGCTTAGTGCACACGCTAAAAGTGTAAGCTTTGAAAATGTGTTAACAATCATCATGAGTGCACTTATTGACGCATTAACAATTCTGAAGACACTACATACAATGTGTCCAGAAATTGAGTTCCTCCTCTTTTATTTACTCTAAAACTGTTAGCGTCGGTTCATTGGATTTGGCCATTGCTTACCTGGGTAGCCTCGCCAAGCTCAATACGATTTTTGATGCGATTGATTGCGATTGGTTGCATTTTGATTGGATTTTTCTTGAGTTTCAGCTACTAAAATATGTCTCCACACTTTTTAACGTTTTTGTTCGGAGCATCGAGATTGATTTCGAGCGTCTAAGTAACTAACTCCTTGTAGAGGCATACTCATAGATTTTCGATTGGAGACAAGTCTGGAGAGCTACTGAGCAATCTGAACATTCTCTGAAACTAAAATAAGTTCCAATCCGCCTTCCCAAAGGCTATTAGCTATGGCTTTGACCTGGAAAGTCATTTTGCATACCAAGCCTAGACATTAAACGGGGTTTAAAACGAGAGACCCGAAATAACTAAGTATTCTGGTGAAAATATAATCTCAAACATGAAGCCGATGACTGACCTTGGTTGATATGTAAGGCGGCTACTATTCTTTAGTTTATTCAAAGCTGTTTAAATGAATCATTTGCAAAAGAGGTAATGTTGAAGACGTGTAAATTCATGAGGGGAACTCAATTTCGGGATACACTGTGCAACAGACAATGTTATAGATTTTGTTGTTTCTTAAGGACTTTGTTGAAACTGATTAGAAATAGCTTCTTTGAGGCTTCATTGATTTTGTGAGAATTTCCACAACTGCTCAACTAAGTGTTCTTTGGATTGTTGCAAAATAAATTTTCGAAATTTTGCTTTTTGAGGGTTTTAGATATGATTGTATAACATTTTGAACTAACTTGAAATTAGGTAAGAAAAAGAAAAATATTCTTACATTTTTGTGATATGGAAAATAGTTATGAAATCCTTTGGAAAATGAATTCAGATATTATCGGGGCATTTTGGAGCCAAAACGATGAAATTTGAATCACTAAATCCCATGTAACTAAGTAGCGGTATAATAGATGATATCATAAATTCATTATCAATTGCTAACTAAGTGGGCTCCCAATATTCATTGAATGAGTTTTTGAAAATCGTACTTTTTATGATGTTTTCAGGTATGTAAGGTTTTATGTAGGTTAGAATTCCCGCAACCTCCCGTGATTATTTACGAGATCCCACTTCTCGCAACATTTCTTGTTACTTTCTCCCCGACAGGAGAACGCTGATTTTTCACAACTGCAAAGAGTCTATTTGATGCTGCAAAAGCAAATTTCGTTAGTGAAGTATAAAAAGGGCCACACATATTTGAATAAAGATTCGCCATCTTTTTCAACATGTATACATTTTTTTTATATTTTTCCACATTTCAGAGTTAAACATTCTAAGCTAATGTCAAGCAAAGTTGCCAGCTGGGCCATTTTGTAAATTATTTCAATATTTACATGAATAAAGCAAAACCAATTCAAAAGTATCTACCGCTATTGGAGGCCAGTGATGGGCATTATTGATTCAAAAGTAATTTGTCAATTGTCCAATAATTACTTTAAAGTTGTTTTCTTACTCCTTCATTCATGACTTTTTCCAAAGTGTATGCTCCTCTTTGAACACACAGCTGAAGTATCTGTCCGCGGGTACATCGATAGCCAACTTAGCTAGCTATTAGGCATAGAATGCTGAATCCTCTCCTGAATGGAAGTCAAACACCCTCACAAGCACAAGAACTGCTCAGCACCAGTGACACTCATATCTATTGTTTATGTACGAGCACAAAAGTTGCAGAGGTCAAGTGGTTTAAGGCCCTGTTTTGGGCACTATTTCGGAAGAATATTGGTCCCCTCTCGCTGCTTTCAAGGCGAGTTCTTAATACTCTAATACTGTAATCATCGAAACTCAAATACCTCTTCATTGCATACTGATGTAATTTTAAATGGTAAGTTGCGTGAGAGCCAGAGAGTTTGAAAGCCCAATCATTGCGTGGTTTTCAAGCCAAGATCCAAACAATGGCCAAGCAAATGACACACAAATTAAGGTTGTATTTGAAAATAAGCAGACCTTTTTTTCTAAAATGTAATAGACTCATTTGGGATCTTGAATGAAAAGATGTTCTTCAATCCAAGAAATGTCTAGATCTCAACATGACGGCCCAAATGATAAGTCTTATCTCTAGCTTAGGGTTGACAATAAGTAATCCTTATGTCTTTATCAGTACGGTATTGGCCATGGACGGATTAAAATCACTAGATCTCACTCCTTACGGAATGGACGCGGCTACATTGCAAGGGTTGCCCAAAAGGTTCTACCCATATTTTGACTTGGTCCACATCGTTCTATGCGTCCTATCCGTGCGTAAAGAAGCCGGTCGGGCCCATGGACAAAAGCATCCCTTTGCCACTTGGGCAGCTTGCATGTTGGCATGTTTTGCCGGTAGCATTCTAGCTAACCCGTTGCTAGGTAAGATTTTTACACCCTTGATGAGACAGACCCCTAGGCGTTTGGTCTTGGACTGCCATGTATATAGATATGTGTTCGGGTTGCAGGGAAACCTATCTTGGATGCCTTTAAGGACGAGTACTTATTGGCTTGTGCTAGCGGAGCTTATGCTCTCATGTTTTTCTGCCCTGGAGATTTTTTCTACCGGCTTGTGACGGCTCAACCGGTGTATATTGTTCTCTGTGCCGTTAAAGAGGTCTACAGGGCTAAGAAGGTCTACGCCGGAATGTTGGAAGGCTCCAAGTATTATCCGGATTCCAAGGTGTTTATCCCTTTCCTCATCGGCGTACTGAAAGGCAATGGATCTGCATTTATGGCTCCACTATATCGGAAGTTGTTGAGCACCGCCAAGTCCGGATTGATGTCCGAACTTTTCAAGCCCTCCATCACCACCAAGGAATGCATGCTCGGAGCAGGATTGATGATTTTCTTTGGTCCTTCCAACGATATCATGTACGCCGCCATGGTGGGTCTTTACTTATCGGTGAAGCTATCCGGAATCTTGGGTCATCCTGTCGATCCATTTTCATTGTTTGACGGCATATGGGATGCCGTTATTGGAGACGGTGGCACCGACGGGAATGATAAAAAGACCAATTAGCTCAAGGGCCATTGAAGCGGGAAAATTGATTCCAAATTCCGAGACTCGTCCTTGATTTGTGGCATCTTTGGAAGAAGCATAATTTCTTGGCCCGGCGGCGAGCGATGCTAGATGATTACCTCAAATACCTCCTTCACAGATTGTTACCTCGCGATTAAAAGTAAAACTAAGTAATATATCAATGATGTGTCCCTTCAAACATGCAGAGGATAGCAGAATTGAAGTCTTTTAAATTGTGCTTTATGTAGTAGTGTAGTGTTTTGGACGTTTATTTAGTGGCACTCTGAACAACAGAAATGTCCCTTAAAACTGATTGGGCATAAAAGATCCTAGGGATTAAATTGATGCTAGAAAAGAAGGAATTATAGATATTGAACATTGGTTGAAACGGACAATATTTTCTGTCACGATGAGATTAGAAAGTGGCATTGAAAATCATAGTAGTTGTACAAATACGTTCCTAGATGACCGGGTTCGTGGGTCGAATCATCAGTTTCCTTTGATTTTACATATTTATAGCATAGGCTCATGCATTCTATGGGTACAATCTCTTTGAATTGGTAAAGCATCACAATTTCATGATCAGTCCATTTATGTTGGAAACACCAGCGTTATAAAATCAAAAACATTGACTCAGGGCAATACATCAGTTTTAATTGGTGACCGGACAACTCGATCCAGGATAACCCGACCCAGCGGACAACTCGGCTCAGTACAATAACATGACATGTCGACCACAAAAACATGATTATGGAACAAAACTAAAGCTTGATGAGTCAACATTCAGCCCCGCATGCTAAGATAGTAGCATCAGTAAGGCATGAAATAAAGAATCAAGTTTGATTGAAATAATATTAAATTTCATTTTCACACCTTGATTGAAGTAATCATAAGTTGCTTTTAAAGATCAAATGATGAATTGTGTAAATCCTTTAAAATTTTGACGTATTTAACACCACTTTTTCAATTTTGTTCCATAAGTATGAACTATTTGTAAGCCAACACATTGGGCTTTATTTCTGTACTGGGTTCAGTTGTCTGTTGGGTCGAGTTGTCCTGGAACCCTTTTTTAGATTCAACTTGTTGACACTTTGCAGTATTTACACATTGGTTAAAAAGTCTAATTAAGTTTTGAGGGAAATGCCTAAACGTATCTTGAAATTTTTCTATATCACTTCTTGGCTATTTCCATCCAAACATAATAAGGAATTTTGACCTCGTCAAAGGCGAAATCGTCAAATGTAAAACGACGTCAAATCTTCTTGACAAATAAAGCATTTAAAGCAGAACTTAACTTAAAGTACGCAGAATATCCTAATAATTACAATAACGTTAGAAAACCCCCAAAAAGTAGGAAGAAAGTCAAGATTTGACCTCCTGACCAATTTAAATATGAGATCTCAAATGGAGGAGTACACTAATGAATGCAAATACAAAATTGTGAATATAAAGCTCGCTATCTTTGGTATTTATATTGGTATTTCTTGAATTTAGGATCATAAAACCTTTTGGGCATTTTTTCGTATCGTAAGTGACTCAATTCATACTCGTTATTTGTGGATGTTGCTCCTAAGGCATTTTAAAAATTAATTCATCTACACACTTCCATTTTTACGGCAACTGTATAACAACAATTAATTCACTCTACGCTCCGACCCGGAAGCTCTAACACACACCTTCTACGGCTCTGCACTTGACCATCTCTTCATCTCAGAAACATTTTGTCTCCGGCCAGGTTTGTCCATTCAATGGCCATTTCTGATCAGTGATCAGTTTACGATTTCAGTCACCTTCAACAGGCCCAGAAATTTCCATTATCCGGGCGTGACGCGAAATGGAAGGTGCATGGTCCACTTTGGGAGGACCGTAGCTCAAAAGCTACTACGGGCTCAATAAAAAATCTATAAATTGGTCAAAGTTAAGTAAGTATCGCAAGTGGTCCAAGGTAAATTCAGTGACCCCTTGGTTTAGCCCATATCACCGAAAGCTCTAGGGTCAAATATTCCAAAAAGTACCCAGAACTGGCCAAGGGACATTCCAGAAAACCATCGGACCACCGCCCTGGAGAAGCCCCTTCTTGAAGATGATGTCCACCCTATTAGCTGCCAGCTTCTCCGAATTGGCCTTGGATAGGAATCTGCATCCATAGTTCCAATTCGACCTCTCTACCACCGCAGCAGCTACTCCCATTAATAAAATTGTGCAATTAAACATCAGCAATAAGAGGAAAGTACACGGATGCTTTGAGGATTCCTCAAGTATTCGACAGGGTGGGCTGAACGCGGTTATTCCTCAAGCTCCAACTGTGGGGAGTTCCGCGTTCAATCTGCGCCCTGCTGGCCAACATCCACGTGGGACTCGAATGCTCCATTCGTTCTGGTGAGGACCTATCCCCCTGCTTCTTCACTTCCATTGGCCTTCCGCAGGGGGATCCCCTATCGCCAATCCTTTTCAATCTATATGTATTCGACCTGCCTGAAGCTGTTATTGGAATTCAACACGATGGGGCTTTTCACAAGGGTTTTATTTTCGGGTAGGATAGACAACGTTGGACTTAATCGTCTGATGCTTATCTCTCGAATAATCTCGAACCAAGTTTTAACAAGCGTGGTTTCACGCACGCACACACACACACACAAAAAGGGCGGGAACGGACGGAACAAATAGGTTGAGTCTCCACTCAGCGTGATATTAGAGGAGGATCGAGGACACACATTCCAACAGCTGTCACATACCAAGACTTTACCGTCAACCATTTTCTGGACAATACCTACAATACGCAGACGACCTGGTTTTCTGGTTGATTCAGACGTCAATGCGCTCCACAGTTATTGCCCAGTGAACGGCCTTCAAGTTAAAAATTACCAAGACGAAGGCCTTTATGGTTTTATGGTTGCCATAAAGATCGTTTTCCGCTTAGCCCCTTCCACATCAATAATGTTTGGATGAAAATCTTCAAGAATTTTTGTAATGTCGTCGCTTTCACCTTCTTCACCCAACTGTCCTTCACCAAGTTTCTCAACTCGTCAATAGTCAAGGCCAGAGCCAGATTCAGATACAAATGCAATAAACTTCTCATCAAAACCCTTCATTTCCCAAAAATTCTTTTACTCTTTCTCAAAGACCTACAATTTTGCCTCCCAACCTCCGCCCAATCTGGCTTCAGATCTACCTATGTCACCTACCCCATGCGGCATATTTAACTTGACAATATTTGAATTTATATTTTAATGATGATTTGTCGTCTTTTCTTTTGATTATTCAGGGCTAATTTGTATATCCAGACAATGTTTTGATAGATCACCTAATTTTGATATGATATTAGAAAGAGGTTCAAAGCTTGGGAAATCAGTGTGGATCCCGGCTATGATTAATGCCTTCAAACGTCGAATTATGACGAATCAATCAGGGTCACCTTGGGTGTGAAGGAAGCCAGTGTCCAAAGAATCATAAGATACTTTGGCCCCATGTTGAGGGCTAGGGAGGAGATGCAGCTCATCATTAATGTAATAGTTCCATAAGATTTGCCCGATCCAAGCTCTTACCCAATGAAATAAAGAGTGGAAAGCAAGTCGTCCTTGTCATTAATGAAAAATTGTCCAGGGTTGACAACGTGCCGAACTGAAGGACAAACCATCATATTTCCAATAAGAGGGTGGGGGAAGTACCTGACAATGTTAAGTTCTCTTTTGAAACCAAACATGCGACTTCAGTGATCGTCCTGGTTATCGTGGACAACTTGGCGGCTGATTCCCAGGTTTTCGCAAATGAATGTGGCTCGTATTGCGCCTGGGGTCATTTCGATCGCAATTTTTCTTTTGACATGTACGATGATGCCGTTCAAAATATTTAACAAGTATGAATATCAAAACGTTGTCTGGATAGAGAAATTAGCCCTGACAAAATCTGATCTTAATAAGACAACAAATGATCAATAAAATCTAAATTTAAATTTTGTCAAGTAAAATATGCTGTGTGGGGTACACCAAATTCCTCGAGCAATACCTATGCGTACCCAAATATGCCAATTTCAAGGACGTGTTAACGAGCAGACAAATGACTCGTTCAATCTGGACCAACGCCTACTTGTCAATAACCTTTACTTTCATTATTTCCCTCTACTTACCTCTATCTGCACTGTTTGCTCTTTTCCCCTAACTTTTTTCACTTGCACTGAACAAGCTTTAGTCATCCTTTTTGTGATATCAAATTTTTGTCGACTATTCAATTGCGGAGTCCATTTCGAATGACCGTTTTTCCCAGTCCTACGGCCACAAGAGTTCACAACTGGTCACTCACTCGCTCTCCGCAGAAGTAGCAATTTAGGTAGTTACATTCTGTTGAAGATACGTGCGTCATCATTTCTGTGATCTGTGATTCTGACATACTGTTCATTTTTCATTTCAAGGCAATTGAATTTTATTGCCATTGTCACGTAATGAATACATGTTTATGGCTACGAAGTCAATCAAAGTTGGTAGTGGGTCAGAGAAACTAGTGCGACATTGCAAATTAATTGGTTTATGGTAATGAGGCTCTCATGTCTTGACCCCAATTGTGCAAAAACGAGCTTAATTGAGATATCATTCTTTAGCTCAGGTGCAAAGGTCCAATCGTTTTGTGCTGATTGTGCCTTGTTCAATCGTCAACTGATATCAAGATGAATCACAAGTGTAAGCATGATGCGTGACCTACTCAGTCAACTGTGCTCCACTTTCCAGGATGGAAATGATCCCGGAGAAGCAGGTCCCAAAGGACCGCCTCAATCTGATCTATTGGTGCATCTATTATGTTGGTTTGGTGATTTTACTTCCATGGAACATTTTGATCACGGTGAACGGTTACTGGGACTACAAATTCAGAAACCTGAATGCCACTCTCGAGGACACGGGCCCCACCCAAATCCAGAAGGAGTTCACGGCCTACCTTTCAATCGCCGCTAATGTTCCCAATGCCATTTTTGTCATCCTGCACGCTTTAATTGGACATTGGTTCAGCATGCGGCTTCGTATTTTCGGATCTCAAGTAAACGAGATCTTCGTTTAAGGATCCGGGATAAGTTGCTATCGTTTCCATTGATTTCTAGGTCGGACAAATCGTGGTATTTCTTTTCATCGTCATTCTCTCAATTTTGGACACTGACGACTGGCAGCGTCTCTTCATGATCCTCAATCTTCTCATAATTGCCCTCATCAACACGTTCAGTGCCATATTTCAAGTATGATGTTGTGTGCGTACGGTATATTGAAAATATCTGGGCACAACCTCTAGTTCCATCCATTCAATCCACAGGGAAGCGCCTCGGCCAATGTTGGAAAGTTTCCCGTCCCTTACATTGGGAACATGGTCAGTGGGGCTGGTATGGGTGGTTTGCTCCCCGCCTTAGTGAATGTGATCATCTTGGCAGTGGAAGCAGACTTTCAAGTGGCGGGTTTCTATTGCTTCCTCATCGCTGAGATCATGGCCATCTTGTGTTTGGTCGTCAGTGTCTACATTGAAAGGACTCCTTTCTATGCTTTTTACTCCACCAATGAGACGCTTGTCCCCCAAATCAATCCCAAGCGAGACGTTAGGATCTACAAAGAAGTCATGCGGGACAGTTGGATTTATATTTTGGTTAATTTGATCAACTTCACCACCACCCTGGCCGTGTTTCCTGGGATTATGGTGCTTGTGGAACCGGCTGATAGCGACTTGGACACCCTGTGGGCCAAGACGTTCTTTGTCCCGGTGCTGTGCTTTGTGTTGTACAATTTGTCGGATGTTTTGGGCAAGCAACTCGCCGTTTGGCTCCAATGGCCAAGTGTGTCCAAATGGAATCAGGTCATTCTCTTGGGAGCTGCCATTGTCAGAATTGCCCTGATTCCCTTGATCATGTTTTGCAATGTGTCTCCCTCATTGCGACGATCTGAGGTAATTCAGTAATGATCAATCATTCTACGCAAGTTGAACTTTAAAGCCATTCAAGCCTGGGATAAAATGAAAGTTTCATTCAAGAAATGAATAATGTCTTCCCTATGCAAATGCAATGAACATTCCAAAACTTCAAAGAAACAAACGGGCTGGATGAAGATTTTGGGACCATGTATTTCAAACAAAACTCTTTACAACGTTGTGCTGAAGATTTTGTGCGATTGGCCCTTGCAACCGAAAGGTTAGGTTAGGTTAGATTAGGTTCAATCCAAAAATGGCAACAATGACTGTCTTGAGAATCGAGAGTTCTGAAATTATCGTCCATACTTTTACATGAATGCCACGGCTAAGGAAATCGACTCCAACGTTACGATTGGTCGTGTTCAAACCACTGAAAACAACAAAAAAATCTTTAAAAGGTTAAAATGTATGGTTTTGCTCCTAAAAACGTTTGAATTGAAGACAAGACGAAGAGGACAGTAAGTTTGTTAACGGAACCAGTACAAAAGTTCTCAAGCATGACGGTTGAATCGGATGCAATATATGCAACGCTTAAATTCCGTCTGAGTAGCAAAAATGAAACGTTGTCATTGGATATGATCGCTCGAAGGTTGAAGCTACATAACATTTGCAAGAACCCTGATGATTGCATATCTAGGAATACATTTCTTGTGGGTGGATGAAAACAGAGAAGATTCAATTGAGCTTTTGAGAAAATGTCATATGGATATTTGTGGATATTTAACGTAAGCAAATCTTGTTCATATGGCTTGCCCGTCCCGAAACAACCGGATTGTATTATGAAGCAGAAAAAAGGTTTGTCAGACGAGCGAAAAATGGTGCAAAAATTAGATAAATGAACATGGATTTCAAGTTTGAATCAAGCTTTCAAAAACAATTGGCAAGCAAGTGAGATAAAGTAGCTCATTTGTGTAAAATCAAAGATAGTTATTGATGATCTCTGGAAAGAAATCCAAATCAACCATCAATGTGTTTTAATTTCTAACCAAAATTAAAGATGCATCTGAAACGGTGATCAAAAGTAATTGTTCCTTTAACATTTCTTTTCTAGGTGGCTTTCCAATCTGATGTTGTCTATGGAATTTTGAATGCCATTTTGGGGATCTCGAATGGCTACGTGGGCAATTTGGCCATGATGTTCGGCCCAAAAGTGGTCAAACCTGAGCATCAAGAAGTCACCTCGGCTTTCCTGATTGCAGCTTTGGTCATTGGTTGCGGTATTGGATCTGTTTTAAGTGTACCCTTGGTCAAGGCTTTGTAACTAGAGTTTGTAACCTAAATAGTCATGATTTCTCCATCTGTGCATATTGTGCTTTCATACGGGGGACATCAAGTGAACATGTGACTGTTGTATCCGGAAAGAAAAGGGAACACGAATTGACGGAGACGTTTCCAATTTGGAAGTCAGAACACAAGTGAGCTTTTATTGGTCAGCTGAGAGACATCGAAAGTGGAAGAATGAGATGGAAGTTAGAGGTATAGTACAGAGACATCGAGCGTTGACAATTCGAATAATGGACAATCCTACATACAGTGACTAATGTAATGACGCAAATATTGTTGTTTTTCGGCCCAATCTTCGTTAACTTTCATCGGTGCTTTCGATGAATCTGCTGTGCAAGCCCCTTCATGTCTGTCTTGAGCTGAGCTCCATGGAATAGAGGTTTTCAGCAAGATGCTTCTATTCTCCAATTCAAGACAAAAGCAGGAGTCTATCAATGCCCAACCTGGTAATCAATCGCCCTCTTACGTTGCACAAAATATTGTTTACGTTCTGCACTTCAGAGGGCGCTTTGCGATCCAGCCTTTGCCAAATAAAGGGCTGATTGGGCCGATTCCCCGTTATTGAATTTTAATGCGTTTATGTTGTTTTTGGCTAATTCTATAAAAATCTTACTTATAATTAATACCCCAGGTCACATAATGTCCGGAAAAGAAATTGCGTTCAAGGCAAGAGCAGTTTATTTAGCAATCTACCGTACCTCTTCCCGTTTTCTTTGGCCCATGTAACATTGCAAATGAGGGCCTTTATGGTCGTATTCGAAAATTTTGACACTGGTCACTAATGCTCAAAAACTCTATTGCCTTTTAATGCGTGGTAGGGCGGTAAAAAAAATAGTAATTGGGTCATTGTTGAGTCGACGCCATTGAACAATCCACTTTTAGATGATGAAGGTCATGATATTGAGCAGTCCTCCAATACAATGGAAAGTTTGATAAGGATATCCAGTTGAAAGTGAGCAAAGGTTTTCAAATGTGTGGTTGAATTCATCGCACATTTGAGTCCAGAAATAGTATCACGAAGCTAATTCTGCACAAGTCAATTGTCCAGCCACATATTGAATATGGCTTGCCCATTTGAGCTTTAATGAATTCAACAGGTTTGCAGAAGGTTGAGTAGGTCCAAAGATGTTTTAACAGGAACATCACAGGAATGAGAAAGCTCTCGTATTGTGAGAGATTAAAAAAGTTGGGATTGTACAGTATTGAGATAAGGTACGAAAGGTATCTGATACTGTAGATACTGTAAGTTTTCAAAAGCATTCATGGACCCAGGATTTAGGGTCAATTCTAGTACAGTGACTGTAGAGACTTAATGTGCGTTTTGAGAGCACCTTCAAGCCCTCGAGAATCCAGGCTAGTCAGAACATCACTTTGCTTCCTTCTAATATTCGCAGGGAATACGTTGGTGGTAGCACCTTTCAAGTCAGACTTGGACAATTTTCTGACTAAAATTCCTGATCTAGACCATACTTAAGGGCTGGCCAGATCCGTCAACTCTAATTCATTGGCTAGTCGAATAGGTTTTAGAAATAACGTTAGGTAAATTACCTTCATATCTTACCTTGAATTCTTGGGGATTTTATTCCCACTAACAGTACGGACGTGTGCAACAAAAAAATCCGATGGTCATTTCTCTAGCTTCTCCCCATGAGTTCATGCCAAAAGCGTGGTCATGACTTTGATGTCATATTTCTTGTGGACGGTTTGTTCATTGGGTAAATACTATTGGTAGATGAGAGCTGTAACGTAAAGGAAAGTGAGAAACATCATGTTTTGGCCAACAATTGAAACTTTGCCTTTTAAAGAGTGCTTGAACCTATCGACAGTCATCGACTGTGTGGTCTGGCTCTTCAACTGAGGGTTCTAAAATAGCAGAGCTCTCGTTTGTAATCACCAGGGACTCGTGGAGTGCCTGGCCATGTTGTACGTAAATGGCATTTGCTCAAGTTCCGTGTCATCTTTGATTTCTACCCATTTGTGTTCATCTGGTGTAATAGAAGGCGTGAAAATCGATGAACAGACGGCTAGAGTGGCCAGGATCAAATGAAGGATATGGTAAACCATGTCATAGTATGACGTAGAAGTCTCAAATGTGATTGATCTTGAAGAGTCGCACGTCACGCAGTCGAGCTTGATGAGACCGTCAACTCTAACGATGTTCTCCGTGGCCTATGATGACCACGTCCATCTCTTATGGTCTCACGGTCTTCCCGAAAGACTTTATCGAGCCACAACACTTGAGCTCGAGCGAGTGAATGCAAGTTTCCCATGCCCCTGGCGTATCATCTAGAGTGTCTCATCTATTGTACAGTACGTATACTTGACTTCCCCATGTACTTATCTACGTACATGGGTACGTCCTGAGATCGGAGGCTAGAGCGAGCGAACCTTGAACATTCTTGTTGAACATTTGGTAAAGCCAATCAGATTGCAAAAAAAATCTTAAAACATTCCGAAAGGCCATTTGCTTGTTGGTGCTGAATATCTTTAATAACTGTCATTGAGAGTAATCGGGAGGGGAAATCGTACCAGCGTCCAGGGTCCCCTCTTGCCAGGGAAACTCCGCCTTCAAGCCTCTTCCTGAACTAACTTCAGAATTGAGTCATGGATTGTTAATGTGTGGTATTGAGTGTGGCAATCATGGGCGAATAAATCTTGGAATTTCCGCGCTCCATGTTCCTCAATGGCATTGAATTGAGGTAAAACAACTTTTGGGATACCTAACCCTCTTCGAGAGTAGGACCTTCAATTTCTTTGATCATTTGCAATCGAAATCATGAGCCTCGCATCATGATCAGGTTGAGTTTAATTGTGCCATTTAATTGTAGCTCCCAGTCCCCAATTACTGTAGGTCGGCTTGTACAATCCTTGTCATTTTCGCCAGTTCTTATGGATGAGATGGAAACCTAACCTACCTTCACAATTAATGCATTGACACAACATTCGCCCCTGTTTTGTTCTGCCCCGTCTGCTTTCCCCGTGATAACCGGATGAAGAAGGTTTTCTTGTCACACAGATCCAAGCTTGCCAAATTGAACGGCTTTTTTGGTCATTTTTTTTCTTTCCCCGCCTGCTAGTTCCATTAACACCTCTGCCATCCATTGATGATATATAAGTGTTGAAAAATTGGTAAACGAGAGCTAAGGGCGGATCTGTGAGTGAAAGTCTATTGCAGATTAATCCATGCACTCCTAAGAGTGAAAACGACAAGCTTTCCTTCGACTGTCAAGTTCGGCCTTTGTGTTGAACTAAAACAGTAGTTCCGGAACCAAGAAAGCAGGATCGCCCTTGCTACGGAGTATATATATATATACATATAAATGTGTTTATTAACTAAATAATTTTTTGATATGCAACTCTACTCATGTACTGAATATGTCTACATTTGTTTTAAATATTCATGGATTGAGTAAATAAAATAACCAGAAACATTGAAGGAATCAAGAATTATCAAATTATCTTGAAAAGTTAAATAAAAGCCAAACTTGCTCAAAACACTTCTGATATAAGGAGCCTCAGACACAAGAATCATTTTATCATTTGATGAGCAACTAATACTTTTAAATTTGATAATGAAGTAAGCAATGAAAGTAGATGCATAAACATTAGCTTACTTAGAAGTCAAAGCACCCTTTTTTAATCGATCAATTTGAAAAACAATCATCCGGCATACATGGAAAATGAATTGGTTCCCTTTAAATGTTACAAGTACCATAAAGGCATGTAACCAGACTTTTCAAAAATGCTTCGATATGTAAAAGATTTCTTTCATTCATTACTTGGAGTTTTCTGAGTCACCATTTTGTGCTCCTCTGAAAAATACTTTAATTTGAAACTTAATTGATACTTTTGCGATCAATTCAGCTACATTAACATCTTTTTGAAAAATCACTACTTTTTAGGAGGATTACGTCAAAAGCAAGCATTAATCGAATTGCAAATGTTAAAGCTTAAGTACAGTCCCCTATATTTCAATTTAATTTTGGATTTAATGCTTCAATGGTTTTGGTTCTTGTTAAAGACCTCAAAAATAGTCTAAGGTATTGTTTATATTTGTTTAGAGGTATCAATCCAACAGTAAGAAACATTCACATGGATCTACCGAACAGTATGCTGCTTAAAGCTACAACATGTCTACTTGGTTCCAGGACAACTCAATCCAGCGGACAACTCGACCCAGAGGACAACTCGACCCAATGGACAACTCGACCCATTACAGATATTAGGCCCAACGTGTTGGCTTACAAATTATGCATACTTATGGAGCAAAATTGGAACTGTAATGTAAAACATGTCAAAATTTGAAAGGATTTACACAATTCACCATTTGATCTATAAAAGCAAGTTATGTTCACATCAATCAAGGTGAGAAAGTCAAGTTTGATAATGTTTTAATCAAACTTGATTTTTTATTTAATGCCTTAGTGATGCTAACATCGTTGCATGCACATTGAATGTTGACTCATCAAGCTGTAGTTTTGTTCCATAATCATATCTTTTGGCCAATATGTTGTTTAGTGGGTTGGGTTATCGACATGTACAGATATCTTACTAGTTACTGATCCACTAATTCCAAATACATAGACACCACATTTTCTTGTTTGACAAAAAGAAGAGAAGAAAAGTAAAAAATTGAAAGTTCAAACCATAAATTTGGAATCTTACTACCAAACATTAATATTTCAAAACCTAAGAGCCATTTACCCTCCCAAATAATTTTTTGACTACTTAATAACTATCACTGCATGTAGTATTTCCAGGAGTAAGCTCCGTTTAATCACTTGGCCATTTACTTTGAGTGATGCATGCCTGGACATAAAGAAGTTCAAATAAGAATTAAAAGAGAAGTATTTTCTTGAATAAACATACACATTGGTTAAGATTCCCATTTGAGATGTAATTGCAACACCCAACCTCAAATTGGCATGTTTCTAGCTTTTAAAGCCATTAGGAATTTGGTTTCATAATTTTTGGATTTCTAGCACAGATGAAAAACTTTCATGTCTAAAAGCATTTTGAAACTGTAAATTTCAAAAACAATTTGAAAGAAATTTGGAACACAATTAGGTAGCACTTAAATCCAAACTAGCATTTTATCAATAAATTTTCATACAAAAAGTGGATTGGAAGTGTTAAAATTGGATCAAGTTAAACAATCAATGAAGATTCTAAGAAGATCAAAACGAAGAAAAGTTAATAAATAGACGAATTGAAAGGTAATAAATAGACGAATCATAACCTTTCATGTTAATATTACTGGTGATTACATTCCCAATAGCGGTTAGAAAAGTCCGTGAAAAAACAAACCAAAAAGATCTAACAGATGCTCTTTTTACTCAGTTTTATGGATTGGAGGGCTCAAAAGTGTAAACCCTGTCATTCACTACAACTAATTTTGAATTCTGGTTGAGCTCATGGATACTTTGGAAGACGTATTGTAAAAGATTCCTTTTGCACCTCCTTTAAATACAGCATACTGCATACTGCATTGTCCCAATCTTCTTGGTTTGTTGCAATGTAGTTGTTGTTCTTCAATTTCCCATATTATTCATGCTTGCCTTTTTTCAAGCTTTTCTTAAAAATACAAATAGAACCTCAATACACGCAAAAGAACAGATATAAAAACATTTGCGTTTCAGCCCAGGTCTCTTCAACCTGAGAGAAAGCTAAAATAAAGCACCCAGAGGAACCAAATTTGATCTAGAAACCTGCATGATTTAGGGTATTAATTTGGGGGTACAAGTTTGGAGACAACTTCAAAGCCTTGTACTTTCAAAAATTATGAAATAATGAAATATGACAAAACCTTTGGTAATTGCCTCAAACTTTTGCCAAATTAGTTTGGTGTTGTCTTTTTTTTTGTTTTTAAACAGGCTTATATCTTTGCCTTAGAGAAATAATTTCTGTGAAAATGTATCATTTGATGCTTTCAAATTTTTTGTAGTGATTATTTGGCCCTCAAAAGCATTTTTTTACGAGGCCTACTCATCACCTAAGAACACACAGGAGGCAATGAACTCGTTGTCAGACTACGCTGACAAGTTGGTCACCTTTGCTGGGGCTGCAGGACTGGTTTTAAACAGGACTGGTGAAAAAATATTATTAAAAGTAGTGCATAAGACGTGTTACAGGGGTCAATTTACGTCATGGATCACCTTATGTTCCTAAAAAACCGATCAAAGAAAAATGAAGGAGATACAGTACAGATCAACGGCTTGACGGAAAGGGTGGAGATACTGGAGCAGGCTCTGGAGAAGAAACGGAGGCAGGTCAAGAAGGAAGGAGAGGAGACCATTAAGGTCCATTGTGAGAGCATCCCGAAAAGCGAAAGGCCAATGATGAGGGCCAAGATGGCAGGGTCACTGCACACCTTCAAAAGTTCCATCCTGGTGGTTAGATGGCTGGTAGTGAGGGTCCAGGGAAGGGACTTTCGGTCTCTGCTGGTCAGGCTTTTCTCACAGGTTCTGAAAACAAGACCTTAGGTTAATACGTAAAGCCCTCAGACAGTAGAACAAGAAAAATGAAGTAAATGAAATGGTAACGAAATCCGTATAGAATTGACCCTGACATGACCACAGGGTAGATGGAGAATCTGGACAAGAAATGGGAAGAAGCACGTGCCCAATCAAAAAACGGGCGACGGTACTTCGTGATTGGCAAAGAAGCCCCCCGTTCTCCCATGGACAACCGAGGAACAGCAATAAACAAGAGTAAGAACCATGGGAATGGAGGATAAGGAGGTGGTGGGATTCGTTTCTCTCATGGAACTTGAGGTCGAGGTGATTCTTGCCATATTTGTTATCATCAATGTCATTGAATGCCTTCTTCATTTTACTACTGCTGCTGTCAATAGTGGGATCTAGGACTCTAGTTTTCATTTTACTTTCACGCCAAGGAGAATATTAAAGAAATCTGGAGACGGAGCGATTACTGGTTTTCTGCTCTCTGTTCTTCAAATACTCAACACTTGTCGAACCTCTCTGATTTCCTTGCTTAAAGACTCCAGATTAAGATTGATATGTTTTTTCCTCGCCCTGATGAGTGTTGATTAAAACATGATTTTACTCAGAATTTTGGATTTGTTATAGAAACCATCGGCATCTGTGGTCCAAAAGCCTGCTTCCGTAACGAATGAAATATGACACAATTTTGGACGAAATGGGTAAACTTTTTTTGTGATCAAGGGAAAGTCCAGACAGAGAGACCTCCAACTAGGTACAGGTATCCCTGGTCAATCATACTCATTTTTTTTCATTTATTTCAGCATTAGACCAATTCTCATCGTCCGTCGTGCAGTTCTCGCATCAACAGCAAGGAAGTCAATAAAAGAATACATATGAAGAAAAAAGAATGCCTCAATGAACTGAATGGGATTGAGCACATTGTGTACAAAGTGGGACACGGACTTCAGTTTTAAGCACTTTTTGGAAGTAAGGCGTTCTCTTTTGTTGATTTGATTACAATCTTGATGTCGAAACTTCGTGTCGAGCATGAGCCTCCTGTCTGTCGGCTTGATTTTCCACTTTGTGTTCTTCAATTCCAAGTAATGTGAATTGAAGAGAATCAATGAAGGGATCGATTTCTTTTACTGAGTAATTCAATACTGTCCCGCCCAACGTTGGCAGCAAACACTAAGGCACACGCCTATGAAACAACTTTATTCTATCAGTGATTCAACTTGATCGACTTCCAGATCATGTCCTTTATTTCAGACCTATCAACACATGTGCCCAACCGAAGTCGGGGGCAAATCTACTATGAGGCAGGCAGGTGATTCTCCTATTAGTATCCAAGGCTCTATCTGCATCTGGCTAATACATAGGCTGGCCAAAACCAAAGCAATGTACCCAAAGCATTGGTGATTCCCCTCACGTCTCTCTCGCATCTCTTCTGGCTCTTTTCTATCGTGTCTCTCTCTTCTAGCTCTTTTCTTTAGCTCGAGATTTGCTCCACAGACATCGAATAGAGTTCTAAAGGCTCGAACAAGGCTCGACAATCGAGCAAGGCCTCCGCCTTCTCTGTCCGTCCGTCGGTCGATCGGACGGAGCTTTCTCTTCCTCTGGCCTTCGCCTTGGCCTTTTCTCTTGGCGTTCGAGGAGAAATTACTCAGGCTTACTCTCGACGACCCCCCAAAAACGAGGGGCTCAGTTCGACTCGAATGTTCAAGCATCGTTATTACGTCGTTTGACTTTGGAGACTCAAGAACAATTGCAGCCCACGTTTTCTCAGCGTAGGCCCGATCACAACCCCATCTCATAAAAAGACGGCCTCCGTTGTTTCTCCCGTTCTTCGGAGTCACCTATTCACGTTTGGTGCCGGACTAGTAGCGCGTTTCCCATTGTATACCGTGTCTACCCACAGATCTGGGCGGTATCGTGGGCGGCACCAGTCAAATTATGGGCGGTGATGCTGTTGTTGTTGTAACTGTTTGTTGTGGGTTTTGACCTGACCACGGTGCTTCAATACCATATCCGATCGATTTGAAAGTGCTTCGCGGGATCGGGCAAAGGGGAAATTGCAATTTCTCAGCGATTTCCTGTCAATAAATCTCGTTTCCTCTCAAGAAGAACTTAAAGAAAGGTGCTTCGTGTGGCTATAAGACCGGGCCACGAACCAGGGTGGGCCGTCTTTCTAACTACTAGACCTATTCCTCGACAGATACGCACTCAAACGTGAACAGTGTTATCCGTGTTATCCGTGTTATCCATGAAATTTGGACAGAGAGAAGAAATGCCCGCTTTTCCCACCACTCTGTGATTTATGACGGAATTCAAGAACCATCCCGAGAGCCGAGACCCGACACCCGCCGAGACCCGAGTCGAGAGGTGTGAGCCCATGAAGTCCTAGATAAACTCACCAATCACTTGAGGGTAAGGCCGGAATAAAGTCCCAAGATTCGCTCGCCTTATATTCTGAATCAATGAAATCCCATCTTGATTGAAAAATAAGGGCTCTTGGGAGGGAGGCAGACGAGAAAGTACAGATAGTGCTTGGGCCATTTTACTGGAAAGAGGGCCATATTTTATTACTGGTTTCAATGGATGGTTTGAAGCGCTATCAAAGCCTTTGAAGAGGGCTGTGGAGGGCCTTCGAATTTGGAATTTGTATTGATTATTATTTCGAAGAAGTTGGGAGGAGATGGCGTAACAGAGTGTCTCGTCAAATTTTCATGCGTCCAATCTACTATTTTTTCCTCTTAAATCTAAATTGAGAGGATTGCCAAATGATTGCCTATCGAAATAGCACTTCAGTTTGCAAATGCTGACAAAGTTTGAACAATCATTGGGTTTTGGCAATATCAGAGCCAAGGAGCAAGGCCTTCGAATGTTATCGCTCTCAATTCCTGCTTGTAAAACAGCTTTACTTTGAAATCAATGAGGTTAGCCCTTCGAGTACTCTGAAACTCGACACCAGGTTCTAATTGAACACAAATTGAAGGTTGAGCTTTTGTTTCATCATTGATTGAATCTCTATTTGAAACATATCGAGTACACGTATTGGAAAATAGAAATTTTACCATAATGAAATGCAATAGAATGAAGGACACAATTTTGAACGCTGGAAAAAAAGATCTAAGGAGAGTGTCACCACAAATTATGAGTTCGCTACATTGTTAAAAAAACATAAATTTTATATCTAGATTCTCTAAAGCAACCTGGCCTTGAGAGACATATTTTAAAGTTGTATTTCTTGAACATGTGTTCCAAGTATTTTAGTGAACAAGGAAGCACGCTGTGGATTTGATACAGGCATCTTACAAGAGATGGACTATCTAAAGGAGAGCAAGTACCGAAAAATGGTAGACTTCAAAGTTAAAACCAAGTAGCCGAATAAAACTTTGAAGTGGAAGAATATGTAACTTTATTTCTCATCGCTTTGAATTATTTGCAAATCAACAATCTCTCCAACAACAGGCGCTTTAAAATTTGCGTGTTGCGGGTTCATCAATTTTCCTGAATTCAGAACTATGTCGGATCATTTACTTTCGTTTGATTTTGGTAGAATACTGATTTTCGAACACTTGCATAAACCATACCTTTGGGAGAATGTCTGAATTACTTTCAAGTTTTAGAGGCAGTTCAAAATCGTATGTATACACCAGCAAAGACCCAAGTTACTTTACTTTTTGACCGGTAATTGGATTTCCGCTTGAATACCCCTCAAATCTTATAAGCTTGATTAGAGCTGAATGGGGAATTTAAAACATCAGGTAATTCAAGTGGTAAATCAAAGCCGGCGTATCATGTTCTTGTGTTAAAAGGGAATATTGAAAAGATGCTCATTGTTTTGGAAGTGATTCTGGTCGTAAACCAACCCTAAAACCACGGGCCTGCTCGCCATGGAGCGAGCTCATTGCTACTAAAGAGGCTTTGCAGGTATCTTTATTTGACATGATTTTGCAATTGAGAACATTCTGAAAAAAACGACTTTATAAAAAAAGGAGGTCATCTTAAAACACTTAGTTGATTGAGCATAAACTTATTGAGGCTATTTTAGAGACAGGCCTCCATTTCGGTCGGTCAAATTCTTCAAACCTTAACGAGGTACATTTTTTGTTGACTTTTACATGGTCTTTTTACAAGGGATTAGGGTCACCAATCTAAAAGCATCATTGCATCCTGTAATTGAGATGAGAATTTCATCGAACAATCGAGTTCTTTTTGAGTCGATTTCATTTCGCTCCTGAGACATTTTATGATTATCTTGAATTGTTCACAGCGGTCCATGCTCTTCGAGAAGTACTCGGAGAAACAAAATGGCATCCCTGACTTTCTCAACATCCTCCGTATTCATCATCGATTTTCCAATCACTTGAATGGACTCGAAGTCATTGATTTTTTTTGAGCTTGAGTTTCAAATCTTGTCCAGACTCTCGAGACGTCCTTGAATTGACGAACCGGGAAAGGATTTCGGTCGGCAGATTGAAACTTCAAAGAAAAAGAGACCTGGACAGCTGCCAGTTAATATATTCCTACATACTGCACTGCACAGTGTGCACGGCTTGAAGTTTGCACTGTACCCCTGTACGTATATAAAACTGGATCAACTCCTCGTCCGCCAATCTTGTTCATATGTCGCGAAAAAAAAATCAGGAGTCAAGACATGAACCAAATGCGAAATTTTGCTGTCCGATCCGCCAAATCGCACAGCGGGTAGTTGGTAAGATTCAAACAAAATTGAGATTACCCATGTCCAAATCAGGCCCCGTTTGGCATATAAATAACTGGGATTCAAAAAAATGTGTCTCTTCGTTTCGCACGTCATCCATGCACGAGAAATGAATGAAAATTCGTGTGGAGCTTAACTTTTGGCCTGGAGAAGGCGAAATGTCATTGAGCTCACCACGTGGAAAACTTCCTCAGAGTGCCATTGGTGTCGAGTAAATCACTAACTTACACTTACTAACTTATCAGATTGTATATGAAGAGGAGCCACAGTGTGACGACGGCCGTGTTGAAATCAGAGAGAACAGGGAAGTGCATTGGGATAACTTTCAAAAGGGGAAAGGATGAATATTTTGAGCGCCAACTGTGAGAGGAGGGAACAGAGAAAATTAACTTGATCTACCTCTCGTGCAAGAGGGTATCTAGTCATTTAGTATGTGGTATCATTTGGGGAAAGTAGATCATTGAAAAGGCTGCCATGTTTTCCTTTGGAAATGAATCTTTCCCCTTTTGAGTGACACTCGACCATTTTCCACTCGTTTTAATGGAGCCACTCTCGTCATTGGGCATCCATCACAGGACTCCACTACCGAAGTGGTGGATTCACTCCGAATGAGCTTAGTCGTACCCAAGCCATAGACGGCACTTTTTGCTCGCATTTATATTTTGCTTTCTACATAGGATGTGTGTTCTCAGAACAAGTTGAATCAAAACGGTACTTTCAAGTGATGAACGATAGCCTTTAGTTGTAAGAGTTTACTTTCGGGTTTTTCCAGTTCGTTTCATTGTCGCCAAAGGACGAACGAATCTGGCTGAATATGAGCTCTGAACTGAAAGCATTGATACCCTTCTGTTTAAGAATGATTAATGTGGTGGAAAATAAATTAATCTTTAAATGAAAGAAGCAACCACTTGGATTGATATACACGCTACAAAAGTTCACAAAAGTTCTATCTTCCTCCATGCATTACAAATCCAGATAAGATTTTTGATGAAAGAGCGTCTTTGTCTTGGCCCAAAGTGGAATTTCGAAAAATCGTTTAAATTTGTACGATCATAACAATTTGAAAATAGAGCATGGAAAATGAGTGAGGTCCTAATGACTGTAATACGTTTCGTGTTTCTGAAGGGAGAAATGTTGAGTGATTAAGCTTGCTCCAACTTTGCAAAAAATAAGTCTGTGCAAACCTCCCTAGCTTCGTTTGACGGCCTTAGGAACGCTGTCGTTGAATGTGGGCCTCAAATTAAATGGAATGTCACAACGCAAACTTACGTAAGCGAACTGCAATTTTTTGTTTCGTGTCGCAAAAGCCTGAGCTCAAAGAGTGCTTGACAAGGCATAACCGAAATCCTCAAACGTTTTCTTTTGTTCGAACAACTGATGTTCAAATGAACAAATCCTGGTACGTAATGTCAGGTACCTTTCAATTGACACAAAAAAACCTCAGTTTCAATAATTCATAATTTGAAAACTAAAGTCAATATACCGGCCGGTAGTTCCAAAGCCACCTTGGCCATTACCAGAGGAGGCAAGTAAGCCTGGTTTCTTTGATCCATTTTCATGAGTAGTCAAATGGCAGTAGTTGAGCATTTTGGTTGCTTTGTGTGCTTCTACTGTAGTATCTACTACATGGATGGCTAGTACCTACTACATACGTAGAACGTGTTCCTCACAACAGAGCTCTGAATGGCGCCGTTCCGCTTCTGATCCATTCTGAACAACAAAGACCCGCTGAAGTTCTTTTGCCCCGGAAAATGAATAATGATTCGAGAATGATATGTGTAAACAAATCGACGGCACTTTTATTCGGGATTGTGTTTTCCCTCTTCCATCTCCTGCCACAAAGATAGGAAGGGTTTTAAAATGAAGGGCCCCTTCCCCTTTGCCTTGGCGCAAACAGGCCGGAGAGTGCCCACCTATTCATGATGGATCAAAGTGCTTCCTCAATGGCACACGCTCTTATGGAATGAACACTTATGCCCAATATGCAATCTCCCACGCCAATTCAGTGAATTGAACCGGCAAACGGCTCTCTGTTCACTGTGGCAATCCTAAAGCTCATATGAATACAGTTTAGCATTAATAAAGCATCGGAAATCAAAGACAAACTTCAACATTGATACAGTGCCAGGGTTTTGTAGTCCTTTTCTCCGTCATTGAGGGTACAATCCTTGAGTATGCTTTCCAAGAGAAAATTTTGCATAAAGTTCCAAGGAACAGAAATGGAAAGAATCCTCTTTTGTCGTTCGATCCAAGGCGTTCTCTCGTTCATTCACACACAATTTGTGCTCAAAGTAATTTTGAAATAGTTTGGGCAGACGACAGCATCCAAGAATTCATTTCCAATGAATGATACGTTTCTTTGAGAGCTACTGAAAGACTAGCCATAAAAAAGCAAAAAAAAAAAAGTAGGATCTTGCATTGCCCAGACCCTCAAGTTGATTTAGTGATGTTCCATTTTTCGAACTTTCCTTGTCTGCTGGAACTCTGCTAGCTGCCGGATTTTTGAACAAGATTTGTTTGAATAAAAAAAAGACAAGCTGACATTCCAAAAACCTTCTTATTTGTCATATCTACTGACGATTCTACAAACACAAAACGTAACTTTTCATTCGTCCACTTTGAAATAAGGAGTTAACAGTTCTAGTAGCAAGTAAAGTGTATGTGCTTTCAAATACAGCCTTCACACTTTCAGGCAGGCAAACCTATTAGGGAGATGGTAGTTTGATAAGAAAGTTGGCAAGAACAAAGAAACAGGAGAGAAAAAGGTACCGCCGCTAAAAGGGTTCTCGCCAATATCAATATAATCGATTGCGCTCAGTTGGCCCTACAAAAAGATTCGTCCCACTTGGGTAATATCCCTGACAAGCCATGGGAAAAGTTGGAACACAACTTCGGAAAATCAGGCCTTGACTTGGCGTTTTCTCCTTTCTCAAGTCACTCTTCTCCTGAAAATTGTAACTGGTTTCCACCCATTGGCAGTGTTGGTCATGGCGGATGAATTAAAAACTGAAAGATTGGATCATGCCATGCTCACTCACACACTCGCTCACCATCGTTTGTTCAATGTGTGTCGGGCTCTAAAACCGACCAAGAAGGTCTTAGGTGGATTTGATCGCACTCCCCGAGCGTTCCTCCCTCCCGCGTAACTTCTGCTCGAGTGCCAAGATCATATCTGATGGCTTTTGTACATGATGGATGAATCGTATGGAATAGAATAGATCGTGAGGGCCAGAGGGAAGAGATTCCCCAAGTACCGTATAGGCCCACCCAAGGACTTGCACGATACAGACACACGTCAAAAGTAGGGCCCTCATTTCCAAGGAAATTCATTAACATTTTTTATGGGTACCAAACACGATTTCCGTAAAGACCTTGGGAACGTTCCAAAGCTTATCGAGAACTCCGAGAACGAAGAAGAGAACGAAGAGGAGAACGAAGAGGAGGAGCAGGGAGCCAAAATTCCCCCTGCCGTTCCTATGAAAACGATAACGACTCTAATCCGAGTCGAATTATGCAAATTCACTGTGAAGCCCACGCCTCGTCTCTTCGTAGCCTTCAAAAGTGGTTTACTTTGTGATTTTCAATACGTTGACAATTCCTGGCTTTACCGTCCTCAGAAGGATAATCTGGAGGTGAAAGCTGGGATACCCATAATTTAAAGGCATAAACCAGGAGGTCGGAAAAGCCTGGGCCTCAATCGTTGAAAAGACAAGTCCCCAGCAAAATTGCCGTGTTTGAGAGGGTTTGGGAAAATGGACTAGCACTACCAAACATCAAATGTAATCAACTAAGAAGCGCTGTTATGGATTTATCTTTTTATACCCTTTCATTTCGAGACATTTGTTTTGTTAAATTTGTCTCTCAAGTACCCTCACCCCTCCCTTTTGAGATGATTCATTGGTCTGATGCAAAAGGAGGGGCCTTCCTTCTGTACCTATAGAGCTGTCTTTGCTCTGAAGCTTGACGCTACTTGTAGCCGACCTACTCGTATTTAGAGCGAGTTAAGCGGAAAAAAGGACTTTAGGGGCCCAATCATTGGCCTTAATCCGATGATTTTGCTCCGCTTCACAATACAGGGCGCCTAATTGGCTGCCTCCTAAGGACGCTTTCTTCCCACGGGTTCAAGGGTATTCTCCTTGAAATGATATAGGTAAACGAGAGTTTATGTGCATCCCTAATGCATGAAGTAAACGTAATGCAAAGCTGTTCAGGGTTGAACCATTTTTTTCCATGGAGCGAGGAGGAAGTCGAGATCTGTTTATGACGGTGAAATATTGATGGGGCTCTCAGAGGGGGCAGCCTGATCTTAAAGCCTACCTTGGTGAAGACCTTTTTGAGCTTTCTCCATTTGGAAAAGCCAAGCGCTTAATAGCACTATGATTCTCTTTGAGCTGATATCAGTTATTGGAGTCAACATCTTGAGCTCTTGCCTAGCTCGGCACAAGTAGATAATGATGCTTGGAATAGGATTCCTAGATCCCATCCAATGCATATGCTCCTGATTGGACAAACCAACGAGCGACCTCTCATTCCCGGATAACTATCGTCCCAGTAAGTATGGCATTTGCAGTTCCAGATTTTTTTTTGCCTTACTTCGGTCCCAGTTTTCGATTAAGAGTTTTGGAACAAGAGAGCTCGCTTCCGGCCCACGGCCCCCCAAGTTAATAAGTACAATTGTGTCGGAGAAATTGGTTGGCTCTTTACCCTTAGGCACTTTGGAGCCAGTCAGATTACGAATAGAAGTGCAAGGAGAATGAGTTTTCATTTTGTTTGATGTTTGCGGCGACAGGAATGAATCTACTCGAATGAAGGCCAACCATACGATACTTCGTATGTGCGTCACACTTACAGTGTAAACCAAAAAGTTGCAAGTCGACAGTAAGCAAGAATTAAGCCGATTATAGTTAATGAAGTTTGACGAATTCAAGGTAGCTTTCCTAAGAGACTTCGATTAAGCCTCGGCTTGGGTGGCCTTCAATCTTTGGGGCGTTCAGTACACACCGTAGTAGCCCAACAAGCAGCCCAGCTTCCGGTGAAGAGCTATATAATCCATGAATGGAACGTAATTTAAATCAGTAACCAGGCTCAAGAGATTATACTCTCCATAAATATTATTTCAATACGCATCAATGAATGGAAAATACAAATATCTAGTACACCACAATCTTGATAGGGACACTAACAAAAATATAAAATATGACTTAGAGGGCACAAGGGGGACATCTGATCCCGACGATTGTATCTCAAGAGAACAATATGTACATCAAGTGTCAAGTGTGACCCATTTTTTTGATCATTTCTTTAATAATCGCCTTTTCAGAGCCATGCCTCATGGCGATATATCTTTTTAAAAAAGGCCTATCCAGGGTTTATTACCAATGCCCAACGAGATTTATTGTTTGTTTTCTTGTTCCAGGTTTGACTAGTTTTTGCCCCGGAATAATGGCCTCCCCATCCACGACGATCGATTCAGCGCTAATGGAGAAACAGGGTGCTCCCATCAATGGGAGTGCCACCACGAGCACCCTGGCGCCCCCCTTGTCAGTCGTAAATTGTTCCATTTTCGAGCCCATTCCTTATTGCGATACTTGGGATGCGTTCTTGGACAAATACTCATTGGCCACGGAAGGCATTGGCTTGTTCATTGTGGCCATTATTGGCATCTTGGCCAACTCTCTCTCCATTACCATCTTGGCCCAACGAACGATGAAGACTCAGATCTCCGCGTTGCTCATCACGTTGGCCGTGTTTGATATCATGTTCCTGTTTTGTACATTTCCTGTCTTCACTGTCAATTCGGCCAACAAGTTCGTTGGGTACTTAAACCAATGCATTTATCCTGAAGGTAAGTAAGTGCAGGGCTCAGTCAGTCAGTCAGTCAGTCAGTCAGTCAGTGGGCATGACAAGCAGGTACTCATGGCGCAGTGACTCGGACATCGATTTTGGATAGGCTAATATGCAAATGCTGGATCTTGTGTGGATATCTCGAACGGATAAGCATATGTCCCGTCAGGTTCAGATAAAATCAACCGCACTTGGGCTAATGGGAAGCTTTGCAAGCCTGGATAATTGTCGAGGTTTGTCATCCCTACTCTTCTTCGTGAACATGCCCCTGAGGTTTATTTTGTTGGGAAATTAACGAATGAGTTTGAAAGCTGGCGGTCCTTGATGGAAATTGGCCGGAAGGCAATTGGTGGCTTACGCTTTCTTGCGTTCTTGACTGAGGCTTAGTAGACGTGATGCAATGCCATCTTGATCAGGCTCCTTCGGGCTGTAATCATGAGGCCCAACCTCAAAGAATACATATATGGGATGCATATGTAAATTGGATAACCCGCTTCTTTTTCTTCACGGGATTTCTCGATCACTAGGAACCAAAGAGGCTACCTCAACTGGTATAAGGTAGAATCCGTAGAATCCCTCCATAGAACATACATATGGCCCAGGGACTCAGGGTGACCTCGTCTTGTGTTTGTCATGCCATTGTAAATACCGTAGAAATGGAATGGAAGAGGATACACTCTCAAACGCGCGTGGAATCTCTAAATTAAATTCTGGCTAGAATGTTTACACAGACGAGAATCTGACTTGATTGTTGGGCTATTTTTGGACATGGGATGCTGGGATGAACTGTGGCCTCCCTCTTCCTCTTCTGTCTCTTGTCGTTCTAAAAGCGATTTTATTGTTAGTGGCTAGTACAATTAACAGGAACCACTCGTACGACTGTTTCTGAAATTAAAAAAGCCTTTTGATATGTTGACTATCCAACTTGTTCCAAATATGGAATCAAAAGGTTCCTAATTTGAGTTTGCTTGGTCTATTAGTTACCTACCTCTCTGATTTATTTTTAATTAAGAAATTGTCCGATGGGTCCTGCATTTTCAATACAATGCAACCTTTGAAAACAATCTAGATCAAACTAGAATATTGCAACCCTAACTGAAAAAACGAACTCACGCCATGGGCCACCAAACCAATCGAGGTTAGATATACCCCTGTGGCCTTTGTTTGGACAGGGTAGCTCATTGACACTGGTAGGTGAAACGCTGCTTGTGGCTTTCTATCCGTACACGCACACATACTTATATAAAATGAACACTTTTAAGGGCTGATCTTTGATCGTTGGTGTTGCTGCATGTGCGTCTTGATTAATGATGTCAAAGCCTGACGCTTGCTTCAACCCGGGGGCAACCGGCCGGTTCCATTACCCTTGGCCGATCCAATTCAATTTGGGTGCTCGCCCTTATGTCTCTTCTCTTATTCTCACTCCTTGGGTTGATTCATTGTTATGATAACAAGCTAGGCTGATTTGGAAAGCTCTTCCTTGAACGATGCTTTGAACGGCCGGAGAAGAAGAAGTAATCTCTCTCTCCATTCATTAATTGCTATGATTCAGCGAAATCTGCACCTGGCATTGGCTCAATAAATCCTGTGGAATAGGCGTCAGAAATGTTCCAGATTCTGGGTGGCACGGAAAGCCAAAACTCATTACCCACGAGCACTTGTCTCATCGGGTGATTAGAGTTGATTTCGCTCTGAAGGCTTTTCGCAGAAGCAACAACGTCTAAAGGTCGCATCAAAGGCCGCCACCGAAAATTGTCTCGTTCCAGTTGTTGGCACTCAATGCTCGCGACCTTATCATGTGACAGTTGTTGAGGGCTGAAAGTAGCAGGAGCACATTTTTTCTCACGTTCCAACGACAAATCGACAGTTTCTCAGCTGCCTTGGGTTGACGAGAAAGTTCAAGAGAAAAGACTCGATCGGCACGATTAACTTCTATCTTCAAACATGGCCCATTTTTTTGAAGTGGTGGCCAATAATGGGGGCAGAAGTAAAACCTTAATGACCATTCGGTTTGTAACAAATCCCATCAATTAGTGCCAAGAAGATGGATCTGGTTATTGCTTCACGATCATGTCAACAAGCTTGAAGACCATCAATTTCTCATTGGTTCGATCTTCTGTCGTCGATTGGGAGAAGGGGACATGACATGTGCAATCAGTTTTACAGGGTCTAAAAATACGACAATTCGTGCCCAGTCGATACTCAATATCTAGATATACAACAACGTAGCCAATGAAAACAGGAGGGGATCCACATTCCAAGGAGAAATTGCCACCTCATTTTGGAAAACAAAAGCTTTGTTATCGCTATGGAGTGGTAGCATTATCACGTCAAGGTTTTCCATGCGCGAATTTCGTATGAATAAACCCAAAAACCCTGCCTTTTTCCAAAGCTTCTCAATTTCTTCAGGAACATTATTTTTTTTTTGAAATATTGTAGAATAGTTCTTCTGTGTTTGAAGGCATTCTTGCTATGGACCGAATGTGGGACACGTTGCAGTCAGCCAAGTGTGGAACATAGGATGAATTTCATCATCGGTCAGTCTCTGATTTTGGAATGGAACAAACGAATTTCAAATGTGTCAAGAGTTCTCCGAAACGAGAAAAAAATGCGAAAGTCGGCATTGAGATCATGTAGCATTATCTCGAATTTTTAAAAGAATATTTCACAAAGTAAAGAACAAGATGAATCTTCAATTTATCAGAAATTTGAAATTTATTTCTCACAACACAAAGGGGTTAGAATCATAAGCCAACGAATTAGAGAATTGTTGTTACAGCCTAGACCTTGAAAGGTTCAATTTTGCAAGTCCTTGAAAAAGTGCTATTTTGCCGAAGAGCCAACCAAATTATTTTAGCTCAATTACCTCTGTAAATAAAGAACTTGAGCAAACGCAAGTTCGTTAAGCCATTGAGAATTCGTCAAAATTCTTCAGAAGCTCTCGACGGCCTTGAAGAGCCTCTTCCGCTTTGGGGAAGTATTCAAGGCTCGTGTCCGTAGACCTAAGGCCTTTGAACCAAAACATTGAATTCCCCTAAAATAGTCAATTATCTCTCACATTGATAGGGCCAATGAAAGATGATTACATGTTGACGTTAATTATACCGAAGGGCCGGCCTCACACTAGGGCAATCAATCTATTGCCGTTGTTCTAGAATCGAATCGACAGCAACTTAATTCAGTCAACTTGCTTGTACCTTATGATGAAGTATCCAAGAGGCTCCCCAAGGCCCCCCAGGCCCTGATGTCCTCCCTGAGAATTGGGACTATTTAGATGTGAACAAGAAGCTATATTTAGTGTCGTCACATTGTATTGGATTTGTGTGCAGGAGGCAAAATGCTTTGAATGACAAGCCAGCTGAAGGTGAATGAAACTAGAAATCGTATCAGTGTGTTTAGCCTTGTACACAGAAGTGTGTAAGAAGTCTATACATGTACAACAGATTATTTGATTGGAAATGAGTGCACATGTCAGTGAAGGCAATTTGATTCATGTCACACTTGGCATTGCTTCAAGACAGGTGAAGTTGAAGTTGGACCCTATCAGTATGTTTCTAGGGATGCTCTTCGATTACCAAGTATAACAGCAACGATTTTTCCAACTGAATAGAATTCCCAAAAGGAACATTTTGGGCCAGGGTTTCTCCTTTTCATTTTTGAACTACGTACGGGACGAGATGTAGGATATTTTTGGGTTAACGATTCGATTCAAATATGTAGTCACAATGGCTGATGAATAAAAGTCGAATATTTCAGAAATTCAAATATTTTCACACAAGCATATCAAGATCAAACGAAATGCGGACTGAAAACTGTTTCAAATGAACAAGACTACGTATGTCTATGATTGATTAGTCATCAAAGCAAGAAACTGTGTTAAGTGATATTGATTTGCTCCCAATAATTGTTGAAGTCCTCACTCCTCAAAAGTACTGTAAGTAAGCCTTTGCACTACATTTCATAACTCATCGCTCTTTTTATAGGTCTCCTGGTAGTAAGGGGTAAATGTAATTTCAACCAGACTTGAATTACATGAAAATGGCCTAATGATAATAATTCTATATTAATCCCAAGTCAACCGGGTTCGCCCATCTCTCTTTGGTGTCTCTCGTTTTTTAGACAAGGTGACGAGTCCCTCAAAAGCCAAGCTCATAGATTAGTCATCAAATTGCCGATATATACCGTCGGGCACATGCTTAGAATTTGAAGTGATATTGTCATAGCCCTCTCTCTGTTTTCACTTCATGAGACATCCAGCGGGGCCAGAAAAGTCTCTTCGTATTTGAGCTCATCATCAATAAGAACAATGACAACAACATGTGAACCTGTCCGAGCGTACCAAAGCATTGGTCTTTGTTTTTCCAGAAGACCCGTGGTCCCTGCTCACCCCCGGAATGGCCTATGTTTACAAAGTGTCGTTGCCGTTCCTCTACGGATTTGTCCACGTCTCCAAAGTGGGGTCGGTGTTTACCACGTTGGCCGTGAGCTTGGAGCGATATTTTGCCGTGTGCAAACCTTTGTGGATTCGGATTCGTCGTTGTCATCCCGCCAATTACATCGTCATTGTCACTTTGTTTGCATTTGGATTCAATATCACCAAATTTATGGAGTTTGAGGTAAGGATGGACACTACGTCATTCATTAGTGACCAGCTGAACACTGTGGTCACCATTTCTTTTATGCATCGAATAGCAGTTATGCCTTTAGCGTTATTTAAAAAATATTAATGTCGTCTCTCCACATTGAATGGTGTTCAGCTGTTTTCACTTCGTGAACCACGTGTTGTCTCGTTTGAATGGGAGAGGGGATCGAAAAAAACTAGAAAGGCAACTCTCGTGTTCAAGTCCATTTAAAAGGTCAATTCTCATTAATCAGGGTTGAATGAGCCAACAAACTTGACTCACTCGGAAAAGGATTGAGCGTTGTCGACATTTTCTGGCAGAACTCGCCCTTGCTTTGTCCTTGGAGCGACGACGATGACGACGACGACATCCGTACATACTTACGTACGTCCATGTAAAGCTGCCAGAAGTAGGTCGTGGAAAATGATGGTGGTGCCACGTGATTTCTTTGGAGCAACTTCAGTACATAGTTCAGAACCGTTGATGGGGAATGGACTTCAATTCAGGCTTACTTTTCTCATCTTTTGACTTGAAGCTCGTCATCGTCAATTGTTTAACGTGCTCGTTCTCTCTTAGCATCATGGTCGGGTGGCGATGTAAGTCATCTGATTATTCGCCTGAATGAATTACAATTGAAAGCAGGATTCCCCCCTAGGTGAATAAATGTGGCACTTCCGGGATCAGAGCCCGTACTTTAAGGCTCTCTCTATGAACTTCGTCGACCCCCACGTTCCCTATGTGTGTATATATCAAAATGCTTCGGGGCGGTGGAAAGCCATTGCTCAGGTTGCACTTCGGCTTTCTAAGTGATCAATGGAAACAAAAACAAACTTTCCTACTTCAAAAGGCTTTGAAATAAGCTTCAAAAGTTTGCTCTTCTCTCTCTCAAGGTTGGACATTTTCGTCCGACGTACAAGTGTCTCAAGTGTGCCAGAAGCCGGGCTTGGGAACTCCAATTCATATTTAGACACGAATCTGTCGTCTCAAACAGATTTGATGGAAAAAAACTCGAAAGGCCACCATCGATTTTCACTTGTTAACTGTCCATAGATTAAGCGGTTCTTTTTCACTGAGTTTCAGTTATACCTACATCAACTTCCAACCGTGGCTAAAGATCAACACGTACCAATCTATTTCTAATCTGGTCGGGCGTTGGTGGGAATAAATCAACTACCGGATATTGTTGACAAACTGACGAGCGATTAATTGAATCACCAGTACAAACAGAGGGCAGGAAATCAGGAATCATGCTCGTGTTGGGCAGGAAACCTCAGACTAGACAGATAGACAGCCCGTCCAACCCCCCAAACACGTAACATCTGGAGGATATTCAAACGAAGCCTATCTACAGAGTATGTACTTCCAATTCAAACATAGGGCCAAAGAATTCAAAGTCCCGGAAAGACCTCTCGAATAGCATCAGTCCGGACTACCATCTCTGGGTGGCCTCTAATTTGCTCATTCGACTTCATTGGCATTTTTGAAATATCTTCAACATTCCCTATAAATGCACGGAAACAATTTCGTCTTCGCCTCTTCCTTGGTTCGTGTTACGAGTTCAAGGACTTATTTGTAAATTACAGAATGTAACCCGGATTGGAAATGCTAGAAGCAAAGGTCACTTGATAATTCCCGTTCGAAAGTTTCGGCGTTGATTCAAGGTGTTGCATGATCATACACAGCTCGCACCTAATCCAAAAGAGTCGTTCGTGGCCCGTTCAGTAAGAGGCTGGTTGGAACAAGGCTCAATCAGTTAGGGTTCTGAAGACTGCGTCCATATAGGACATGTAGATTAAGGGCTGGTTCAGAGCTCAGACAGCCTTGAAAGAGTTGGAACAAGACTTGAGTCACCCTAGGGCTTCTTCTTCTTCTTGTCGGTGGCTTGAGTCGTTGATGGTGGTGTGACAAGTTGGTCAGTAATTCGGTCATGAACGGACGTGAATGAAGAAGACCAGTCAAGCCAATGGCATTGGGGTCAAATATATATCACGTTTTTGACAGCCATTTTCCGACCACTGCCACCAGATTAGAACCAAGACAGCTGCTTGACGGCCACAGCCAAAGGCTGAAGACCCCGACTCGTACTTCAGAATCGGGTCCAAATCATGATGGAACTGTCACATGACGAGACAAATTAATGACAATCTGGGCAGCTCGTTTTTGCACGCCCCCAAAATGGCAAGGACTTGAAAGTAGGCTAAGCGGAGATATGAGCTCACGTGTTCATTTCGAGTTCACAGGAGTGGTTGTGAATCTTAGTCATTAGTCATAAATAACGGGAGGAGGCTTGCTTGTCTCCCACCTCGTCTCTCCCGCAGATCCGTCATGATTGTTACAAGAGCCGCGAAATCTCTGAGCCAAGATTAGCCCATTAAATATCTTGCTGCCGAAGGTGACCTTCAAGGCCAATGAGAGTGACTGATTCTCCGTAGCACGTAGCACCCCCTCAGACTGAGCATCAGCGTCCATTCCCTGGGCGGTGTTTCTTTATGGTGGATGCGATTTCTGCCAGTTTGCGAGTGAAAAAGGGGTCTACTCCTCCCTCCACTCTTTTGTTGGCCAAGGACGTCCATCATCGAGCTTGACGCGAAGGCCCTTTTTGCGGCGGCCTTCGGACCACTGAACACATGGCTGGAACACGATTCTGAGTCGGATTTCCAGCGAACTGTGTGGATTCCACTTTTGGCACGGAATGCTCGTTTACAATAATCACTCATACACCTGGTGGTTCCTTGGATTCGTACGAATTGCTCGCCAAGCTTTCGATTCCGAGAATGAGTCGACATCATAATCCGATGGAATGGGATTCAAACAAGTGGATGGATGCTTGCCATTCTTAATTGTACACATTCCACGCATAAAAAGAAATCCAAATTGTTCCACTCCGACATGTGTTCGGTCCAATGATTTTAGAGTCCTTTGAGTCGTTCATGGGTTGTTGATGCTTACTCCACCAGTATTCTCGTTCCAATCATTCATCAAAGAACGTTGACGGGCTCAAATGCAGCAAAACTATTTATATACCAACGCACACTATAGGTATATGCACAACTCACGAGTCTAGTCACCTCAAAAAAGGTCTGACTTTGATGTTCGAAAAAACGATGGGATACCAGACAAGGATTTGGGGTCTCCTTCAGGTTTCAGTCGACTCACATTAGGCAGCTTTTCTTCGTGCTGACTAATTTCCCATTTCCATTTGGAGCACCGCCCACCCACCCAGACAGCCTCCTTTTAAATGATGGACTCGGAGGCCTTGAATTCTTCTTTTGGGGAGGCTCAAGGCCTCTCTCTCCTCTCTTAATCCTATAGGAACAGAACCCACAAATACTAAGGCATGCAAGATAAAAAGGGGGAACAACAACAAAGTGTGGATCTCTTGTGTCTACTTAAGGATTATGAACTCTGAAGGAAGGAAGACAAATCGTGAAAAGACGAATCATTACTGAGCTCGTCTCCGTTGCAGTTGCATTTAGGCCCGCTCATTGAACCCTTACCTTGGAAGAGTTGTGGACTTGAAAGTGTAAAAACTAGAGGATTGTTTTCCCCCTGTTGAGCGGACAAAAAGTCGGTGGCTAAGTTGGATGAACGTCCTTGGGAAATGACAAAGTTTATGAAAAGAAACACATTTCCAGCGGGGTATAAAACCCCCAGAAGAACATTAATCAACAAACACATGGAGAACCAACCTTGGGGAAATGGCTCTTTCGTCCTTGTTTGGGAGTTCTTGTTTCCGTTCGGTTCATCTCGAATCATTTTGACATTCATGACTCACCCGACCAAATCTGGCATTGCATATGAATTGCAGATTTTCGTGCCGTTCCAATATTAAGGTCAAGAGCTCATGATCCCCTCCTCTCCACGAAAAAAGCATTATCAAGATCCTTAAGTTGGGATGCCGGGTGGATTATTCACAAAGCTCTCTTCCGGTCATTATTCTTTTCCTTAAACATATCCGTACTTGCACATTATGTCCGTCCAATTTGGTTCCAAGCTAGTTCCTTAATTGGGCGATGTTCCACGGTACGCGGATCTTTTATTGGTCTCAAAGATCAAAGGGTCATAAATTGGCGAACCAATTTGTTGGAAACATCTTCCGAAAACCCCTCGTCCACTTGAAGCTCAAGGTCGAACGAATCTGGAGACCATGTGAACTAATGAAACACGCCATTTGTTCCGAACCACCTGACTCCGATGCCGTCTATTATCCGCCATTACTGGATTACTCGATCCTCGTCAATATTGAAGAAGGCGTCATTCTTGTTGGCCAAAATGTCGATCAAGAATGTTCACGTCATGTCACTCATCATCAGGGGTCATATTTAATCCACCTTTTTGCCACTCAGGACATGACATATCATAGAGGACATGGGAGATGCACCTGGTGTGGTCAATTTTTACGAGGAAAAACGGCCCGGGCAATTGACCTTGAAGATGCTTGACACTGTATTTGCCACGTGGGAACTTGCAACAAGGGGCAAATTATAAGCGAGTTGTATGCACAAGAAATCACAGTTCATGCATGAATAAAGTAAATAAGCGACATTCGGTGGGGCATTTGTACCTACCAGTCGCTAGCTAGCCCACTTTGCATGATGATAAGCAAACAAGCCTTCGTCTTAGGGAACATGGAACGGCTTTGGTGTCGGAGTGAGTGAGTGAGTGAGTGAGTGAGTGAATGTGAGAGCTTTGAAATAACTTGTGAGGCACGGTGTGAATGTGTGAATACAAGCCCAGGGTCGTCAATACATCCTTGAGTGATGACAAGTGGGCACAAAAAGGCATGAACAACGGGTAAATACTGTTCTGTATACCGACGATTGCTGCTAGTACGACGAATATCTACTGTACGAGCTACGAACGTATCGCGAGAACACCTCGACGTCAACATGAAAGACCGGAGAGAAGCAGGGAAAGTGGCGATAATGAAGTGTTGTGACTAATTCACAGGAATTCGTGCGCATTGCACCCTCTTCTGAAGAGGGTCATGTTGACTTCAGGGCCAAATATACAAGCCCAGATCGACGGGGGAAAAAGGCATATCAGACTAGTTGAAAAGATATCCGGCTTGACAATGACTTCATGCCATTGGATCCATTTCAGACCCAAACGGATAACGGCGTTACGGACATTTACCCGACCTCGATCCGAACCAATATGAACTACATCGTGTATTACAACTTTTGGACCAAGACTCTCGTGTCCGAGTTGTTCCCGTTTGTGGCGCTCTTGTACTTGAACGCTTGCATTTTCCGCGATATTCGTCGGAGCGTCAAAATCCAGAAGAATCTCCGATGCACTCAATCGCAGAAAGAGGAAATCAAATCGGCCAATGTGGTGGTAAGTGAATCCGAGTCATTACCGGGCCTTTCGCATGAATTGGTTTGCCTCCAAAACGGCACAAGGGGAAATTCAAAGACCGACAAATAGCCTGGATCGAACAATACTTAAGCCACAAAAAGTGTCTAGACAGCTAACTCGTGATTGAACAAGAACAACTCTTGCGCTGCCTTAAAATCTGGCAGCCGACTGGGCCAAGAATTAATGGATTCACGCCCAGAAGGAACGAGAAAGGTTGTCTTTCTTTGCACTTCATTCTTTTTTTTTAATCTTCAATTTGCAGGTGGGTGTGGTGGCGTTGGCCATATTTTGTCACTCCTGGAAGATTCCTCCCGATTTGTACGAGGCCTACATCAAGCTCAAAGGCGAATCAGCTGACGATCCGGAATGTCCCGAGGTAGGCGGACATGTAAGTACTCTCTGAACTTCATCACCCTCACTCAAAACTTGCATTGGATTACGGGATATTATGTTACCAAGTATTGCTAAAAAAGCATTAGTTGATTGTATGTTGACTCCAGAGTGGAATTGGGAGAGACCTTGGTAAACATTGTGTGCAAAAAAAGCACTCGTGTAGCTTCACGGAAGCCCTTTCCAACGAGGCCTTATCAAGATCCATTTACACAAACACCCATTTTCTCCCACTCTCTCACACACATACATCATTAACTGGGGAGAATTACGTCCACACTTAATTTTCCACGAAAAGAGGCGCAAGGTCATGGGCAAAAACTAGTCCTTGGGCCCGATGAAGACAAGTCCCTTGGTCCTCAACGGTCCGAGCGCAATTACATTATTCCTTGGGATGGAGGCCTTTTTGTTCGTGCTTAATCTCTGTGGTTCTCGTTACTCTTCCGATGCGTGAGCTTGACATACAATGTCATTGTTTTCATTTGCTTAATTCTATTGGACTGGTCTTTACTGAAATGGAAAAAAGCAGATTGCTTGTATGAGCGCGTGAGTGTGTGTATGTGTGTGTGTGTATGTGGGAGTGCGCGCTTGCGGGTGAAAAACCGACCTTGAGGAACTGGTCTTTTTTCCGTCTTGACAAAACAAACTAAGAGCCCTTCAAGGTCCAGAAAACTCAAACAAGAGATCTTTCTGAACAACTTTGTTTGATCATTCAGGATCGAGAGAGATCACGGGAGTTTCTCGCTCGGCTCCATTCCAATGGGCTCATTTGATTCTTGAGGAATGCGGTTGAACAAGGGAAGTGAGGACGAGTGAATGAAAGAAAGACAGACAGAACGAACGAAAACCGGGAAAGGAGAACGAGAAGACGCATAGAATTAGACAAAAGAACGAGGACTCAGAGACTCAATTCAGAGTCTCTGACCTCTCCCCAATGACAACGAGACTGGGCTCTCGAGTTTCATTGGCACATACGACTGCCAACCCAGAAGGACCCTCGGTCATTCAATCCTCCACCCATGACTGGGGTCCCATCCCCTTTCCACGCCATCAGTCCTAATCAGTACGAGCTTGTTAGAACCTAAACTTCCGCCGAGTTCAAGTAGCGGGATCTCGGTTGTAGGACATCTATGGAACGAGCCACTAATACTCTCTTGTTATCCGTCTCCAATTTCAGACGACAACGAATGTCATTATCGAGATGTTCATCGACACGGGCCATCTCCTGGTGGGCGTGAACAGTGCTTCCAATTTCTTCATCTACCTTATTCTCCGGAAGAACTTCCGTGCCGCCACGAAACGCTTTCTCACGTGCCAACCGGCCCCCGTGGCGAGCAACCATTTCCGTCATCCCACTGTCATCACTCGATCCACGAACATCAGCGACAACGGACTCAATCACTCACCGGTAACTGATGATGAGCTTTGTTCCGAGGAGGAAAATGGCGGACGAGAGATTATTGAAATGAAGAAAATGAAGAACAGGAGGAAAGCAGGAGTTGGAGGCTCGGGAGTTGGAGGCTCAGGAGGCCGAGCCTCAGGAGGCCCGGTAGGCACACACACCAGTAGAGCGCCGAAGAATCGCCAAGGCTTCCTTCACGAGCAAAGTAGATAGCTTCATACGTACGTAGAGTAGCAAGTACGTAGAGTAGTAGTAGAAAAATTAATGGTAGTGAGTAGTTATCTATGTGGTATGTGTATACAAAGGTAGTTTGCAGAATTTTAGAGACTCCCGATTAGCCTATCACGTCCGTTGGGCGGATTTCCGGGATTTGGTTATTTTTGAAGGAAACTTTCGTGATACTTTTAAGGCGTTCTGAACATTGTCGGTGAGTGGGATGGAGTGGATTCGGCCTGATCAAAATTTACTCTTCACCAGAGAGAAGATTTGTCTAGCTAAGTAAGAGCCTTGGTGAAATTCGTGAGCCCATGTAGAGCTGTTTGCTTTGAGTCTTTCCTAAGGATTGCATTGCATTGCTTTTGCTTTTTATCCTGTTTTCTTTGAAACTAAAACTTTGGTACGCGACTATGATTGATTTTCGTTAAGGAAAACGACTCCTTATTCAAGCCAGTTTTCTTTTCTCAAAATGATAACACAGGCTCTTCTCTTAAACCTTGGACCCAGATTAGCAACTGTCATTGGGTCAAACTGGTTTAAGAAAAACTGAGGAGTTTCCTTTCAACGTCATATATGTGAGCATAAACTGAAAATGGGCAAGAAGCACGCAAGATTGCCTGACAAACTTTGAACCTTGAGCTAAAAGCAATAATTTTTAAGATCTTGAAAGTGTTTGCTCGCAACTCGTAGGTAAATGAAGCCAATATTGAACTGTCGGCCTGATCTACCCTTCAAGTTACCTAAAACAAAGGCACTAAATGGGCGCTCTTATGATGAGAATGCAAACCATTGTTCTTAAAGGGAAAGAAAGTACACCTGATAATATCAAGGAAAAGAGGAGTTTTACTGATGCTACTTTTTCGTCTTGACGATGCATTCGTAGTGTACTCATTGTTTTTGGGCCGTATGTTTGAAGCTTCCAGTATTCAGATGACGTGACTTGAACAAACCTTGTCAAAAAAATAATGGTGAATTTCAAGAAATTAAAATAGTATAGTGCAGGGAATTTTGGGGGCAAACCTTGACAAGCAGCGGTGTCCCTGGATTCTTAAGCGTCAGACTGCCCTAATACCTATTTGCCTGCAAACCAAAAAGCACTAACTCAATTCCAACTTTTCTTGACTGGTGGTCTTATGTTGATAAGCTTCAAGAACGGCACCAAGGGCAATGAAAATGGTCGTTTCGTGCTTCCTCAGTGAAACACACATTTTAGACTCTCAATTTCCTTGTTTTTTTGCGTGGGAACAATGTTCACTCCATTTGGCGACAAACCGAGCGTTATGACCCCTCCCAAGATAATTGATGCACTAAACAGACGCCCAAGACCACTTCACGGATTAATAGTCCCATGGCGCAATGTCAGTCAAAAAATTAGAGCTGCACATCGCGCCAAGACCTTTATAACCCAGAACTCCATCTCTTCTGGGCCATAACTTTCGAGAGGTAGTCTTAAAAACCCGCATTGGCGAGCTGACTAGGGGGAAATTTTCTCGAAGAATCAAAGCTCCCATTCATTCTTTGCCAGGACTTTAATATCAAAGTCGATGAACCAAGAAGTAGACGTTTCAGTTTTCGAAAGTGCAACTTTGTTTGAACTCTGTTTGCGAACCGGAGAAAAATGAGAGCATGGGTCTAAGAGGAACTTGAGAGCTCCTTGGTTGGGAAAATTTGGGCTCGGAATTGAAATTAACGAGGATGCCTCACAAGTCATACATGCATTGTCCCTGGTCTCTTAGCATTAGTGCTGCCTTTGAGTCGCGCAGAGAGACGAGGCAAAAATATTCCTCCATTCATCTTTGTCGAAGCAAACTGCAATTTTGGACGAAAAACTCTCCCAGCATAAGAAAACGTCATTCATTACCTTTCGATCTCTAAATCCCCGAGCTCCTCAAGTTCTGGGTGAGGGAATATTGCTTCCCAACCAACCAAAGGTTTGATCAATGTGTGGTGGGTACTTGATGCCGGCAAAAGGGAGGGATTTGGAAGGAATTCCCCGTGATGTTTCAATTTCGGATATAAGAATGTCTCTCTCAATGGATGAAAAATGATGGAATGGCATTGAACGAAAATTTGCCGCGATTTTGATTGAAAGCAGTGTAGGTGGAAGCAGTCGTAGTTGGAACGTGTAATCCCAACAACTTTAAAGCCTGGGAATATTTTGACGAATTTAAAATTTTGCCATGGGAACGACTGTCACTTTCCTAGTAGTGGCACCAAAAGAAGCCGTTGCAAATTGGAGCCGTGAAAAGCTGGCTGTGGGAAGTAGAGCAAGCATCAGGATTGAAATTTGGACGACTGGCTTAATCTCTTTTAACCTGGCATGGAAACCTCTCCAATATACATTATGATGACATGGATATCTAAATCCAAGATTATCTTGCCAAGCTGGCGGTTATCTCTTTTACCGTCGAGGCTCGGGGAAGTTCATGGGTTTTGTTGGTCTTTGTTCATCTCCAGGAAGACCTTGGAATCAGAGCGTCTCCTGATTTATCGTTGCCATTATCATACCCCCAACCTTTCATGAGATGGATCACATGTGCCATAGAAAGCTTGAAAACATGGGCCGAATGGGCCCATCCTCAACCATCTCTTGCTCAAGTACCACATTTTCGTCAACTAGAAGCACCACAGCTCTAGGCACTACCTCCTTGGGTTGCCGAGAGCATGGGAATGGAGAATAGCGAAAGCAACAAGCATGTTGAGCACCAAATGACGGGGTTTTGAGAAATTGCGCTAGAAGCACACCCACCGGGGAACATGATTTTGATGAGTTGCAGACTGACATGAATCACACGCACACACACACGCGTCTTCTTAGAGTACAGTATGCACTAGAGTAAAGGCCTTGAGGCTGGAATTCGAACCAGGCTTCATCTAGTTGATGTTAGAACCAAGGGAAACCATTTGCCATTCTTCGCTTGCACGTTCCACATATAATGCTAATTTCTTTCACTACCAACCACAGTGAGTGCCAAAACGAGCCAAACATCGGAAACTTGGGAGCAAAATGCGATATCAAGAAAGTGAATGAGCGACAAATAAATGCTCTCTCGTCTCGTTGCAGATGCTCTCGCATTCCAATAACAAAAGCACTTACAGCAACTCTACGACCACGCCCATGTCATACAACTCCCATCGTCTCCACGCCCCAAGCTTAAAACACAATAATCGTGCGGGTTCTATGCGCGCCCAAAATTCCCAGATGCTCAACGCAGAGTCAGCTGTTTTGCTCAATCATCAAGGCGCCAGTGTGACCATGAGCAATCAGGGGAAATTTGCCAAACATGGAGATTCCGGTAAGTGAGTACCTAGAGATACGACTGATCCCTAGTTTGAGAGTAATTACAAATTACGTGGCTAATAATGAACGAATGGACAGACACTCTAAACGTTTCTCAACAGAACAAAACGTTCGTTCGTCGTCCTAGTGTGTGGATAGTGACCAACCTTCATTTCTCTTTTATTATAGAGCTTTACCAGTGATCAAAGGATTGTATGAGTGTAGGATAGTTCTTCGAATAAGGTGAACAGAATCATCAATCTCCATTATGCATCGTTCATGTTTTGGAGCTCTACCCAATGGTTTCTTGCTCGTTAACTAGTACCCTCGTTTGGCTGCAACATTTTGGGCTTCAATAGGGACGTCAATTTAGTTTCTCTCTGACGTCACAGCTTCACATGCTGTCAGTTATAGATGATGACGTTTTCCCCGTTCTAATGCAAATGTTAGAGAACTTCTCATTACTAGTTTAGTGTCAAAATTAATACTCAAACACGTGATTGTGTGTCGATACCTTAGTCTTCTCAATTATTCAATCGACAAAGATAATGTTGAGTTCAGAAACAGACAGCCATACGCATTCAGTTTCATTAACTTTTCTCAGACAAATCTTCTTACAGGGCCATAAGAACATTCTTTTTCAACACCACTTTAACATGAAGTTTTCCTTTTTCTAAGTAACCATCAAGTTAGTTTTACCAAGACAAGATATCACAAAAAGCTCTTTTGGCTACTTTGATCGAAGCGACACACTTAATTGTCAACAAATTAGACACGATTGCCTTCCCATTTGACAAAAATCACACCCTTCACTTGATCCCAATAAAAGAGTGGTGGAACAAAGTTGTTGAGGAAGAAACTGAAAGGCCTTTTGTGCTTATAATGTCATTGTGTCTATGGAATATCTCGATCTGCTTGTTTTTGTCCAGCTTTTCATTTTTTCTTTTAAAACGAATTTTTGAGAGAGAACATTGAAACGCACAAGACCGTGCAACTTCAGATTGTTATGTCTCAACTCAAGTTTCGAGAACACTGGCACTGGTGTGCCAGAAAATTTAAAACAGCTCATGATAAACAAAAGAATCCCAACTTGCATCAACGAGTTATAATTTGGTACCGACAGAGCATAGGTACAAATCATGCCATACAATAGTAATATATTTGTTGAACTCTCTTTTTCATAGGAAATGTAAGTAAAGGAAGAGGTATTACTTGCTGCAAACATAAAACGCCTTAATTCTATATCGTCCTGTCAAGATCGATTCTACGGTTATCAAGAAAAAAAAATCAAATCTAAAGGCATCCTCTCATTTGCTAGATATCAATTTTTCAAGTTTTTAAACCTTTTTTCTGATTTGCACTGGCTGAATTCATGATTTCCACCTTCTGCGTCACAAACATTGTTTGAGGTCATCCGGGATCATCCGAGATAAAGTGGAAAAGGACCCTTTGCCGTTGAAAAGGTTCCTCTTTCTTTCGGTGAGCCTTGGCAAAGAAAGAATGAAACCACTTAACCATTTGGAATGAGATGTACATATAACCTAAAGGAAACGTTATTCTGAATTCCCTTGCCACTGGGCTCGCCCAGGCACTAATTCCATTTGGATGAACCCATTAAAAATATGTACCTGTCCAACAGGTTTTAAAGTCAATTTTGCTTGATGAAGTCTGCTATGAAAGCGAATTGAAAGAGAAAGACGAGAGCTTTCATAAACCCAAAACATATGACTTAAAATTCAATTTGTAATAAAAGAGACGTTTTCGTTGTGGTCTTAGGGCTAGTGAATGAAATAAGCTTAACGATCAATTAGTTGTAGACTCCAGAGAGTATGATCAGTATTGATCAGTATCCGAACATAATTGAAGTAAAATCTCTGTCATGGTTCGTAAGCTGGGCTTTTGGAATTAATGCCCCACGAGGCAAAGGATGACACATTGATTGTACAAAGACCAATGGCCGGTTGTAAATGGCCAAGGAATCTTCAGCCGGTTTATGGCCAATTTGATAAAAGTTATTGGCATTGTCCAGAAATAACTGGCCTTCGCTCTAATTCGTTCTGCCCTTTGGATTCTAATAGATCTGCGACCATTGTTGAATGAAGAACTCGTGAACAATACAGTCTAGAGTTCCTTTCAGATCCAATGCACTTCGAGATCAGTCCAAGCTTCATCCATCTTCACCCCATGAAAGCCATCTACTGCCAAGATGCCTGAGCTTTAACAAAAGCCAGATCAAGGATTAGGGCCCATCCATGATGCCCTTTCATAATATCCCAACTCCAACTTAAAACAAAAAAACTTGCTTGTACCTAAGTCCATTATCAATTCCGACCTGACATCCTGGCATCCTGACCATCCATTAATTAAGGCTTAAATAAGTTTGGGAGCGTCAATTTGTTGAGTGGGTACACTCGGTGTATAAACCACATTAGTCGAGGGGTGGGCACGGATTCGTTCAAGGATTCTACAAGAGACGCCCTTGGGGCTAGCTAATTAATTTGCGTGAGAGCCAAGGGTATTTGGAATCAGGCTCTCATCATCAAGACCACCTCAAATTTACCTAGTCGTCGTCCTCTGTGTGTGTAATTAAGCCGCATAGAAAGAATCTAACTTGGAGAGAGACACTCTCAGCCACTCCCTCACTTACACACTCAACCCAAAGGAATCGAGGCTGACCAAACGTCTAAGGTCTTCTCTGTAAATTCGAGCTTGGAAGCTGACATGAGCGTCTGACAATGATGAAGATGATGGGAAGGAGAAGGAGGATGCTCACCTTGAATGGCCAGATGAATTCGTCCAAGGCCGTTCTTGTTGGGTTGAACAAAGACATGACGTATTTGGCGTCTCGAGGTGAGGTGTCCATCCTCCGCGGTTTCTTTCCCTCATTTCATTGAGGTGTCGCTCGTCCACGAGGACATGCTGGGTCCTCGATTAATCAGACTCTATTCGCCAGCTTTTGTTCCAAGGACCCACGGTTCAGTTGTACAGAGGTTCTCAATCAGAGGCAAACCTCAACCATCAATTAAAGTCTTTCCCCTAGCTTCGATTGGACCAACAACGTGGGACAAACTCGTTGATTTCATTTTGGCTTCTCTATACACCAATGAAAGAGGGAGGGGGGGGGAGAGGGGAAATTTTGCCAATG
>NC_081444.1:622232-623371 GCF_007210705.1 Tigriopus californicus
GGCCTTGCNTGGCTTCTCTATACACCAATGAAAGAGGGAGGGGGGGGGAGAGGGGAAATTTTGCCAATGCAATGAAACAAATGGGCTAATCCACGAAGTTCTAGAAATATGGACTGCAAATGAGCTTCCCACCAAATCGGCCTTGCTCTTCGTCATAGCAACTCTGGGCCACTTTTCGAATTAGAGTAATAAAATAAAAAGATAAGATCTCTTCAAGTAAAGAACGGTTATTCTATACTTTTGTACATGACAAGTGGTTCGTTTCGAAGTTATATTGTCCAAAGGTTTTTCAGTAGCTGACCAAGAGCTGGCCGAAAATTCAATTTTATGTCGTGTTCACTGCAAAACTTTGACCACATGTCCCGAGTTCTCCAACCATGGAAGTGGACACAAATTTGGCCAAGTTCATCTTTTTAACAAGATCTTGTGACCGTATGAAACACTCATTTGGAATAAAGTGAACGGGTTTAGGAGATAAGATTTTTTTTACGTCTGTTCGCAATCCAGATCTCTAAGTCCGTGACTAATCAAATGATAGCATTCCTTAGCAAATAGTATAGATTGAGGTTGATCCTGAATATTGAACTTGGACATCTTTAGCTCGTTGTACAAGGACACTCCAAAATTTAACCAAAAAAAAAGAGTTTCCCGGTTTCCTTTCAATAAAGCTTAAAACAAGTCAAGGGTCCTAGCGAGAGTCTCTCTGGAAATTCATCCAAGGCAGAATCGAGGGTATTTATAATGGTGCTTTTTTCGAGGCGTGGCTTGGGATCGCTTTTTACGCTATATGGTTAAGCCGTAAGCCATTAATTATGTTTAAGCGATAGGCGGTAGACGATTGTCTCGTTTTGTTTATGCAACTCGTTATGGAAAAAGTGCTTATAAAAAAGCTTTCCATTCTGCATCACTCGAAAGTTGAATTTCGGTGGAATTTGCAGTGATTATAGATAAGCCGCCGAATTCATTATGTCTCACTTAAAGTAATATGGAAATCGATTGATCCCCAGTGGACGCGATTTGTAAGTGGGCCCATAATTTTCGTTGTCCTTGGGTCAGGGCCGTGTTGTGTGCTAGGTAGTTCAACCTAGTTGCACTTTGGTCGAGTCTTTGCCAAGAATTGCCAGAGGAAAGGGAAGGAC
>NC_081444.1:623407-657664 GCF_007210705.1 Tigriopus californicus
ATTAATGTCCCGTGTCATCGTTAAACCTTGAGCCCTAAGTGACTCACCTTGTAGACTTGCTTTTGCTTTGTTCCTCGCTTGTTGTCTGCTCCTGAATCCCACCTTGCATGTCTGTTTGCTGTTTTAGCGACTCATAAGTTATGTTCAATGCATTCTAGGATAGACTGCTATGATATCGCACCTCCAAATGAGAGCAATCCTCCAAGGTTTCCCACTTATGGGACTCTAGTATGCATGTACATTCACACACGAAACTTCGTGTTCCTTACCTAACATAAGCATTGATTCCTCTTCAAGGCCCGAGGTGGCTCGCTTGTGGGACTCAGGTGTAGCTCAATCTCGCCTCAAGCCCGGTCACACTTATTCTCATCCGCGCTAGATATCTCGATCTCCTCGTTCATTAGGAAAAATTGAACACGCTCATTTCTCCATGAAGAATCTACCTCTAAGTGCAATGACAGAAGCAGTCTTAGAAGCAGTAGAAGTAGTGGTGGCGGTGCCAGTTGTAGCAGTAGTAGTAGTAGTAGTAGCAGTAGTAGTAATAATAGTAATAGCAGTAGTTGTAGTAGTAGTAGTAGTAGTAGCAGTAAGTCACTCTTTTTTCCACCTCGCTTTATCCATTACCCCATTACGTTTTCCAAGTAGGGGAAAAACACACCAAGAGGAGTAAAGCAACGCAGATGGGACGGGAGAGGGAGGCCTCTGGGTGTTCCAAACTTTTTGCTCATGCATGAACCCGTTGATCATGGGGACATTGATACATTAATGCTAGATGAGAAGGTGCGGCGAAAAAATGGCAAGGTTCGTTGATTCACGTTGGAAAGTTTACGACAAAGAAGCCATTCTTTTCGGACTTGCCATTCCGTCCTTTCCATCTGTGCCATTTACGAACTTACGCTCGTATGACAATTGCCAGGAAACCAACCAGCCCGGGGCTTCCTGTCCAATTGCGATAGGGAGTAGGAACGGAAAAGTTAGTCAGAAAGTAATTGAACTGAGGAATGAAAGCCAATGCTTACTCCCAGGCCTCTATTCCACAGTTGTGCCTGAGTAGTTGTCCCAATGTCAAATATCCTATATACCAGTAAACCATCGAATGAACATACCTTCCCCCGTCCCAGAAAAGTTGTTCCCCGACATTTGTCTTGGATTGTTTACCTTGCCGAAAGACTTGTGCGACACTCTCCTGGCTCCGTTGCCTGAAACGAAAGAGAAGGAGGGCTCTGTCTTTGTTAACCTAAATGGTTCCCGAACCAATTTCCCTGCTTGCCATTCTCGGTGTGTTATCTCTCTCCGTAAACAACAAGTAGACGTTGGACGTGCAGAGGGAAAATCTTCAATCTTCACTAACAAATCCATACCACTTCCTTCTCAAAACAGCCAACCAGGGAGCTAACAGCAAATTTGTTTTTCTCATTGCAGTGTGAAACCTAGAAGAGGAAAAAAGTGGAACACCCCAGCATCAACCGATTATGGCATATGATGATCCTTCATGTGAATACACCCTCTTCCCCTCATCCGTAAATGCAGTAACATTCAACCGTATTTTGTACCACTGTATTCATTCTCTGTTGTAACTGTACTATTTTTGATAATAAAAAGTCACCCTGTAAGTTTCCTTTTTCAATCGATTAAGAGAAAATCACAAATATTTCTAAACACTTAAATAAAAAGAAAAATCAGACCCTAGGGTCGACCACCTCACTAAATGAATACGCCACCAACTAACTGTAATAGGCTACACGACGCGACCCTGTCATGGAACGACAAAAGATTGAGTTGACCCAAGCTTCGGGCAAGCGACGCCATCTTCTTCAGGGAGTGGGTGCGTGATCCGCTAACGGATGGTAAACCCGGAAGGGGTTTGTTTCAATTCGCATTGCGTCAGTTTCATGTTGACAGTTGGGTTTAAGACGCTGCAGGGAGAACATCTTTGTAAACGCGCTGATAAAAGAGGACGAAGGAGAAGATTCTTTGAAATGGTCAAACCAGTGCGAGCATCGATCCCGCCTCCGGGCTATTCCAATGATGTTGTGTTTAAGGTCTTGGCCTCGCCGGAAGAGACGAATGAGATCTTTTTGGATCACCAAGAAGACCTCTGGGACGAGAGTCAGGGCGAAAGGCTCAACTATACGGACTCTGATTTGGTGGAGATAAACTACGAATACGCTTTGGGTAAGATTTTTACAAAATTAATTAACAACACAATCATTCCTAAGTTGTAAAGCAGACTTTCTAGCTGCAATAATGGGTTCAAAATCCAACAAGCTTTTCTTTGTCAAAGGAGGGCATGCCTACTGATAAAGCCGTTAACGATGCCATGTAATGTTTGAATTCTGTTGTTTTCGTTGATAGCTCGTGGTCATCGCAAGATCATGCTGACCACCCCACCACCCACTGAGATTAGCTACCAACACAACATGCCACCCTCGCAATCTCTCTATGAAGAACTGAAGCGGAGTATGAAACCTCTGGGAATTCGACATCCGGAGTTCAAACAAAAGCGACGCTTCCAAATCCCCAAGGACCAAAATCGATACTCGGAACCGACCAGGGTGTTTTTGAGGATGGCGGCCAAGGCCTTGCACGTGAGACAACAGCTCCTCCACAATTACAAGGACCACGTGGTCAGGGCTTTCCGCCAAAAGACCGAGACCGACGTGATCTACCTTCAGCATATGTTCGAATTGGTGAGCAAGTACGGAATCTATTCGATTCTACAAGACAACGGAGAGATCGAATCAACGGCAAAAGCCTTAGTGATCGACCCATGCCATTTGGAAGCAGAATTGGAGGCCAACAAAATCAAACCATCACATTTTTGTCGGAACTTTATGATCTGCTTCGTGCTCTTCGCCAGTGTCCTGATTGGCCTCGTCTTGGTCTTCAACGGCCGCGATCACTTCTTCGACATGAGTCATCTCATCCAAGTCATGACGAATGCCACGCAAACTACGGAAGACGACCAATTGTGAATAACCTTGATATGTCTTTATGTTCATTAAAAAATGATATATCAATACACACACGACGTTATCGCCAATAAAACTATTCAAATTGTTCACGGTAGAGTGATTAGGGTAGGGAAATCGTATTGGAGCCACCACCAATGGCCTGACTCTGGAGAAGAAGGCTCCGCGTGGATAAGCTCTGCATCTCCAAAGAGAGAGAAGTGAGCGACGGAGGCTGAGGCTGTTGATCCGAGGACGCGGTCGAGTCCTTTTTGCGGGATGCGTTGGCCAAAACGTGGACTCGTTGGAATCGACTCGCATTGAAAATTTGTCCGGGTGAGAACGGCTCCAATTTAGACATTGACGATGAATCTGCAATCGAAGCAGATAAGACGGGGTTATAGTAGATTAAAGAGGGCGGGGATACTTTAGGGAACAGGGTATTAAGTCCCATGGAAGTGGGACTAGAAGAGATTCGAGAAGTGGTTCGCAAGCTAAATAAAACAGTCGTACGCAAGATCCGAAGTTTCTAAAACACACTCTACTCTAATGCTATGGATCACCTTGAGGGTAAAAGGAAGTACCATGTTCGTAAAAATAAAACCAGAAAAAGATGTGCTTGGCACTTCGATGTAAATGCATCCCGGAGCCTCTCAAGATCGAACAAAGTTCGCTTCCTGACAGTTGAATCTGAGCCAATGGGCGACTCATTCGTGCATTATGTAAGGGAATATTTCGATGCATAACTCCATGTTCCAGCATTTGTGATTGATCTCAAAACATCAAAACAAATGTGATGGTTCGGGGAAGCAACAGGACAAAAAGCGAGATAAAAGTTATCAACCCACAAATTCCACGATCCTCAATTCTTTTATTGTGGGTTTCGAGGCCAAATGCATATTCAGGCTCCTCTTGCCAGGAGATACATTTATCCATGCCACGATTATTACTTTATTGAAACATTTTTGGAGAGTGGGATTAGATCAGACCGATAGTGAAAGCCACGGGTACAGAATAATTGTTTTCTACCTACGATGTCGTTCTCATCTAACATTAATCCCTAGGTTTTACTTGCCTTTCAGCTATTCATTTATTCATTCGCTAGGTCAGTTCCAAGCTTGGATATCCTTCTCAGGTCTCTTGAGGCATGTCGCTGCCCTGAATATCAAGGCATCTAATCACTTAACAAGATCCATTTTGACCAACGGGGACGAAGCCGTCGCAGGTGGTTTCGCTAAATGAGGGTTTCTTTATGTAAATAACCTCTTCAAACCCCGACAACGAACCAACCAGCGTAGATGACACAGAAATAGAGGACTTACTTAGTGACACCAAACCTATTTCCAAAAAGTAGTTTGACCACCAAACAAAGCAATGCTTCATGAGTTGTACCAGGAAAACGAATGGATGGCTAATTTGTAGGTGAGCCCAACAGACAGACAATCAAGTCCTCATCCTGTTGTCAAAAGCACTTTGAGGAACGACCAAGTCAGCAAAGTGGGATTGGTTGGCTATCTTTGGGTCTGAGCATTAATGACAGAGGACCTTTGTTGAGCTGAGGATTATTCAAATGAGCGCCCACACAAGTGTGCGGGTGTGCATGAGCGTCTGTGTGTGAGTGTGTGCGCCAATGAGTTCATTTCTAGGTCTTCAGGGTGCTGACACCGCAAAGATGGAAAGGCAAAGTTCTTAAGCAGAGGTGCACCAAAAAAGAAGGAACCCCCCGGCACCTAAAGTAAGCCTCATTCGAGAGGAACCCATCACGAGAATGTGTGTGTCTATGTGTGAGAGAGAGAGAAAGAGAGAGACGGAACGAACAACGATATTCACCCGCCTTTTCTGCGTGCGACCCAAGAGTCTTCTGGGGATCAGATCTTGGAAGTAGGAACAGGAAGGAAGGAGCAGCGAGGAACACGCTTCAAGTGGATCGTCCCTCCCTCTGGAAGGGAAATAGGAAAACATCCATTTGAACGGAAGGAGGGCCCCTCGTTAAGATTTACTGCGACTCTTGAGTTCCGGCACCTGTTTTATACCACTACCAGAGTAATTTAGGAATACATGGAGAAGCATCTTTTTCGTTCTTTGGTTCATTGACACATCAAAGGCATTTTTACAAACACAAGTTATGAAGCGCGATTCGCTTCACCATACTTGGGCTTTACCATAAATAATTGTTTTTAAGACGGCATTTGAATTTTCTTCCCTTCGACCCCGTGAAGGCTAGATTTTCGCCGTTGTCTCGTGCTTTCAGTACATCGAACCATGATTTATAATGGAGGCAAAACCTCAACCATCAACCAATGGATTAAGAACAAGCGATTGTAATATGCTTCATCAGACTAAGAACAAAACATTTGGATATTGCATAGGCTCACCTGAACCTATAGACGCGCCAATCTTGACTTCATATTTAAAGGCAAGAACGGTCGCGTAGAAGGCAAAATGACATGCTCCTTCAAAAGTGACCAGGACTCTGCGGTCACAGTGTCAGCCATCCCAGAATAGAAGGAGCACACCGAGATATATAGGCCAACCGAACTCAGAATTCCAAGCTAAACAAGAATTGCCGTTGACGAATAGACATTTACGGAAAGTATCGTTTGAACATTTTTTTTTTGGGGGGGGGAGTATTCAGACAGAGTTTCATGACATTTGGTTCATTTATTATGAAACTGTGGTCCTAATTGGAAAAATGACAATTTCGACCTTCATTCCAATTTACCACGCTACTTTTTCTTTTCTTCTTCTTTGAGCCCTCCCAAGTCCAAATATTACACAACTTTTTATTTCGAAATCAGGCTCTTTATTGGAAAAACAATCCAAGGTATTTTGACACTGAAACAAAAGCCAATTTTACTTCAGCCGAAAATGGGGTCGAAGTTTAGGAGACGCTAATTTCGGACTAATTCCTACCCTTTCATGATTTCATGAGTTATTCACCCGGTATTCGTGAGCTGGTTTCATTAATTACCGATTCCGGTAATAGTATAACATGACAAGCTATTGTTAGAAAGCAATTTGGCAGCATTCAAGCATCAGATTGACTTGCTTCGTGGAATGAGTTACATCCCCAACTCTATCTTTATTTGGCAACATTGGCTCAAGAATGGCTTTGAAGGGCAATCATAAAACGCCATTCAGGCAAAGTATCAAAATAGATGGTTCATTTTGCCGGAACCGTACCAATATTTATATCAAATTCCCAAATTATTGGAGGCAGACGTTCATGAATGCGGTTTCATCTCGCCAACCATTTACGAGAAAACCATTATTAATCATTACCTGACCTTTAGCCACGCTAGGAACGAATTATGATGACCAAAACACCGTTAGATCTGACGTTGACAGGCAAGCAATTAAATTTCTATTCCAATTCCTTGCATATGTTTGATTTCTCATTACGTCCTAGCCAATCCACTTTACCCCATAAAGAAAATATGCTGGCAAGCTGACGTTCTGTTTTTTTTTAAACTCCATTTTGTTCCTCATGGGTAACAATTACCGCAAAATAATACGTAATTGACATTGACATATTGGGATAGCACAATGTAGTTGTTTTTCATGGCTTTGATGACCAAACCACAAATGTCGAAAAAAAATCGTTTTGATCCAACGGTAGTGTGGTCGATTCTAAAAGGAGGGGTTCACGTTTGTTTGTTTGTGAATTGGCACATCAACAGCAATCGTCAAAATAATACGATAAATTTACAAATCCAATCACCCAACACCCCCAAGTTCCAATTCTTAAAGGGAGGATAAGCCCTCGCCACTCCCCAGTAACCATAGGCCGATTCTCTGACTTTGAAAATTGCCAAGGTGTTCGAGAAGGTCATGAAGCTCAAACTCGTAGAGTTCTTCGAAGTCCATGATGCCTTTTCTCCTAATCAGCATGGGTTCCGAGCACATTTTCGCACGGTTACCCAACTTATTGAGCATTTAGAGCACGTCATGGAGGAACTAGGGAGTTACGAGTCAATTGATGATGTTTATCTTGATTTTGTCATGGCCCTCGATGAAGCAGATCATCACCTTTTAGTTAACAGGCTCCATAAAAATGGGACCCAAAGAATATAAGGTGTCTCACAAGGCACCATTTTAGGGCCTCTCCTTTTCAAAATATCAATTGCCCGCTCCAAAGGCTTAAAATTACTGCCAGTGTCTTATCCTATGCTAACGATACGAAGTTAGATTTTGGTAAGAATGGCCAAGATTCCAGTAGCCTGGCAAAGGACCTAAATGGAATCAATTATTGGGTTATTGAGAGTAATATGGCCGTATAATATATTTAAAGCTTTTCAAATATGAGGTTGGATGGATCGGACGATTATAAGTCCAGAAGTAGAATCACGATGCTAACAATGATTTCGACAGGTTTACAAAAGGACAACCAAGTCCAAGGTGTTTCACTAGGAACATAGAGGAAATGAGAGAGCTCTCGTATTGGGAGAGACTAAATCAGTTGGGACTGTACGTACACTATTCAGAGAAGGTATGAAAGGCATCTGATACTATACATTTTCGAAGATAAAATGTTCACTCTCATGTACGCAAAGGAAACCAAACGCAACGGTTAGAAACTTAATTTCATGGCTCTGTGTTCACGAGTGGCTGGAAGGCAAGTTTCCGCTCACTCGTGAAGAGAATATATATTCCGTGATGTGGCGATCTTTCCGCAATGAGACTTTGTTTAGGATATCGTTGAAGAATGTTGGTGGAGTCTAAGACTACTACCCCGTGCTGCCATCTATGGATTTGAAGAAGATAGCTGAGGAGGAGGAGGGCTGAACCATGCAGAATTGGCTTCGAGCGGCTGTGAAAATCATGCCATGAAATATGTTTAATAAATAACTAATCAATTCAACATACTTTTTTATTTGCTTAGAAAACAAATTCTCGAGTTATCTAAATGGATGATTATGATTTATTGGCAAGTGAGGTCATCAAAGCTTGAATCAATAAAGAAAAGAACTATTCCGTTACATTTATTTCCATAAAACGCCAATACTTTATTCAACGTTATAGATACCGTTACTATTAGGGGGGAAAAGATGGCCTAAAACTACAAAAACACCGTGTTATTCGATCTTTTACTTTTTTAAATTAAACATTTAGTAAATATGACGTGAAACTAATGACGAATACACAGAATACACGAGGGTTTCAGCCAAGGAGAGTAAAGGAGGGTTACATTTTGGGGCTAACTTACGGGTTACGTCAATCAATTAGTTATATGTCACATCTCAGAAAATGTAAATTTAAAACCCAGTCGCAACCTCTCCTGATTATTTATTTGTTCCATTCAGTAGCAAATAAGTCATTACATTCAAATCGGAACGTTTACAATTATCAATAAGGAAACCTTTATACATTCTTTTCCTTCCTCTAGTTAAAGAAAGAAAGTAACGGTAACGGGAGGGCTAAAAAACACGTTCCGGTGCCGATGCCGTAACTTAAGCAAAAATGCAACGTGTTAATGAGGCCTAGGAGATCATTTTGTGTACTTGTGTCTATGGAACACCTGGTTCGAACCATCAGTTGGTATACATCCCACAGAAAGAAGGTCGAGCCAGAGTGGGACTGAATCGAATCTCGTAATGGAGTTAATCAGGTCAGGCCGGGATAATCTCTTCCAATAATCACATTTGGAAACGTCTGGCAGGGCATGGAATTTGATGGCCTGAGTTTGATCAGGACCTCGCTTGGAGTTCTAATTTCTTTGGAAAGTTAATTGCCAATTAGTCAGCCATCCTCCTGCAGGTTTATGTCATTACCGGGCGAAATTCAAGCAGAGCTCAAAGTACGAGTTCAATTGTGCAGGCGGCACGCGGGGCCTCATATCCGGCGATTGCATTTAGTGAGCACTCGAGATAAAATGGTTATGCCTCTTCCTTCTAGGAGTACAACGGCTCAGGCCCTTCTTTGGCACTCCAAATTCAGCGATGTGCATCTTTCTAATAAACGAGTATTTTATCCATCCTGATGCACTCTATAGCACCATGCAACAAAAGGGTCAGATACCATGACGAAAAAACCCCAAGAATTTATGACCCAGGCTTTTGTCAAAGAAGAGAAAACGAACAGGGCCTCCCCAAGCAAATTGGATTGGCAACCATTAAACGAAGCGTCTCCAATACAATACAATACTCTCACATAACTTTGAGGGTTAAAGTTAGTGTCAAAGACGAAAACCAACTAAAACGAAACAAATCCTAAACAACACCCATTCTTATGCGAAAGTGAACATGATTCCAAACTAATTGGCAATTTTTTTGAAAAATAATTATCTGTACAGAATTCAGAGATATATTAAATGACTCGACTTGATTAAACAAAATATATCGGCCAATCATACTACTTTCACTACTCCTGAAGTGTCCTAAACATAATTTGGACCTTTACTGGATATTGAGACACAAGAATGCAGCCACCCTGGCAATATTGGCTTGGTTCTGAATATTAATTCGATTGATTCGTGGTTCCAAAGCAAACCCCCAAAGTTGTAGGCCAAACCACCCACACCACAAAAGTGGGTCAAAATCTCCACCAGCGAAAGTGAAGTTCCATGATTCCGGCCTTCATCGAGAGTGTTCATCGGCCAAAAGCGATACCCCGATTAATCTTAATTTTCCATGAGAGCAGCCGGGAACTTCATTGAAGGTCACGTGGAAAATGCAGCGTAGTTGGATCACTAAATCAATTGGAGATCCCATCCAAGTTGAAATGCACTTGGCCGAGATCCGGGATCTGATTTGCCCCAACCTCAGTGGAGTAAGATTGGAATGAGGATTGCATTTTTGCAAAGCCCTTTATGTTGTGGCCATTTTGATCCTCTTCTTATCCACGAATTGAAACGACGAAATTGGAGCTTCCATGGAAATTTTGTCAATGAGTTCTTTTGGTTAGGATATTGACCAAGCTTTGAGTGGGAGTGTGCTGGAATTCGTATGAAACGCACGATTCATCGAGTGTAAAACTTCAATTAAGCCATATTTTCTTTTCTAGCGCATTAGGACTGGGGAATCCAATGTTTAGATAAATATGAATGCCGACGTTATTGGAATGGAATCCCAGCAACAGCAAATGATGCACTTGAATATTTGTGCCCGATTTGCAAACGGGCGAGCCATTCTCGAGTGAGATTTTCACTAATGAAACAAAGTAGGTGGTTCTTTTGAACTTAGTGGAACAGAATTTCCACCCACACAATGTGAGTTATATAATATTTTATTGCAGATCTCGTCAAGGGCAATTTGATCAATGACAAAGGTATTAGGCGAAAGCACGCTTCGCTTTATAAACTCATCTGTCCCCACATTATTTGAAAAAAATACAATTTTTGATTATGTTTCGAAATTGAGTTTCTCTATTGCAATTTCACACTTTCGACATCAACTCTTTTGGTGAATCACTTTTTTCAACAGCTTTCAATAGGCCAGCTATTGAAAAGAACACTTTCACTGTTTAACCTGGAATAGCTATCGGTTCTACGATTAAGATTTTATATTTACACCATAATACTTCGCTATTTGGGCCTTCAGTTTTTTTGCTTGTGTGATGTCGAGGGTCTAGAGTCGGCAGGCAAAATGACTTTCCATTTGGCCCCTTTGGAAGGCGGATGCGAACTACGGCGAACAACTTAATCTAAAGAAATACCATAAGGCCTGGCAACTTTCCAGACCTTTGTCCAATCGAAAAACCATGAGTATTCAAACTAAGGAGTGAAACTTGAAATCAATCGGGATGCCCTGAACAAAACCGTTGAAAAACGTGAAGACGGATTTGGGGTACTAGGGACATAGGGGTGAACCTCGCCCAGTCACCGGAGCTAGCAATCCCATAATACCGATCGGCAATGTCATAGTCCGTATAAGTTTCGTTCTCCGTCAGTGGGTATGGTTAGCATCTAGAACTTTCCTTGAGAAAGGAAATGAAGCTCATGAAAAGGCATACCAAAGTGTCCCAACTGCCAATCGCATCAGAAATGGTAAGAAAATGATAGCCTAACCCATGTGACCTATCCTGTTGGTTTTAGGGGAGCTACCTACAAGAGGAGGAGAAACTCGTGCTCAGGATACACTCGAGATACCTCAGAGGCTTTTATACTGTCTATTTGAAGCAAGAGCGGGCCTTATTGACTACCTGAAACATTTATACATAGAAGGGAAGGCAAAATTGAATAAATATTCTTCTATTTGGATGATGAAATGAGAACGGCAATGGAAATTCCACATCGAGCAACAGATCACGGATTCAAAAGCAATTTCCTGTTGCACATATTCCATTTGAAAAGGATTGTTTCCTTTTTTTACGAAAGATATTTGTTTTGAATTTTGTACACAATGAAGTTTTTGTACCATAAAGATTGTCAATCAATGTAAACTGTGGCTTGTATACATGTGCAAAACAAAACATGAAATAGAAAGGTCAAGAAGGATAAAACACTTGATTTCCTAAGGAGTCTTAAAACGTAAGATTAGTGAGGTAAATAAAAAAACTGATTAAAAACCAGAACAGTCCTAGGGAAAGCTAAAGGAACATATCTTATATTCTATGAGATCAATAAACCAATGACCCAGTGTTCCTGATTCGTCTTTGACTAGTCTCTAAGCTATAAACATATCATATATACCGATACGCATATTAGCTCTCACCTCGTTTGTCGTTCTGTTTGGCTGACGACCCACTTCCTTCTTGGGGTACGATGTACTTGGACAACCTGACCTTGGGCAAGGCCAAATGACCACCGACTAATGGCATCACTTCCACATGGATGGTTTGCCTTTGGGCCGAGGACATGTCAATAACCGCAGCAGCTCGACCGCATACGGCCCACACCGCTTGGTCCGCCAAAACCTGCCAATCAAAGAGAAAATCCGTTGATCAAACCATGGCATCAGTGATCGAATAAACGTTGTACTGACCATTGGCAGTTGATCTTTCCCGCCTCAATACCCAAATATGTACAGTGAGGTTCATTGCACACTCAGCCATGGAACTGGTCCGTGAATAGATCTAACTTTCATATACATGAAAGAAACCCTGACCGTCCGGGTAAATGTAGACTGTACGATAACCTATAGCATTGATTCTCTCGAGAAAGCCATATGGGCATCACAGTCTTCATTGTCTACTACTTTTGGGGACGCTCAGAAAGGTTTTGAGGCAAAGCCAGGCTCATCTCATCTGATAATGATTGGTATGCGTTTGCTCGGAAGTCAGAAGGAGAGAACTGGATCCGACTTATTTGGCTTGTTTGCCGTGAATGGCTCGATTTAGAAATTGGTGCAAGATTGTAAGCGAGGAACTATGGATAGGCCACGGACTTCTAGAAATATGGCCTGCAAACGAGCTTCCCGCCAAATAGGCCTGCTCTTGGTCATAGCCACTCTGAGCCACTTTTCGAAAAAAGTCGAAACATAAGAAACGTCGATCTCCTCTATCAAACGCAGATCATTTTGATATTATTTCATTGTAGAGTGGTTTGTTTCAAAGATATGGTGTCAAAAGCTTATGCATTTGTCCACGAGCAGGCCGAAAATTCGAATTTTATGTAGTGTTTACTACATACATTTGACCATATCTCGTGAGTTCCCTAAGCATAGATTTGGGCTCAAACTTGGGCAAGTTCATCTATTCAACAAGTTCTTGTGGTCAAATGAAGTGCTAGTGCTTATTTTGAATAAAGTGAACGGCGTAGGAGATGAGAAATTTTGGCTTCCGTTCGCAATAATAGAAGTCCGTGGATAGGCATGAAATGAAGAGTCTTCACATTAGAAGGAATCACAGAAAAACGGACGATTTACTAATCGTTCGCATCTAGGGTGTTCTAATGATAGTTTTTTAGATAGACCAATACCAATTTGGTCGAAAAACCACTTCATAGTACATTTTAGCCCACTCCTGTTTTGACATTATTGTGGGAAAATGGTTTTTGATATATTGTAGAAGGTAGGTGCCAAACCAGAAAATTTCAAATAACGGTTCCCCGCCTTGGAAAATAAGATTCTCAATTCCTTGAGACTGGTATTTCGTATTTCTGTACAGAGAATAACTCCGAAAGGGAACTAATGAACTTGTCATTGTTTGGGATGAGTTTTCGCCACGGGACAACTTAAAATTCCCGTCGATGTATTTTGTCATGGCTAGATCTCGAAAGTTGTGACGTTTGCATAAAGGCCGTTTTTAGCGCCTTTTAGTCTCTTCGCTGCTTTTTTTCTATCACAAACTGGTAGGCACTCAAATGCATTTGATGGCAAATTGAATTTTTTTTTCTTGCAATATTTGACTATACAACCCTTTTCAAATTGATTCTCTTTTGGAGCCCAACGTTATTGCTGAGGGCGCTTTTGTTAAAAAAAACCTATTTTGTGTTTGGTAGGATCGAATTCGGCAATTACAGCTCAAGTGCATGTGCAGCTAACTTTTTTTCCTGACTTTCCCAAACAGAAAAGAGGGAGTTCAATTTGATATTTGAATTCCTTGGGGGACTGAATACTGCTTAAAGTTTATTTGTTAAAAATTAGACGAATTAAATATATGTGTTTTTTTTTTTACTTTTGGAGCACCGGGGCATTCCTCCTAGCGGTTAGGAAAACCCAAACCAAACCAAGAGTTCAAATTGCTAAAGCCTTCTACATGCTGCACGGAGGTAAATTAAAATGCCCTAAGCAAGGAAAAATTAGATGAGAAGAAAACAGATAAAACACCTAAATGACAAAGCGGCTGAAATTGTTCAAAAATTTGAAAAACTAAAATAAGCAAGTGGTGGAGGAGTCGAAAAAGTAAAAAGTGAGACAATTGGCATTCGGCATAAAAAATATTTTTAAAAGGCCATAAAAAGTTCACTAGTTTCTTCCAGGTGTAACTTTTTTTCGACATCTAGTAATCAGTATTTCCATTGTTGTAGTTCGTTATCAGTGCTATGGCTTTTTGAATTGAACACTTGATTTACATTCCTCGGCCATTCTGAATTTGAGCCTCATACTGCGAGCAAACATAGCCATCATACTTGTCCAATATAAACAAATGGGGAGGGGCATCGAACCAAGCACCTCTTTCAAGGTAAGGACTTGCACTAACTCACTAAATACTGCGTAAAGTCTTTTTCCGATAAGAAACTTGGGTAATATGGGGATATTTTGACTCTTCTCAGTGAACAAGGAGTAGTTTTGCACAAGCCTAAATTGGCTCCTGATTATTTTGAGTTAAAATCAAACCATAAAAAAAAGAAATGTTATTACAAAAGTACAGGGGGATCAAATAGGAGCCATTCATTCCAAGTCAGCTTCTGATTCACCTTAATCAAAATAGGAAAGTGCCATCCTACTTTACAAAAGAAACTCCTTGTGACATGCTATGTATGACCCCAAGAAATGATCCTCCAATTTTGTTGCCCGAGTAACTAATTGACCCAATGAAACGATAAACATCTAATCTTGTTTCATTTGACCAATTTGTGGCCAATTGTCAAAAGTGCCAACATTTTGGTGCTAATGCAATTTTATTCCTTTTTTGGCGTTTTTGTTTCCACTTAATCAATCTGGATTACTTCTAATTGTTGCTTTCTATTGCTATGATCAATTTTATGTCAATAGTTGCTCATAAATGCACTTGAATATAACTTTAAATATGAAAAATATGTTTTTGAGTTTCAGAATCTAACTTTAATTGATGTAAATAATCATTGATTTTCTTCTTGTTTATCTTTATTTGCTGAAATACATAGCATTCAAGACTTTCTAAAATTCATGCAAATAATGTTACAGGCCATTGAATAAATAGATATTCTCTGATGTGGTCCATCTATTATGCTTTGGTGGACTTCATGCAGGAAAAGAGAGTCCAAATTGGGAAGCTTCATAAGGCAAACCAGTGATGGACATATATTCTCAGTATACGCTTTGTTCAATTGTCAATCAATCAGCAAATAATAATGCTTGTGTTAGGTTAAAAAAAAATCCAATCCTTACGATATGTGAACTCTAGTTCTGTAGGTGCTAACGATCAAGAAACCCTCTTTGTGAATTAAGAAGGCTCCTTCAATATTAGGCCTAAGCAGTCATGTGTACAGTTGACCACGAATTTGATTGCACACAACAGTTGTTGATTGTACATGCCTTGGCCAATTGGGCTATGGCTCTGTCTGAGCCATCAAATATTATTAGAGCTTTTGAGCCAATAGTCGTTTTCTCACTAAAACCATTCTTGCTTTCGAGTCCCTCTTACATTTATGATGGTTGAATAGTCCACTTGAAAGGAACATAGGTACGTTTGACCTCTCAAACGGTTCCCACGGAGAGCAAGACTATTTCGCTATGGAAATGTCATATGGTGAGCTAACCAGAGCTTTTACAAATCGGATACCTTTTAAACCTCGGGGAGCAGCACTTTCAATTTCCACGACTGCTTCAGTAAAATCATTGGCAATGCAAAACGAAGTCTGTAAATTGATCCAAAAATTTCCAAGAGAGAAAGATACAGTGAGAAAGAAGAGACGAATTGTAAGGACAATGACAGACCCCATTGTCTGTTTCCCAGTAGTGCCGAGCGATTATCATTTGACGTCATTCGACAATAGAAGTGCAAAGGTCCCTTAAGCCTTTCACAAGAACCTTTTGACAAAGAATGGCTCTTGTCAGGCAGGAGGAGATGTCATTGAAAATGAAATTATAAAACATAATGATGATGCGAAACAAAGGATGTGAATGACTTTGGTAGTAAGAATGTTCCATGAATGAATGAATGGTCAATCACTCGATCCAAGCTACAATATCGTGAGCCTATTTGGATTACGCTACATCTAGATACTAACTCCATGGATCAAGAGAGGGTAAATAGATGTTGCCAGAGACCAGCGTGTGTGTGCGTAGTTATGCTGTTAGGTGAGTGGTAGAGACAACAAACCAATCTAAAGCCTCCGGAAAACCAAACCACAGTCGAGAAGTCTCGAGGAAATGACCTCCTCGCGGTCCGTCTGGTGGGTGGAACGGATGTACGTACGTACAACATTGGTACGGACGTGAAGTAATCTTTGGTTCGTTCGAGATCCAGCCCCTCCTCTTGGGCTGACTGATTGGGAGGAAGAGAATTGGACCCGAAATAGTTTTCTCAGAAAACATTCTCCACCCACGAAACAACCAACCAACGACTGAACGAAAAAGAGCCTTGCTTGGGATGATAAAAGAAAGATGTCTTGAACCAGTCTTTCGAGGCTGTACGCAGAGTGGATCAGTTCACTGGACTGAACAAACAAGGGCTAAGATGTTGCATAACCAGGTAGTGCGTCTCTATTTACACACGCGACAAATTACGCTGCGAATAGAACCTCTCTTTGTAGACAGGTTTGAAAAATATTCGAATGGCCTTTAGTCTTCACTTGTCACTTTTGAAGGATCGAATATGCCACCCGTAGCACGGCATGTGGTTTTCATATTGTTTCCCCTTCTTTTTTCGCAAACTTGCTTGCCAATATTGGTAATGTAATCCCCTGTGTTTCAAGATGGAAAATTATAATTGTTATTCAATAATTGGAGACCTGGCAATGACAAGTTTACTGAATAAAAATTGGGTCTAATGGGTGGCCGGAAATAACGAAATTTTCATCTGTACCATTGAAAAACATCGATCGAACAATCAAATCAAAATATTGCGCTAAAAGATTTGAAGTGGCCCATTTATTAAAGTTCTTTACAAACAAAACTTAGTCTTTTAGCAGCATTGAAGAGATATGAACGAATTTTGCAGAGCTATAATTGAAAATAGTTAAAAGAAAATGGCATTAGTCATGCCGAGGGAGTACTACAACGTCGTGGGCGGTTCCCCTGGCCAACTGTAGTCAAGCCTGTCGTAGTTTGAGGGCTTTATTGTTCGCAAATGCAGGTTATATCGATTGATACGCTCAAAATTAACTTTTTTTGCATGTTTTTGCTTAAAAACAGATCAAATATTGCCAGTGCTATTGGGCTTTTTGTGATCTATTCTAACATCATAAATACACCACCAACCCTTCTGAGAGACCTTTCAAATCCTATATGGGTATAATTATCTACACTTTTGACTTTCAAATAGAGATAAATAGAGAGTAATATGTTGTAAACTGTCGGCATGCCGGTGACTTTTTATCATCATTTTTTTCCAATAAATTATGCTAAAAAGGTTACTGGTAAGTTTTAAAAAAAGTGATGTTTTTAAAGTTAGTCACCAAAAACTTGAGAAACTGTGCTTTTCCTAGTACTATTTGCTGGAAATGATGATTGCCAAAGTGTTGGCACGTCATCAATCATACAATATACAACCTCCTGTAAAATGATGATTTGCATGTAGAGAAATTGAAACATTTCCCAGAAGAGTTGATGGTTTATTCATTGTGTTACAATACTTGCGCAATAAATTGTTCATTTAATAATCTGTTGATAAAGTCTGGCATCTTAGAGCTTATTTTCTCGTTTCTGGGGAGAGGAGGCTACCTGTGGTACCGTATTATTTGAGCATCTGCTCTCCAATTTGGAAATCCTGGTTTGATCCCTGGCTAGCCAAGTATAAGCTTCCTTGCAGCATTTTTAAAACTACAGCATAAATTGCTTGGACACCGTAAAAGGGCAAAAATGTGGTCATTTTCGAGTGTGAGGTAATAATCAATGTTGGTTGTGGCGACAAAGCCGGAATATCCCTCAATTGGGACACTCATCATCATATAGTAGGCCAAGTGAGAGAGCTGCCATCTGACTTTTTATCAAACAAACAAACCTGGGGAGAGGATTCTTGCATTGTTCACGCTGGCCCTCAGACCAATCAGCTAAACCAGCATATTGTACCTAAATATGCTTATTGCATGAAAAAAAGATACTGAGTTCAGCAACAGCATGTTGATAATGTCACAGTGAAACTTTCAAACAACAATTTTGTTATTAATATTAAGTTTCATTACAGGTTAGAGATAAGATTACACTGTTTTCAGGTTTTTTTAAAAAAGCTGGTAGCAGGTCAATTCTTACCGAATTGACCACCCATCTCCCGGCTATTTATCAAAACTTCATGGAAATATGTTAAGATGTGTCTGATTTGTTAAAAAGATGTATGTTCACAAACACACTGAGTCCCAACCTTTAATAAAGTGCATCTCCAAAAACTGCCACGATAAAAGAGACAGAGCTATTCAAATTGGATGGATGGAATATAGATGCAGGCGGGCAAGTGTTAATGCACTTGTAACCTATTTTGTACCATCATGTCAAACAGATTTCTAGAAAAAAATGAGGAAAAACTTCAATCTATGGCCGTACGATGTCACTTTTCATGCTATTGAGTGGAGAAATAGGAGTTTTTAGTGGTCTTGATATTAAATAGTTGGTTGGTAGGTCAGGATCTGATACGAATACTTTCCCCCGCTTGTGAAAATAAATTATCGATGTTTTCCTTTTTTAAGAGGGTCATGGGATAGATTCGAACCCGAAACCTTCGTCAAAAAAAAGCTCAAGCATGCTTCAGCATGTTTGTCCTCTCTAAAGAGTGGTGTATAGTCATCATTGCCTATATCGAAATTTTGATTGATCGATCCTATTCCATATGTTTGAAAGTGATGTTCTGGAAGAAAATTGTCTAAAATCAACTAAAATGGAAATTTTCCCTCACAATGTGCGACATCACATGATACAAGCAATTTGCATCACAAAACTGGCCTCAAACATCTTAACTTCTCCAGGGACTCCCCTCTTAGATCTGATTTCTGATCGCATACTTCAATTTTACACCTTGATTTCACGTTGGAATCCTCACTTACCTCGTACATAATGGATGTGTGTTCAGTGGGAGATACTTGCTCCAGATCCAAAATCAGGGAACAAATCGTGGCCGATCGACAAATCTCGGCCCCTTGGGCGGCCAGAATTCGGCTGGAGAGAATGTACAGGGTCTGAAATGTGAAAAGGCACGGTATTAGGGGTGCAGATATTTGCTCCATTTTTTAGCTCACTGATATTTTGACTAACAAACTGATGAAATTGTTCTGAAGCAAGCAATCAGTTTGCCAAACAAGTGCCCACGACTCTTTCTTGGCCAATAAATCACTAGAATCGTCGTCACCTACTTGCGTTTCTTTGCACTAGGCACGTGGAGAAAGCTTAGAATCCTTAAACTTTGAAACTGGCCTAATCTTCGAATAACAGATCATAGGAATAAATGTCAAAGTCAGCCAATTTTAGGTCTGTGAGTGTTATCTACAGCTTATTGTCTACACACTATCGCTTATTTTTTTCTTCAATCTAATACACTTCCCTTTGCCATTAGGTTCCTTTGAAAACAATACCGATTATCATATGGATACCATTAGCACCATCTCTAGTGACGAGTCGGTATTTGCATGTCGAGGTATGTGCCAGACAACAGTCGGATGCAAACAGTTTTCTTAAGCCGGAGAAAAATATCCATATTCCGTCTATTATTATCTTTGTTGTTTGAAAACCATCCAAAAATAACCTATTGCAAATTATGGACTGTTGTCATGCTCAAAATATTGTTCTTAGGCACGGACTTCTAGAGATGTGGACTGCCATCGGAAGCGAAAAAAATCTGATCTCCTAAACCGTTCACATTATTACAAATAAGCACTTCTTCATAAGACTACAAGATCTTGAAGAATAGATGAAATTGGCCAAGTTTGAGCCCAACACTATGATAAGGAACTCAGGAGATATGTCCCAAGTTATCTAGTAAAAACTAAATAAAATTCGAATTTTCGGCCTGCCCTAGGTCAGATATGTAAGCTTTTGACTTTATAACTTTGAAACGAACCACTTCGCAAGTAAAGGATATAAAAATGAGCTGATTTTATTATAGTTTTACTTACAAAAGTATAGAATAACTTTTCTTTACTTGAAGAGATCTACATTCTTTATTTTATTACTCCAATTCGAAAAGTGACTCATGACCAGAGCAGGTTGATTTGGCGGGAAGCTCAGTCATTTGCCAATTCAATTGTTTACAGTTTGAGGGCCTTGGAATTTCTATGGAGTTTATCAAACCGCAACTAGTGCCTAACTTTTGAACAGTTTTATTGAGCCAACATTTTGCAGCTTTTATCAAAAAGGACTAGAGGTCCCTCAACAAATTCGTCTTCATTCTCTTGAGCAATACAACGTCTAATTACACCAAGTTATTCGAAATTTCGCATACCATTATGTCAACCCTTGACTTAATTACATCAAAACAAAAAAAAATTAAATTCATATAAATTGTAAATTGAATGCTAGTCTGTTTAGTCCACATTGCTTGTCTCTTGTCGAATGTTTATTGTTCATTGCCACAACGAGCACTCTTGAATGGTGTGTAAATATGTCTATGCAAGAATGACAGCGTACATGGATATGGAGCAGCATTTCCGGGTCTAGTCAAGGCAACAAGCTTATTTTGCAACCAAATTTGGGGATGGCAATCGGAAGCATAGGTAAAAAATTTCAGAACAGTTGTATGATTTTTGTAGAACTGAGGGCATTTTAAGACCCAGTACAATCGTTGTTGCGATATAATAACCTGTGTCACCTTTCAATTTTCCTTCAAATGATTCGCTCAAGGACACAAAAAATGCTTAATTTCAATTGACTGTTACTCGTTAACGAAGGCCCCAATCGTGCTGAAACCTGCTATGTAAGTTCCTTCAACTTACACCAAATTGATCTTGACAAACAAATCAATGGCTGAATTGCAATCAGATTTAATAAAAAAGCGCAGCTGACTGCCCGAGTGGAGGTCTTCATGTCTTTCGTCCATCTTGGTCTATGGCTTGCGGAAATCAAATGTTAAGAAGAAGAACTAGTAATAAACAATACGAACCAAGAGAAATAAATTGAAAACAAGGTAAACCATATTTGGATGCGCCTGGCGCTTTGGTAATAAATTCATGAAAAGTGCAAGTTGAAGAAAGAAGAGAAGTTATCGCTAGCAGAAAATTGAGATTCCCAGTCATCTTTAATGGGTTTTTAATTTCAATAAATTTCATTTTAAAAGCATCGCTAGATATCACAGGTTTAACGCCCTCTTTAAAAACCCCTTTAAAAAGTGTTTTGGAGAGACATTCTTTTTCTGATGGTGGCTCCTTCTCTGCAAGAGAGCTCACAATCGAGCACTCCACATTAAAGCCAATGTGATATTGACTCAAACTGATTCGACATTGGAGTCTCCAAGCTTTAGGCCATCCTTTTCCCGTACATCAAGTCTGATGGGACCATTCCCAAGGCTCCTCGACGGACAAACAGCCGGGAAGTGGCCCTCTTTACGATAGGTACAGGATAATTAAGGAGTTCTTCAATCTAACTTTTAGGACAGTTAGTACCTCAAGTTGCAGTTATTCAATTTTCGATCTTTCATTTGCGTCTGAGATCTCTCAGTCAGTCTGAAAGATTAGTGTACTCTATTTTATGAAAGCATATCAATGAACATGAAATACAATCAAACTGACTCCTTGGCAATCTTTGCTTCCAAGGGAGAAATGCCACAAGGAGATGAAAGCTCCTTGGCAATCCTAATGAACAATGTATTGAGGACAATCAAATTGTATAACGTAGTGGGAAGTCCTCCTGCCCGTCTAAGATTAAAACATATTTCGGATTATTCAAGAAAGTCCTCGAGACATTTAAATTTCTCTCTATGATGTTGCATGCCGCAGCAGAGAGACATCCTTAGGCATTTAAGAGCCGACAAAAACACAGAGGAAGTTATATTGAAGGATGTTTTCGTATTTTATTTAAGTGTTCTTTAGGCTCATTTTTTTCGTAAAAACATATAGAATAAAACCTGGCGTTCAGGAAAAATATTTCCTCTTGGTATTTGATCAGTTAATCAAGGATGCCCTCTCAAACAGGTAGTTCCTCAATCAACCCGATAAAATATAAGCAGAAAGACAAATGAAATCGATTGTGATATATGATCACACGACGAGTAGTAGCCTCTAAAAAGGATGGAGCATGAAAACAGATTCAAGGATAACCTTATAGCCATAAAATATTGGATCAATGCATTGCATCTGACGGCACATGGTTGGACCAATGGCAATTTGAAACTGTTGATGAATCATAGTTTGTACGATTTAATTGATCCAAGTGATCATATTTTATCTAAGAATAATCTATTACTAAGTAAAATTTATGTCACTTCTTTGAGAGTGAGATTTTCTATGATCTCTATAGAATTTACTAAATCCCGTAACGTTGCTCAGCACAATGGGTTATTCTTCGGATCGGAATGTGAAGAAGCCTTTGTAGTCGAGCACAAAAGAAAGCTCGGCAACCGAATCACCTCGTTAGTCCTTATTGGTTGAGTCTCAGAACAAAGATCATATTTCACATTGAACTTGTTCCAACAATTATTCAAACTAAGTGACAGTCATTGATGTGGCTTTGAACAACAAAACTCTTCAATTGCATTTACAGGGCGGTCAATGCATTTTATGACTCGGTCCACGTGTTCATCAAGGGCATACGCTTCCACAACAATTGATAAAGCTTCCAAACTACATCATTTGAATCTTAATCGATAAGAAGGATGGAATGTCTTATTATTGGAATGTTTTATTTTTGGACTTACAAATTTGGCGGTATTCCTTAATTGCCTTAAGACCGAAAAATATTATCTTAAAAACAGTCCAAAAGACGGACTTCAACCACACTCTATTGAGCCAATCTGCAATTTTTACGATGAACAATCAGACAAGTGGTTTTCTAACAACACCGTAGACAACAAAAACAAGTACTTTTTAAGCTATGGTTAAAACGAAATAACATATTCTTTGACAGCAGTTTTTCGACTTTTTATTGAAATTGCTGTTTTTCTTTTATTTCACCCTAGCTCGTCTCGACCACAAACTTTCACAATTATTTATCAAAAAAGTGATGTCTTACATTGTAGAACTCTGCTGTTGGTTTGAGGCTTCAAAAAGGCATTTGCATGACGTTTTACACCCAATATTCAAAGGACGTAGTAACAATGAAGGTCGTTTGGATTGGCTTAATTGGTCTTTTTTGGGGGTGTCAGGTCAATTCACTTATAATTCGAGGAACCACAGTGAGCCCCAACTTTATACGTTACGAGGGAGAGCAACATCAAGGTAAGAAAATCAAACACAACGATCATAAAAAAATAAAGTAAGCTCATTCATTACGTCGTCTTCATTAGGTTGTTTTGAAAAGGATGTAGATAATAAAGGCATTGACATCGAAAACTACTCCAATATTAAGTCACCGTGGAGATGTCAAGCCCTTTGCCAAAGCATCCCGGAGTGTCAATATTTCACATACTTACCCAAGAATTTTCGGGACATGGCATTTCGAAAAATGTGCTTTTTAAAGACCACCAGTACAGGAAAGGAAGGCAATTTAGGAGCTTATTCAGGGGCAAGATGTTGCCCAGACCTTGAGTGTCCTTAGACTAGCAGGGAAGTAAGAGCCCCCCCCGAATTGTGGATGGTTTCGAGTTGCGATGGATTGGAAATATGTGAGAAAACCTACTACTCTGAATAATTCAAAATGATGTATGATTAGCAATAAAGTTCAATATATCCAGAAGCACGGACAAAGTCTAAAACAAACATTTATTTTGAGACGGAATTGTCACCGTTGAAGAATTCAAAACCAGTTTGTGTTCGAGTCGCACCTTTTATTTGGCCAGAGGTCAGTTTTTTAAACGCTCGTACCTCGGAGTTAAGGCTTGGACGTTACCTAGAATGTGCATCCGCTCACCACTTTGAGCAATGTATTTTCAAAACGGTTAACGTCCAAGCCCCTAACTCCGAGGTAAGAGTTTTAAAAAACTGGCCTCTGTACATACTCTGAATTCCGTCACTTTGCAGAATAATAAGAGGTCGAAAAGCAATCCGCACAACATTCAGATAATGTTGATATGATAATGGATTCTTGATCTCGGGATTGCAATCCAGGAAACGTTTCCTATCATTTGCCAAGGTAAGATTCCGATTGAACTTGTACCAGCCGCTAACTTTCAAAAGTATTCATGATCTAATGTTACGGGGATGGTAAAGTTGAAAATTAGCAACTCCAATTCGAGTCAGTGAGTTAAATTCTTCTTCAAATAAGGCTGGCCTCAGAACCCTGCGATTGCGTATTTCAAATGTCAGCTCAATCAAACGATTGGGTCAAAAGTTATGCCCTCTCAAAGTGGAGTACATAACAGAGCACAGAATGAATGACTTAGCACTCTTCTGGTAATCAATCACCACAAGAGGGCTAGTTCGTTCATTCCCAAACCAAGCGTCCCCGTCCATATTCCAGTTGTTCATGGTTTGGCCAACATTACAAAAATACTTTTTTTAAATATTTTTCTAGTCTCCCAGTTTCATCCAAAAGTGAGTGTCTCCAAAGAGAGCTTTAAATAAGGGTATTAGGAGGCCAAAAACACTCCAAAATTTAGTAAGCAACACGCCATTTACTAGAACAACAAGCATTGTAGTGATAGCCGGATTCTTGTTTTTTTTTTGCGGACTTCCTTACCGCTACCGGGATTGGAATCCCAGCAGTTCAAGGCGAGAAGATTATTCATTTTACTTGACTTTTATTTATATATTTTTTTTTTGATCTACCAACGAATTAGAATTGGCTGATCTGGCTAATCCTTGAATATAAGGTTGATCCGGGATTTTATTCAAAAACTTGTCCAAGTCTGACTTAAATCCTGCTACTGGATCAACCCCTACATAAACCCTACGAATACTTGAGGCAGCAAATTGAACAATGAAGGAGCCAGCGAAAAAGAAGAGAGTTGGACTTCATTGTTTTAACTAGCCTGGATTCTCGAGGGCTTGAAGGTGCTCTCAAAACGCACACTAAGCCTCTACGGTCACTACAGTTGACCCTAAACCCTGGGTTGCGACAAAGCTCATGAATGCTTTTGAAAACGTACAATATCAGATACCTTTCGTACCTTCTCTGAACACTGTACAGTGCCAACTTTTTTTGTCTCTCCCAACATGAGAGCTCTCTCAATCCTGCGATGTTCCTAGTAAAACATTTTTGAACTTGCTCGAGCTTTTGCAAACCTGCTGAACTAATTGGAGCCCAAATGGGCGAGGCATATTCAAGATGCGGCTGAACAATCGACTTGTACAGAGTTAGCATCGTGATACTATCTCTGGACTTAAACGTGCGAATATATCCAACAACATGTTTGAAAAGCTTTACCAACTTTCAACTGGATATGCTCATCGAACTTTCCATTATCTTGGAGGACTACACCTAAATCCTTCATGGATGAGACCTGCTCAATGTCCTTACCTTCATCATCTAATAGTGGAGTGTCTAATGGCGTCGACCCAAAGGTCATTGAGCGGAATTTCGTAGCAACCCAAGAGTAGATTTGGTCTAGGACCTTTGCAAGACAACCGGAATCCTGACCATTCCTACCAACTACCAATTTTGTATCATCAGCATAAGAAGAGATACTGACATTACTGCTACCAAGCTTCTGAAGCGGAGCAATGAAGATAATGAAAAGGAGAGGACCCAAAATGGAACCCTGAGGGACACTCGACTTGACATCATGTCTGTCACTAAGGGATCTCTCAACCTTAACTAATTGTTTCCACCACAAATGAAACTTCTTAGCCGATTGAGAACCATCATTTGATAACGATAACTATTCTTTTTAAATTTAATGCAATCTGAATTATTGTTAAAAAATAAACTGGATCATTTCTACGTGAAACAACTTTTGGCCGTTCAAGCTATGAAAAAGTAGACATACGTGACTTTAATCAATTTTCGGAGGGCATTCAATTTTATCAACCGGACAAAGCTGGCCTTTAAACTTCAAAATCGAGGTATCCCACTGCATTTTGTTCTCCTTTAATCTTACACTCTACAAAAGACCAACTTGTATATCAGATCCGGAAAGAGAGTGTCATGGAAATTTTCAAACACCAATGGCGTGCTCCAAGGAGATTCTTGCACCTATATACAGTATAGTCAAGTTGAAAACATATGGCTGTTAATAGCTTCACTGAATTCACAGAGATGCAGAATAGCTAAACGGTTCAACAGTTCTTAAAAAAATGCCCCATTTTTTCCTTAATACCCAGGGCTGTCGAAATAATGCGAATAAAATTGGCAAAAATGCAACAAAAAGGTGAAAAATTACAATGACAAATGCAAAAACATGCAAATAAATGCAGTTACTTATAGTTCATTTTACTCTTTTTAAAAGAGTTCGTAACAAAATAATGAAAAATAGAATGACATGGTAAACAAAAATTTAAGAGCATGTCATAAAAGGTGCACAAACTTACTCTAAAAGTGCTTTACTCAACTGAATGATTACAGCAGGCCTCTTTCTTCTTAACAATGCACCACACAGCTAAGTTCAAAAGGATCAAAGTGTGCAAGGTTACTAATAAACTCTCAATACTATATGTACTTTGAACAAAAGTAGCTGGCGTCATGGCAAAACACTTGTACATAAGTCATTCATCAACTCTGTTGTGCTTACAAGTAAGCATACCAGAGGAACCATTTTTTTTTCTTTCATTAGATACTTTGGACATGTGGTGAAAAAAGTATTTACGTCACTTGTTTTTTGCAATTTGAAGAAATGCAATCTTGAATGGTTGTGCTGTCCGAAAGGCAAGGAAATCCTGCCATGTAGGAAAAATACCATTTGAAGCAAAAAAGCAATTGGTCAAAGAGAACTTGTTTTGCATAATTTCAAGGATTATTTTATCCCTTTTCCTTGAATAAAATTATTGGGAGGCTTTTTTTTTCGTTTAAAAATGATACAAATAGTGCAAAAAGATTAGAAAAAGTGAAAAATAATGCATTTGTATCATTTGGATAGCCTTGTTTATAACTTGATCTCAACAAGGGATACGTTATTCAAGGGCTCACTACCATTCCCACTTCTTACTTATTCAATAAAATTCTCTTTCACTCAGTGTACTTCTAAGAATAAACATGATTTACTTCCACATATTAAATAGTAATCTATGTCAGTGGTTCAATCAGACCAATTTCAAGAGCAGTGCGGTTTTTTATCGTTCCACACATCATTTCTTGAAAACTTGTAAAGGGGTTTAAAAAATTACGAGAGTTTGTGATGGTTTTGCGTCTTTTAAATTGTCGACTTTTCCTTCAAGCATGATAACCTTAGTCTTTCAAACATTCGGATGTTTTAGGTCTCATCTTATTATTGAAAAGGGTGGGCTAAAATATATAACCTCATTTAATCAAACACAGCTTCTAACAGCTAGATGATATAACATCGATTGACAGAAAGTACGATTTTTCCGCCACGGTAAGTGAAAATGCCCGCTATTTTTTGGTATATTCTCGCATCCCTAGTTACTTACTTCCCCCTGGGAGAATGTTGAGTAAGTGAAAAAGGTATTGGGGGTAAGATGAAGGAATTAGGCGACCAATTGTCCTTTTGCTGGTAGCGACAACCATTACGGGGCATTTGTGGGAAATGGGGTTTTTGGGTGGGTATATATTTTAAACATTGTTAAATATTAAGTTGGAAGAATAGGTGGGTGGTATTTTAAAATGGAGCAGGGGAGAGTAAGTGAGTAGAGAAGTGTTTTTTTAAAATGGAGCAGGGGAGAGTAAGTGAGTACAGAAGTGGTTTTTGAAAATGGAGCAGTGGAGTGTAAATGCTGGAAGAAAAGCTGGGAGAGTAAATGGCAAGAGAAGCAACAATACATACTCAATGTGCAATGAGAGACTGTACATAGAAAACAAACCGGTTTGAAGAGTCAAGGAATTTGAGGTGGAGATTTTTGACCCATAGCTAATTGACGCTAATTGGAAGCAAGCTAGATTACGTTCAACCCCAGCACATTTCCTCATGAGTAGAGATCGGATTTGAACGTGATTTGTACGTTGAGCAGCAATCAAAGAGGGTTACAATGCATAATAGGTTTACCTTAGTGTGGATGGTCTGAACTATCCAAAGAAGAAAACCAGTTACGAAAAACCCTTTGAATTGCTGCTCTGCTCGTATGTGCAAATCAATTTCAAGTCCAATCTCTACTCATGAGCTATGTTTGGCGTTTGGCGTTGTCTCAATCCTCCCATAGAATTAGCCATGAAACTGGGACGAAAAATCAATGAACATTTGCAGTTCTTTAGGGGTTTCAATTGATTTACAAGCTATCTTACAAGTTTAAAAAAATGTACCAATTGTTACAAAGCTCGGTTTTGATAGTTTAGTTAATGCCACCAGCCTTGTGTTTTGGATACCAACTGTTGTAAAACGTCATCATTATGTCAAAAAATGGTTTTTTCGTTTACATTACATATTTGATGTTTTCAAGCATAAAGTGCTTAGTTTGGGTTTAAAAGCATATTTTGGTTAAATAGCATATTTCAGTACATATTTTGATGAGTTTTTATGCAAATTCAGTGGCATAAAACAGATTTTTAATGCTTATCTTGTTGCCTCAGCTATCATAATATAACCTTGACGCAACTTCCCTGGTATTCATTGCCTCTTTCAAATAAAAAAGATTCATGCTAGACAACAATGCTCTATGCTGGGTCAAAAAATATTTACGCCTTGCAATGATGTCTAATGTCATGTTGTTTTGAGTATTATAATTCAATGAGTTTAATAATTACATATTTTTCCGCTCAAAAAGCATTTGATCACTTTTAAAAAGACTGTTCACATTCTTCCACTTGAAGTTGATGTTGGGAATAATGAGGATGGGATGGATAAAATTAGAAGATGCTTTTGAAAATATGAAGAAATACCTTATGAAAGCATGTTGTTTGAATTCACGACAAAATCCCTCTGAAAGGTAATATATTTGCAATGGATGTCACGTTACCTTCCCAAGGCTTCTTCAGCACTGTTCTCCATGGTGATGGTATCAACTATCCTCTGTCATAAGAGAACACCATAGATGTTTTGAATATCGGCAAATCTTATACTGGGTTTGTATGTAGCAAAATAGTCATTCACGTTCACTGACACTCGTAAGTGGTGTGGCCGAATTGATTTCATTAACGGCTGTTATCAAGGGCGTGGTTTTGGCCGCGGAGGAAAGGAATTTGGCTCAAGTAGTCCGTTGGTTAGGAAAAGTTATTTTGCCGCACTTATGGAGGTCCACAATAATAGATACTATATACTAAAGCTTTAGTTTCTTCACAAAACAAGGCCAAGAGGACGCACCATTCAACTGAATTCAGATCATCAGCCATCATGACTCGTGATGTTTCGGAATATTTTTGTTCGGTTTTCTCTCGGAAAATTTGTCTGATATATTCACCGAACCTCTTAATTTACTCAGGAAGTGCATTTTCTATTTGATTTCATACAATGTATCTCAATAATACGGAGCATGGAAGTGTTTCATTTGAGTACTGGGGTTGCTTAAGAACGGCCCAATTCTGCTCAAAGACGCCTTTATCCAAGATAGGGAATGAAGTTTGAATGTGCCAAGTTGACATGCTCTTTAACACGCTTGCTACCTTTAGTTTTGGTTGATGGACTAGATATTGGTTTAATTTAGCTACATATTTTGGTTCCCTATATATGTTCATCCTTTTCATATACTGGTACATAAATAAAACTACGAGCGGAAGTTATTGTACTCAGATTTGTCGTTAAATAATGCAATCAATTATTTAGGTAAATCTTTTGATGTTTTTCAGAAAGTCTATGACGCAATAATAATGCTTTGCATACATAAATGTTCTTCAAATTCAACAGATTTATAAATAAGCAAGCCAAGTTTTGATCAAGGGATTAAGAACTGTTGCAGCAGGTCTTTGAATTGAAGATATTAACGTTTTATCGAGGTCCAAAACACTGCTCACTTCAAGAAACAATTGAAACAACCTGAATGATGCTGAATTTACTAATTTCCCCAGTGTAACTTTTTGACCTGTTTTGGGAGTTTTGATTAGAATTCTTTACTTGACAAAGATATTTCTTTACTGTCTTGAAATGTAGTCAATATGCTTTCTCATACTTTTTTCTCTAAACTCTAGGCTTTGCAATTTTCAACCAATAGTGATGTGACAAGTTTTTTTTTTGCTTGTTTCGGGCCAAAAAATAACCGGACATTTTCTTGAATGACGGAAAATTGCGTCTTTCACTCGGGTTCCTACTCCTTGGGTCTGAAAACTGTCGAATCGGAGAGCAACGTGGTACCTCGGGCCACCCCGAACCATGCAGTCAACCAGATTCATGGCCTCGTGCGTGCTCTGCGTCGACCTAAGGAGGCAAGAGTAAGTAGAGCCAGTGCTGTCGGAGGAGCCAAGGACTGAAGGAGCGGGCGGCTCCTACTCCTCCACCTCTGGCACTTCTTACTCTTGCCTCCCTATGTCGACACAATGCACTCGGACATGAAACTGGTCGATTGCATGGTTCAGATTTGCCCTCAATCCACTTACTCTCCTCTTCTCTAGTTTTCCACACCCAGGGAGTAGGAAACCCTCGTAAAAGAAATAGCTATTCGTCCTATGAAGACGCCCACTTTGTTCTGTGATTGAGTGTTTGAGTTCAGAAATACAATTTGGATTGTTATATAAAACCGATAAATATTACGGGACAAAAAAATCGACAAACTAACGATTTGAACTGGAATTTCGTAATCGAGTGCCTTTTTCTGTCAGAGATGGTGCAAGACCGACAGGGCAGGAATGAGTCACCTAAATCTGATCAATATCAACTAAAATCAGGTAAATCCATTCTGTTGGAATAACATTCGGAAAATCATGTTACAATATCTCGATTTTTGCTTAATCCATTTTGCAATGGATTAGTCTTTTGCACATCTTGGCTACTATGGTTGTCCGCACATAAAGATTTGTAATTGTTTGCTTCCTGAATTTCATGTTATATGATATTGAAACAAAAAGAGTGTAAGGGCTTTTTCCTTTTTGAAGTAAAGTGGGGGAGTTTTAACACATTTTTTCAAGAAGAAAAACTCTAAACGTTTTGTTTGAGAGGCTACACATATGGGTGCTTCGGTTGAAACTTTTTGCGTACACATTGGACTGGAGTAATGTAAATTAATTCAATAGCGCACACACTTTTGAGAAAATTCCTTTTGATTTATACAGACCTCTTGCATGACCCTTACAAGGTATTACGTCTAAAAAAAAAAATACAAAAAAGCTTAGTCCACACTTCAATCCCACCTCAGTTCAAGCTTGAACCATGAAGAAAGACGATTTCATAATATTTTTAACACTGACGCTGGTCCCAAAAGTCAGCTCTAATATCATTACAGGGACCACAGTTGGACCAAATTTCGTCCGTCCCACTGGGAGGTTACTTTACGGTAAATTAATACGATCTTAGCTCCATTCGGAGTTAATTGTCGCATCCCTTCCACTCTCAATTGTTTCAGATTGCTTTGAGAAAGACATTGGATACCCTTCGAACGATTTAGGACTCATTTCGAATGTTACAACGGTCAGGGAGTGTCAAGATATTTGTCAAGACACCACAAGATGTGAATTTTTCGCCTACGTTCCGGAACAAATTCCCCGACATGTCGCTCAACATAATTGCTATCTGAAATCAAATAAGACCATCGTCGTATTCAAACCGGGATTACTTTCGGGTCCAAAGTTTTGCTAACATACATTGCTGTCAACAAAATTGGATGCATTAATAAAAAGGATCTCATTTTTAAATGGGCTTTCTATTTCAAGCCATACGCCAATTCTTTTGGTCGAAATACGTATCTCAGCTAAAGGTTTCCAATTGTGTGTACCCTTCACTTAGGAATATCGAGGGAACATATTTATCGTGCTAAAAAATGTTTTGAAAAAGAATTGAAACACAATTGATCTTTTTCAATGGTTTTAAGCATTACCAAAATGAATATTCTTTACGGATTTCGATGCCAGTAATAAAAAGGAACTAAGGTCTAAATCAGTTTTATAATCTGCTCTAACGTATCCTCTACAGAGACAAACACTAAAATCCCTTAGGAGACGGAAAACGAAGATTGTTTCTCAACTCAAGTATCGATTATATTGCCAAAGTATTTGAGAAGATCAAGAAGTTCAAATTTATTGAATATTTTGACGTCCATGAACTCCCTCCTCCTAGCCAGCATGGGTTCAAACCAAATTTTAGAACGGCTACCCAATTGATTGAGCATATAGAGCACGTCATTGAGGGACGAGAGAGTCATGAGTCAGTTGATGTAGTCTATCTTGATTTTGCAAAGGTCTTTGATGAAGTCGATCATGGCCTTTTAGTTAAAAGGCTCCATGAGATTGGGATCCAAGGCAAGGTTCTCAATTGGTTCAAAAGTTTCATTTATTGTTAGGAAGCAATTGGTTAAGGTTGAGGGATCCTTTAGTGACACACATGATGTCAAGTCGGGTGTTCCCCAGGGCTCCACTTTAGGTCCTTTCTTTTTCATTACCTTCATTGGTTCACTTCAGAAGCTTGGTAGTAGCAATGTCAGTACCTGTATCCTATGTGGTAGGAGTGGTCAAGATTCCAAATGTCTGTTAGAGGTCCTAGACCAAATCTACTCTTGGGTTGCTACGAGTAATATGGCATTGGATGGAATGAAATTCCGCTCAATGACCTTGGGGTCAATGCCATTAGACTCTTCACTATTAGATGATGAAGGTAAGGGCATCTAAACTGTTCAGGCAGCAACTCATGCTGTAATTCAAATACTTTTAAAAGGGTTGGGCTCAGTAAGCCCGGATTTGAACTAAGCCAAGGATATTTGTTGTGCAGTAGTCCCAAACTAGGGGTTGTGAATTGAGAGGCAGAGGCTCAACCAAAAAGCTACAACTACTAGCCTAATTAAACATTCTAAGTATTAGTGAAAAAAATTAGTTTGGGGGAGTTCCCAGGTGACTCCCCCTATCCCAAAAAAGACATTAGAAAATGGCATTACGTGGAAATGCTTGATTTTTTTTATTTGAATTAAAAATCAAGAACCAACGAAAGTGGCGGTCGGTACAAATCAGTTGAGAATCATGTTTGAAAGAATGATTTTTCCGAATTATGTGAGGCAACGTTTTTTGATAGTCCCTCGCGATGGAAATTTCAGGCTCTACATGATAGAGTAAATCTCTGAGTAAAGAGAAATATTTCCAGACGGGACTAAAACGGCCATTAAATTCTTACCACCCTGTGTTCTAGCTAGCATTCTAGTATTATTTGACCACTTCTTACCCGGCTGGGGCCAAAACAATAACTTTACCTGCCAAGGCTATCAGGCCACAATGTTCCCTATAAGAGAGGTTAATCAGGGACCATTTCATCATCATCTTTGGACCAATCCGTTGTACCTCGGTCGCCCAATGATTTATTGCCTATTGTTTTGGCTTTATTTGTCTTTTTATTTTTTCTTTGCAAAGAGAGTTAAGAAACGCTTTACGAACACATCTTAGGGCCAGATGTTGCGCCATTCATGTCCATAGTATCAATGCTGCCAGTCTTCAAAATGCATTCGAAGCGATGTCTGTCAAAGGGATGGTCCTTTCCATTGTATGTGAAATGTCTGCAACCCATAGATGTCTGGCAGATGTCTTGGCACGCCCAAACTGACTCGACGTCTGGCACCAAACCCATATCGTTGCCGAAATAATGAGTATTCTCATGGAAGCAATCTGTCACAAGAAATGTGCAAAGTATATGCTAGCTTTTCCAAATTAAATCAACTCACTTTTGTACAGCTTTCCTTCTGGCCGATTGAAATTGGGGCCGATTGTTGTCCCTCTAATAATCATTGGAGACACTTCGGAGATCCAAAAGAATATCTTGCAGACGATATTTGTGCTCCTCATGACGTGTCTTTCTCACAGTGTATCACTGGCCTAACGTCGAAGAGCAAATGAAGCTTTAAAAAATAGACTTCGATTTCTAATTAGTAAATGATTGGCCACTCTTGATTGGGCAACTATTACAGGGACACATACCGGTGCTAGAGAACTAGAGAATAATTTCTTCATATTTTCTTATTGCCATTATTGACTTGATACGGTCAACCACATGTTTGAAAACTTGGCCAACTTTCAACTGGATATGCTCATCGAGCTTCCCATTATCTTGGAGGACTACACCTAAGTCCTTCATGGATGAGACCTGCTGAATGCCTTTACCTTCATCATCTACGAGTGGAGTATTTAAAGGAGTTGACCCAAATGTCATTGAGCGGAATTTCATTCCATCCAATGCCATATTACTCTTAGCAACCCAAGAGTAGATTTGGTCTAGGACCTCTAACAGACATTTGGAATCTTGACCACTCCTACCACATAGCAATTTTGCATCATTAGCATAGGATAGAGGTACTGACATTGCTACTACCAAGCTTCTGAAGTGG
>NC_081444.1:657685-707962 GCF_007210705.1 Tigriopus californicus
GATTTCGATGCCAGTAATAAAAAGGAACTAAGGTCTAAATCAGTTTTATAATCTGCTCTAACGTATCCTCTACAGAGACAAGCACTAAAATCCCTTAGGAGACGGAAAACGAAGATTGTTTCTCAACTCAAGTATCGATTATATTGCCAAAGTATTTGAGAAGATCTACAGTAAGGCAGGATATAGTTAAGGTCGAGGGATCCTTTAGTGACACACATGATGTCAAGTCGGGTGTTCCCCAGGGCTCCACTTTAGGTCCTTTCTTTTTCATTACCTTCATTGGTTCACTACCACTAGTCCACATTGGGACTACATCAACTGACTCATGACTCTCTCGTCCCTCAATGACGTGCTCTATATGCTCAATCAATTGGGTAACCGTTCTAAAATCTGAGTTATCGGCATGATTTTAAAACTTCTTCGAATCTATGCTTAACGTCAAAACATTTTTCTCCAGGCTCGTGACACTCATTGAGTGTACTATAAACTTAAAAAAGGTAGCAAATAGATCATTGAAGGAACCCGTAACAGAAGAGAGTACTTCATTGTTTTGAATAGCCTGGATGGTGAAGGGCTCAAAAGTGTACTTAACCTTTACAATCACTACAATTGACCCTAAACTTGATTGAGGACAAATCTAATGAATACTTTTGGATATGCGTATAGTATGGTCCCAATCTTTTCGGTTTGTCCCCAAACAGGAGCTCTCCCATTCCTACATTGTTCCTGATTGCCTTATTTGGCAGAAGCTCAAGCTTTTCATAACACGCAACTAGAATCCTATTACTTTACAAACAAAAAGAGCAAATATAAAAATATTTGATTTTTGAGCTTACGTCTCTTGACCCTGAGGAATAGCTGAGATAAAGCAACCAGAGTAACCAGATTTGATCTAGAAACTTGCATGATTTTGGGTATTAATTTGGGGGTCCAAGCTAGATGACAACTACTATGGCTTTTTTTATTTCAAAGGTTTTGAAACAATGAAAGATCTTTCATCCTTCTGTCATAAGTTCAAAATTTTGCAGATTTTGTTTCATTTTGTCATTTTACATGTCTTATGTTGCATTCAAACAGGCTTACTGTACATCTTTGTTTTGGCTCTGAAAAAAAAAAATTCGTGCTTTAAAAGATTTTTTTAGTGATTATTTGACACTCGAAAAGATTTTTTATTCCGAGCCCTGGTTACGATATTTTTGTCGCATTATTTACTTAAGATTTGAACTTGTTTTTTTACTCACAGGGGAGCATGTGTGTTCGTTCAGGCTTGAACAAACGCAAATTGTAATTGAGGACTTGCCAGAATGGAATGGCTTTACTAATAAAAAGGGTTCGGATGTAGTTAGGCATAGTTAGATTAGTAAGTGGTTGTAGGCATTAGCTATTGGTATCCGGTGGCTTTATGTTTTACCTAATGATTTAAAACAAAAGCTGCTTTGTACCGAAAAAGCAAATCTACGCCAAAAAGACATAGTCAATCTTAGCACCAAATTGGCACCTTTGGCGAACCTGATCGCAAGTAGCAACTTTCGGCCAAAACTAGCAACCTTATCAGAGCTTCATTCGTCTTCATGAACCTACAAAATGAAGGGCCAACGTAGACTTTCATAACAGATTTCGGTCTAAAGCAAACACCAGGTTGATGGCGCAGATTTCAAAGTCAGTTCATTCAAATGTGGAACAACGCCGAATCCGGACCTTAGGCACAATGAAGACCCTCATGATTCTTTCCCTTGGATCCATTTTCAGTCTCGAAGCACAGGCACTTATCATACGTGGGACAACTTTGCAACCCAATTTTTCGCAACCCAAGGGAGATTTGCATAATGGTAAGGAGTTACTGATATGTTTTACTCGCTCAATTGATCTCTCAGTATTTTGCATTGCCAAGGTTGCTTTGACAAAGATTTGGATTACATTGGACCCTCGATTCAACAAATATTCAATATTCCATCAGTATGGAGATGCCAAAGCCTTTGCCAGATTGATCCCTCTTGCAACTATTTCTCTTATTCTGGTGATATTCCGTCCCGTTGCAGGTTGATGAGCAACATTGATAACATCATTACTTCGATTGGCCAACAAGTTGGACCAAAATGTTGTCCGGATCTTGAATGCCCATGAAACGCCACAAAGTGTGGAAAAATGATGCCTATGGAATACATTGGTGAAAGCATAGGTTGCCCTCAAATCTAGCGTGATAAAGCAAAAAAAAAACCCGTCGAAAGTACTATTTATTCAGGTTACGTTCCGGTTCAATCCTTGATTATTCAATCATAAGCGCATGAACATTTGAGTCCTTCGGCTCATTCCTTGCAACCTAAACACAGTCATTTGGCTTTGGCTTTTAGAGATTGAAGACATAACTTAAGCAAAGATCTCACACAAATGTCAATATAAAACGTCCATCTGATCTTAACTATAACTTTAGTGTGAATTTTGGAGGCTGTTGAACGTGCAAGCATGATTTAGGACGGTCTCGAGTAAACATTGAAATAATGAAACTTTTCATGAAGTATCCACCTACCGTGTAGTCCACAAAGTCAGGCATGATCTGAATGGATCGCTTGTCATCGAGATGATCGCCGGAAATCTCGTCAATCCGACAATAATCCAGGGTGGCTCGTGTCTTCATGACGGTGGGCAGGTGCCGCGTTTCCACTTCAGGAGCAATGTTCAGATCGTAGAAGAAAGTGCACGAGCCATCTTTAGAAATCTCCTAGAAAATGTAGAGGCACAATTTCATTGAGTGTAAGGAAAACGCGAGAAGAATACAAAGGACCCTATTCACTACCATAATAATAGGTAAAGTGAAGGGGAGCCACTTGTCCGCATCAAATGCTAAATGTGCAAGGACCGAAAAAGATTTAGTCTGCATGCCGCGGGCACAATCAAAGGCCACCAAAGGCGGGCAAATTGCATTCGGGACTCCTCTGCACATTCATTTTTGCATTTCGAATGCCCGTTGGAACTTAGTACATAAAGTAACGTGGGAAAGGGAGCCAGCCAGCCACTCAACCAAGACTGTGGTTGGATTTGGAACATACCCGCCCAAAGTCTTGGCAACATCAGTCCACAAAGAAGAGGGACAACTTAGAGTGAGCAAATGGTTATTCCGTCATCTTGAAAAATATATTTTGACACAAACCTCTCAATTTGTACTTTCACATTGAAAAATCTTTAAGGGCGAGATTTGAAGTACTTTCTAATCCAATGTTTGAAATTCGTTTTACTTGGGGCTTTCTTCTCGAACGAGTCATTTGCAACTTGTACACGATTTGCACTTCTATAACTCGTGGTTATGTTGACACTGCGTGCCTCACATGAATTTCATTTCAGCGTGATCTTTGGAGTGCACACATTAGGTTTATCAAAGTGAGACATATTCATTGCATACAGTATATCTGCTCAAGACCTCAACCAACGAGTATTTTTGTAATCGCAAGGCTTCGAATCACAGTAAATTTCTACTTTATACCGAGCAACACAACGAGGGTAGTTTTCTTCTACTTGTAGTGTCTGTTTTCACGAGCTTTCCTAAACGGTACAGGACTATTTCCCGGCACTATAATCTTCTTAACTGTTTAAACCTGCCGCTTAGCTCGACTATTTGAAAAATCCTGCGAAATGATTGAACATGGAGCCATTTGGGAATTTATTTTCTCCTTCCCGTGACAACATAAATATTATATTTTCTCCTTCCCGTGACAACATAAATATTATATTTTAGCTAATAGACGCTTCATTTCGTGGCCTGAATCGAGCACATGGTCTCTTCAATGGGTCTCTAGGGAGAGATCGCAAAACATGACTGTCTTTTTTATTAGCTGACCTCTATTGGTATTACTAGGCCGTCCATTGGACTGACTCCCTTTCAACTGCACTTCTACGATTAAAGTCACAAGGGCTTGCAATCAAATGAGAGCCTATGGGGCCACAAGCCTGGGAAACCCCGAGTTATTCTTTACCTGCACTATTTGAGTTTCTGAAGCACCTTTCAATCAGTTTAGAGGAAAGTAGTAGGGCCCCTCTCATCAAGTAAGAGTGATAGCTTGAGGAGCCCTTTAGCCCTCTGCCACAATTCGTCTCACACTGGTCTGTTTCAGAAACACATCCAAGTCCTTTAAAATAGCTCTCATAGATGTGGAAGGGTCCTTGTGGATCATGCCTGAGACTTGCTCATTGAATTCAAAACTCTTTCTGCCTCTTTGATGGACCTTTTGCTCACCCATTGACAGGTAGTCAAAGGCGGAATCCTCTAAGGCCTTTTTGACAGCTATGATAGTTTTCTTGGAAATTTTGAGTAAGCCCAAAATAAAGGATTCATCTTTACCAGCACAAATAAAAAGTACGACGGCTTGTCTTTTCTATGGTTCCGGGAAAACGAAATCATTTGGAGCTAGCATTGCAAAGCAAAAAGCACTTACAATTTATTAAGCTATCCTCCAATCGAATTTTGAAGATTCAGCCATAATAGTTGACTTGTTATATCCTTTCGCAGTGGCGGCAGGTTTAGATGGTGCTCGCTACAGAATTTGTTACTCACGTAGGAGTCTTCACCGCCGCAAATAGCCTCCAGAGAGATGCCCTTAATCTCATCCTTGTCCCCGTTCATCAAAATCAATCCGGGATTGGAAATCTCGAACCACGTGGCCTTGGCGCAATCACCAACCACGCTGATCTCAACAATCTTTTTGGCATACGAGGTCGTCAATCGAACGGAAACGTGGAAAGGGCGAATGAAATGGAGAGGCAGTTCCACCACATCGTTACCGGGGGACTTCCAAATGTTATCGATTCGGATCTGATCAAAGAAAAAAATGTTTGAGTCAACCATCCATCACCTAGGTTTTGGTTTGGTCCCAATTCGTCCAATTTAGTCGTTCAAGGTCTGAACAGGAACATTGTTGGCTTCCAAAGCGCTCTTTTCAGATCTAAGCACTTCATATTTTAATATATATATATATCTTTTAATATAGTATTTAGTATCTGGGTTCCGATCCATGCAGGTTTCGACGAAGGGCAAATGGTTCGGTTCCTGTGTGGAGGTTCAATGCTTCAATTGCTCATTTACAGTGTACTTACCAAATGATCCGACACACTCTGGATCCAATTTTGGCCCTTATTATCCTTCACCACGATCGAGGAGGTGGCCACGGGCAATTCCGCCAAAAGGGTGAGCCTCACTTGCAAGACCTCAAAGGGGTTTCCTTCTGGCAGAACGATCTCAAATTGGGATTGAAGCTCCTCCGTGCCCTTGAGTGGTTCCGCCTCTTCAGTTTGTTGTCCCTTAAGGCCACGGGAACAAGTCACTTTCAGCACAGTGCCCTAAAAACCAGACCCCGATTAGGTTCGTACGACCATTTGGAACCAGAAACACGTACGAGTACACGTACATCATACTCAAGAGAGAAAGAGAGAGAACGAGCAAGGGCGAGTCTCACGCCAAACGGATATTTGGGATTTGTTCCACACATAACTCGCAACTCAACCACTACATTCTTCCTAACACTTTTACACACCAGCAAATACACACTCACAAGACTACTGTACAGTCAGTCCATGCTCACACAAGAAGCCCATGTGAGCATTGGGAAAACGCCCAATAGCCAATTTTCCCCGGTGATGAGCATCTTTACCAATGATTAATGGGTTTATTGGCCTGCTTCCCTTCAAATTGCCCATTTCAGAACTAGACCGCTTTAAAAGAAAGGCCAATGAAGATCTACTTTCAGCATCTCTTAACTCGAAAATAACGTGAGGGCTTGGTTTTGACTTTTGCTGTTTTTTATTCGTTCCACGTTAGTTGTCTTCTTTTCCATCAAATCTAAGTTGAACCAGAAGCATGCGATGGTCCCCCAAGTAGGAACCGAGGCCAAAAACCAATCCATCTCTCCTTTCTTTCCTCTATTCGATCTTTCTTGTTTTAGGGATGAAAGGAGGCCAATGCAACTCACAGACCTTATTGATATTCAAATATAAATCAATTCCCTCCCAGATTGAACAGAATAGGGCTGGACATTGAGAATCACAGCCGCTGATAAAACCTGCGACATGGTTAACAAGATTCCTTCTTTTGCCGACTTCCTTAGCACTACTTTGAATGAAGTTCCAGACAGTTCAAGACGAAATACACTAATCTATTTTACTTGACTTTATAAAGTTTCAATACTGGACGGAGCCCTGCGGATACACTATTTATTCGCTTGATTTTGACACTACCACGTCCAATTGCATGTCAAACAATCTGAATATCATGAATAAAGTTTATGGTGGAAACCATCAGATTTTCTTGGCTCTACACGAAGTCATTGAGAGAACCTATTTCTTTGCTTCGAGAGTCTCAAACGCAGAAAAGTATATCAATTCGCTTCTACCCTTGACAAATTCTAGTAATAGTCTGGAGAATATTCTTTGTTATGTCCTGCGTATCATTCGAGGCCACATTCAAATAACATGTCCATAGGATTAGGATTGTCGTTTATGAACAAATTGTTACCCTATCTGAAAGTACTTTCAAAGAACCAAATATACAAATAACAACATATACCAGAACATGTTGTCCCTCTTGAGGAAATGTCTATGGAACTTACCGCAACTCGAATAGTTCAACTATCTAAAAAACGGCGCCGGCCTCTGACCAATGCCAATCATAAATCATAGTAATACGTTCTTAGTGTATTAGAAAAATAAACGTTCACCCATGTATTGCAAAAGTTTGAATCCCTAAGCAAGCCTTTTACCCCATGACAAGAAATTCAATTCAATAAAGCCAAGAGAGTTTCAGTTTCAAAGTTTACCTTTTGGATCGTCTGGCTTCCCGTTGCGATGGAAAGGGTTACAATTTCCTTGACTCCACAGAGGAGTTCTCCCAAACTCGTGTTGATGTTCATCGAGGGCAGTTCGCTGATCACCGAGAAGCTCTTCGAAAGAGATTCCTTCAGGTTGGCCACGATGAAGTTCAGCTTTTTGTGTTGTACGGATAATTGGCTCAAATCATATTTCCCGACGGGTCCAGCCACCGTGTTTAACTCGAAGCGATTTCGACCCGGCTTCAAAGAGACTTGAGTGAGTCGGAAAGCAAATGTGAAATCGGACTTCTTGATGTTGCCATCCCTGAGGATCATGCCACTCGAGTCCTTGCGCTTTAAAACTTGAGCCGCATTTCGACACAGCAATCGCGTGGCGGCTAGCGTCTTGTCCTGTTTGCGGTCGAATTGCTCCATAATGACCAAACGGTGACTCTCCTCGGACAAATCGTTTAACGATTCCTGAGATGCAGCTACAAGAGGAAGGAATTGGCAATGAAGAATGATCAATTCTGATGTCACTACTCGAGCGAATTACTTTTCGGTTTCACTCTTCGCAGTTATCATTTAGACTGAAGTATTTGAGCTAGCCTCCTTACAATAGCGAAAGCTCAAAGCGCAAAGCACAAAGAGTAAAACAGAAAACAAATGACAAACGGGTCAATTAGGAATCAAATCCAGCAACCCAATATTGAAATGAACACCTCAATAATACCTGCGTCTTCTCCGCTAAGCATGGGAGTGCTTCGGCCCGAGTTAGATCCTTTTGCACCCATGGACGACGTACTGGAGTTGGACAGAGTTCTTTTGGCCCCTCCTGAATGCGTTTTCCGTAATTTCTTCTTCTCAGCCTCTAAAACCAAGGCTACTGGCAATGGCTCTGTATGAGCTAAAGCCACTGCAATCTCGTCACATTGGATCTCATCCGGGAAATTGCTGAACACCTCCAAAGCCAACGTGACCTCGGCACCCGAAATTACCTTCAAGGCCGTTGATGAGCGGTTCGTGATTTGACACGACACGATTTTGACCATGTTCGGGCAGGCGTCAATGTTCACCTCGGTAGCTGAAATAAAACCCATCTATCATGAACGAAAGTGAGAATATCCCTCAAGATTCAAGAGGCAATTGATCCGCGGCCAACGTCTTTTATTGTGAAGCCAGTCAGCCAGTTATTTCATCGGAGCGGCATACTTTTATCCTGCGCCAAAGTTTCTTTTAAACCTGTCAAAATGAGACCGTCATTGTGCATCTCTGTTCTTCAAGTTGCACATCCAAAGAAACGTGAAAACTTAAATTCATTCATCGGGGGATCTTAAGAGCAGGTCATTGAGCGTGTGCTTGTGAATGCATCTCCCGTCCGTGAAGTATTTACTCTACCATAAGTGGGCACGGTAAAGATGACATAGTTCATACTCATTGTTTTTTTTGGAGTCCAATGACAGCTCTCTCGCGTTAGTACTTCATCTGATGGTAGGGTCCCTAATCACGTAGACCTCGGGAAAAAGTTCCCTTTTTGGCGTAAATATTTTTTAAGTTGCGAAAAATGCGGAAAAAGTTGAGCCAATGGGCTAAGAAGGTGTAAATTGCAAAAAAAGAGTTAGGCACACAATTGCTTTTACTACATGGGTAGTCCGTTGACTTTATTCATTCCTTTTACAAGAATTTGAGATTTTTTTTCTTGAAATGTTTGGCATTGGGACACTCTTTTAATTAATACAAATATCATTACAGTTGATTACCTTCTGTATCCTAATTTTATTGCTTAAGAGCGGTTTTGCTGAATAAATAATTTTGGTTTTGGTCAAATCAAGCCCTAGAAATCAGGCCCTACCGTAGCTTCATCTTTGGAGACTTTTCCAAACAGAAAACTGCTAGTTGGATTGGATGGTAAAATTCGTTGGTGGATCAAATATTGTATAAAGCCTAAGTGGTAACAATTAAATGAGTCCCCAACAGGGAGAAAGAAGTTAAGAAGGAAACAGATAAGGACTCAAAAGACAAAGAGGCCAAAATGTTCCACATTGTGAAAAAAAGTAAGAAAAAAGTCGAAAAAGAGTTGATTAAGTGTGAAAATGGAAAAATGGCTAAAGACTTCGGCAAATTGGAAATTTAGGCCAACATTTTTTTGCGGATTTTGCTGTTGTATAGTCCTGTCAGCATTAAAAGCAAGAGTCTCGTTTTCATGAGAACCAGAACGAGAAATCTTGAGATATAGTCTAAAATTTGAATCAAGAAACTATCTTGAGAAACATTTTTTCCTCAAGAAATTCGCTATGCTAACAGAAGTCTGTAAGCCCAGAAAAAAATATGATAAACTCAAGTAAATCTCGACTGCAAATTCTTTTTTTGAAAAAAATGCATGACCCTTTTGGATGAATATAAGGAAAATTGTCATTTACAGTCTTAAAGAATCCTGAAAAGATATGTAAGACGTAACATGACGAATCTCTATAGCATGCAAGAAACATGACGGATAATGTGACAAATTGAAATGAACTGGTCATCTCCCTTACTAGAACACTGCACTAACCATTGTACCAAGTCTCTTTCATTTTTTTGGCCGGGAAAGCCTTAACTTTGAGGAACATTGCGTCACCCTTCGTGACTGTTGTGGGTTTGCCTCTTTGAACTGACAAAGTAGTCATTTTTGCTTTACTTAAATGCAACAAAAAAGCTTGGACTTGACTGCCTCAGATTAAGCCAGAGGTAGTGAGTGATCTCCCAATATACAACAACAACCAGGCCAAGTGGTTTGGGTGACGTGATGTAATTAAACACAAAAAATGGCAACCTAACCCTTAACATGAACCAACGTAGAGGCCAATAGAGCTTCCTTGTTCTAATTTCTAATTTCGGACAAATAATAATGCAATAGTCATTTTAGACACATTAATTCCTATCAGTAAAAATATCCCACCTTAGTGTTTCCAATACTCCTGTAGTTTGGCTCCTTGAAAATGCATTGTTTGAGTAGCTGAATTGAGCAACTCGCAGTAGATAATAGGAAAGTTAAAGCACCAGCCGTTTCCAACGTAAGGTAAAAGCTTAGGTTTCACCAATAAGGCAACCCTGGTTTGATGAAGAAAAATTAGAGCTACTTTTTGAGACTAACTAACGGGTTCTGATATTCCGCTACTGATGCCGTATGCCACCGAAAATGTAAATTGGTAGCTTTGGTCGCAACCTCTCGTGTTTATTTATTTGATCCCATCAGTAGTATATAAGGTATATAAGCCACGGAGTTAAATCGCCCTGTCGGCCATACTACCTCTCAGTCAAAATTCTGTAGTCCCATCTGAGCATGTCTCCTTTACCTAACTCAGTGTGACCTAATCAAAAGAACACGAATAGAGACATTTAGATATCAAACTTGTAATATTAATTAAAATTCAGTATAACAATAATCTATTTCGTATATCTATATCTATTCTAGTATATCGCTTATATCTATATTTATATCTATTCATAATCTATTGGCTATATCTATATTTTTATTTATCTATCATCTATTGTTACTTTTCTAAGCACATTAAGTGAAAGGACAGAACGCCAGAAACGGCGGCCTACCTCAAAACTTCTATTGAGAAGACATCGTAGACCTTAGAAGCATTGTCAAGAAAGTTGTTTGTTCTTCAAGGTCTTGAGCCCATCTCTGGTACTCGGCGCACACATTGAGCAAGTGAGTGGAGAAAAGGATGCAAAAAAGAAGAACGAAAGCCTTTTGGGAGAGTTGAGAATTTGAGACCATTTGCATTTTAGCCGGAGGAAAACACCGATTAGGGGTTTTATTTGTTCACCTTTTAACATACAGTACCTACAATCAGCTCAGTGCAGTATTGCTCATCGGTTGCTTTTGTTGACAGATTTCTGTCGTAACATGGCAAATTCCAAGCTTCGTGCGTCATTTCAACTAACCATATCTCTTCTCCTTCAATTTAGGAGGGCTTTTAAAAATTGTATGCCCATCCACCACGATTTGATTTCGTTACCTTCACCTTCCCCCTTTTTATCGCCTTTTAGTTAAGAGTCTCCCCTTTTTCTACACTCAATAACGAAGGATTGGAGGTGCACAAATACGGGAATAGGGTATCGCAGAAGGACATTTTTCACACCTGGTGGTGCGTTAATTTGAGAGCTGAAACACCACCAGGCTTCATAGAACTTTGCAAAAAAAACAAAACGACGGTGATCTAACAAGGTAGTAGAAGTCCCTTCGATCAAGTTAGTACTGGGCATAACTGAACAACGGCCAAGGTGAAGTTCTAAAAGGTTGAAGCTGATGTGTTCCTCAAAGACAACTAACTTGTTCAGGAGGAGGCGTGAAAGGATGTCAGGTTTGAAAGATACTCACGAATCTGTTCCGCCAGAGCCAATAGCTCTTTGAAAAAGTTCATTCGCTCTCCGGCGTTGTCCTCATCTTCAGTCTCGTTCGTCTTGTTGTTGAGAGGCGAAACGGAACAACGGGCTCCTCCTGTCTTCATTCTAATTTCGGGAGCTGCCCCCGTCTGGTCGTCCTTTTCTTCTCTCCCTCTTTCCACTTCTTCTTTGTCCTCGGGTTGGTTCATAGCTTTAAAAGCGGCAATTTGTGCGCATGTGCGAACCAGTTTTTCTTTCTCGTCGAGTTTTCGGTAGCAATGGGCCACTTCTGTCAGGGTTTGCCATTCCAAAGGGTCCCATCCTTCACCCTGGAACGTCTTCAGAGCATCTAACAGAAACGTGGTGGCTTGCGGGATCTGAAGGGAACAGAGTAAAGGAAAAACGACCATTGGCAAAGGCAATTGAAAAACGCGAGGTCTACTTTGGGTTCTCCCGTATTTGGTTTCATATTAAGCAATAGAACTCAGGGCCACCTAGGCTAGTGTACGAGTACAATGAACGTATTCTGTACCAAAGAAGAACCGGAACATTATACCTCGGGATAACTTTTGGCTGAGAGGTCTCTTTGTATTTTGGACCACGCTTCATTCAGCTTTCATTCAGAAATGTAATGGCCGTGTGGGCAAAAAAACAATGATGTTGCTTCCCTCGAGGCAAGGAAAGCCATTCAGATTTTGTACTGCTACATCGCACAGAGTGGACTGCGGTTTGATTGGCCAAAATTTAGTGACTAAGCAAATATAACAGCATTTATTGCATAGGAGTGGTTAAATTCGCCATTTGGTGGGCTGAAACAACCCCAATCGTGCTAATAATCGACGACTGATTCTGGCTGTGTAGGTTGCCTCCAGCTTGCACATATCGTTTGACTTGCAATGGTTGGTAGTGCTTTTTTCTATTCACATATGCATTATTATCTTTGGCATTGGTGCGCAGAAATCAACATCTTCTTACCTGTTCCAAGAGAAGATAGAATTTGGCTAAATCGATCCCAATGTATCTGGCCGAGCGGATCCTTCCTATTTGTTTGTAAGTGCTGATGGCCAATTCCGAGAGTTCCTGTGGAAATCCAGAAGCAAATATGTACATGGTACATTTGGAACACTTCAACCATGCCCTTGAGAGTACTCTTGTTCCGTTGAACCACGGAAGGTACGTACGGATCATCAAAGAGGAATACATTTGAGCCAATAAATAACTATTAGATGCATGTCTCAGAGGAAAATGGAACACATCAAAAAGACGATCAAACACTGGTTTCTTATGCTATGTGTGTTCTTCCTCCCAGAATAAGTCTGTTTTGCATGTGTGTATTTATCTTGTTGTTTCGTCTGGTTCTTTGTATAACAGAAACTGGCGAGTATTACATCTTTACAGCAAGCTCAGGGATCAGCTATTCAAGTTAAAAAGACTGAGTCATTTCTCTGAAAAGGAAGCAAAATGGCTTGGGATGCCTGGTTTTGGATGAGGAACCAATATTTAGTAGTCCGGTGTTATAATAATCGATTTGCTTTGTGCGTTTTCAAGTCATAATTTTGAATGTTCGGCACTTCAATTGGAAGATGAATGGCGTGGATACAGAAGAAACTCTTTGTGCTCATTTCCACGAAATGGGCAGATTCTGTATTATGCGTGACCTTTAAGCCTTCCTATCATTCGTGTTCCCGGCTAGAACCTTTGAACGCTCCTCATACATTTCGCTTCAAGGCCAGTGCCTGTTGACTTCTTAACTTGAGCGAAATTGAATGAGTCACAAGCAACAAACCATGAATGACCAGATTATTCTGGAAACATTTCAGGTTCGCTGAATATGATGATGATGAGGCGTCAAACGTTTGACGAGCTTATCAAAGGTGATGTGACTCGATTCTCGTCATTCATGATCAAACTGTCAACAGCAATAGTGGGCAAATACGGTAAGTACTCACCAAATAATACTTTTGAAAGGCTTGCTTGGAGGAGAGGGCTTCTTTGAGCTTTTCAATGGGATTACGACCTTTCCGATCCACACTGACATAATGGTCGTCTCGAATCCCAGAGGAAAGTTCCACCACCCGATGGATCTGTTTACTCGATGGCTCCATGTTAGGCATCAACCCACACAGATTACCTGAAGAAGACCAGATTAAAGAAACTCCCGACAACTTCAAACGTTCACATGAAACGACGTTCTTTTTTCCAACCAAAGTTGGCAAGGCCTGGGCGCGAGCTTCAAAATGAAGTTTTTAAAAGGCCTTTGCTTCGTTTGCATACAAAGCATTCACATTGACACGCAGGACTCTGCTCGGGGCAGTTTTTTTCAGTCAAGTTGTGGCAGATCAAAGTAAGCCAGGACAAGATTGAAATTCTTGAATGTTCCAGGCTAATATCATCTCATCCAGGATATCGCCCAAAGACCCTTCCCCGAGTTTCTTCTCAACTCATCCAATTATGGGCCCAGTTTGGCCATCTCCTTCATCAAAATCAGTGTCAATATGCAAGCACACGTAGGCAGACATTCAACCCTCTAAACTTTAAAGCAGATAACCAGGATTTACCATCATGGGTCCATGCTCTCTGATAACCCACATTGGCAGGGACTTTTTCGTCGAAGTTGAGATGCGCAGATGTTGGATCGCAATAATTGGTCCGTTTTTCATATGTCAAGAGAGAAAGAGAGAGAGACTCACCCAATTCGAGAAGTTTACTGCGTGCGTATTCCCACAATGATGCCGTGTGCAGACAATAGAGCTGAATGCGGTTCGATGAATCCGAATACTTCTCATACGTCAACAGAATCTCCAAACACGAGAGGAACACCCAACAGGCGATGCTGCCTTTAGGAAAGGACAACTCCAAAATGTTGATCTCTTGCACAGAGTTATGCAGGAATGAGAGGGAACGTTTGGCCATCTAGAGAAGAAAATAACCAGAATGTCTAGACGGGAATCCGGATTCATTTCCAATGAACACGTATGCTTCATGGGATACAGATTTCGTGGGGAAGAGATCAACAAGGACAGGCGAGTGAATACCTGAACTTGACATTTTGAGGCTAAGTAGACCGCATGAAAATGGGAGGGAGATGATTGTAGCGCAGTTGATTAACGCGCGACCGAGCTATGCTCGGATTCATAGGTTCGATCCTAGGTCTCCCCTCCCCTCTGCAGTGGAAGAAGAATCTCGCAATAAAAGCCTTTAAAAAACATACGGCCTATCTACTAACGAAGCATTCTACTCCCAGAAAAAATTGCCTCTAAGAAAAAGGCACTCTGTAAAGAAGTAGAATAATTGAATCAAGTTCCCCTTATGACTGCGAAGATGACAAAAATGCTTCTTCAAGGAGCAGAGCGATCCTTATATTTTTCGTTTTCTATTCTATTTCATTGAAGATATAACCATACGTACTTCCAAAGGGTTGTGGACCTTAAGGATCATGGCACATTGACGCGAGAAGAGGTAGTTTCTTAGATCCAAAAGCGAAGGGTTCTTGCTCACAATGACGTTTCGTAGAACGTGATTCACCACAGGATTCAAGGACAGTCCTGACCAATTGGAGCACGACTCCGCCAACCTCTGAAGCCACAACGGGCTCTCTGCAATAAAGATACTGGAATTTGATCTCTGTAATCAATCACGACCACCAATGACAAACACGTCCATGCCTTTTTAGGAGCATGGTCTTCTAAACTTGAGCTGCAATGCATTCAGAAATATATAAAAAAAAATTCGACTGGAATTCGTCACTCTTTATGTATGTAAATCTTATGAATTCCGTGAGTAATTAGGTGTGGTAGGTCCCCCAAATTTCAAAGGCAGGGAGCAAAGTTTAAACGTTAAGTTAAACGTTTAATTTATCAAAATAATGCATAAAAAAGAAGGTTACAATGTAAACAAAGATGTAAAAAACCGCAATCAGCGAATGCAAATAGGGATGCAATTGAATTTCGTAGATGTTTTATACTTTTAAAGCACATTCTAATTTTTGATGTGATCACTGCATGGGCATGAAAATTCAAGCCTCTCCCGGAGATCACCAGTTTTTATACCTAAGGAAATCTACTTGCTTTTTAGAAATCGACTTGAGCCAATGACATTCTTTGAAAATGATCAGTGGTTGCTGTTTCTGAGGTTTTGTTCGTTTTAAAATGCTCTTTCAGACCCTGAGTTGTCAAGTGCAGACATGCGTCAGGGGTGCCAATTCCTAATCAAATTAGTGAAAATACAATTATTGGGCACAAACAAAATCAGTCAAAAGAAGCCGAAAATGCATAAAAATGTGAAACGGGCGCAACGTTTAAGAGATGCAAATAAGGGTCCAAGATGTAAATAATGTTATTCGCATAAGTTTAAGAACATTAGTAATAGGTCACAAATGACAACTGAAACTCAATCTTTACAGTTCCAAAACTTAGTTCAAGCAAATTTTGGCAAAAAAATTAAGGATTTTCCCCAAAACTTAGCGCACATGGAACCTAAACATTCCAGTTTCAATATGCAGTGTTTCCAGTCCACCGAATGCAACAAAAATGCCAACATTGAGGTCTTTATAGTATGATAGAGCAATATTGTTTGTTGGTACACACCAGAATGCAACTGGGCTTGTTGTTAGAACGCCTTGTTTTCAAATGAGCTTGGGTTGGTTAAAGAGGCTCCGTTGGCATGTTTTCTATAGTCAAGCCAAAATCATTTTGGTTCACTTAGCAGCCTTGGGATCCTAACAATGGGTTTCAACATTTTTGGAATTGCTTTCAACTTGGCCTTCAAAACAATTTCTCAAGAAACGACGGACCAGCAAAAAGACCCATATTTTGATGCCTTAAAAGCTAATGAAACGTTTCTATCTTGGTCTTATGGACCGGAAATCTCAAAAAGGACCCATTCACATCTCAGAAACGTGCATTTTGTCTCTTTCCACACTATGTTACTTCTTTAAATTCAAATTCAGAGTCCCGAGCCTTTAGTTCTTAAAGCAAAAGCGAGAATCTTCCATAGAAAAAAGAGCCTGATTATGTACGTAATCGTAGTTTTACAGACTTATTCTCGATCTAAAATTTTCTCAATCGCTTTAAAAGAATGGGCTCTGAAAACTATTCACAGTGCGGAACTACATAGCTTTTCCTTAACCATAAAACCGCTACTTAATTCATAGATCCTTTGGAGAACTCGAATGAGATGATCAAAATTGGGTAACCGGGGACAATTAGCAATTGAATTGTCATCAGTATTTGTTCGTTGGAATTTGCTTGAAGAAGAACGACCTCTTCAATCAGGTGCGACTCAGGGATGGGGGATTCTTTACGTGCCAGGAGGGGGCAAAAAAGTAGGCCCAATTGTTTCATTAAGGACTTCTCGAAACTTTTGTGAAATACACATGTTTAAAAGTAGCTCAAATAAGTGTGTTAAATCACTTACAGTACATTGAAACGCATCATTGTAAAAAAACGTACGATTAGTATTAAACATACTCTTAGTTATGTATTGGCCTAAAATTTCAAAAACTTCTATTTAGCAGATGCTTAGTTATTACAACTTGAAAGTTGCGCTTTACACCTTAAAAAATCGGAAAATGCCCTAATTATGTTTCCAGTTCTTCCCAAGGAATATGATTGTCTTTTTCAATGACACGGCAAGAAATATTATTTCTCCATTTTCTTGAAGATTTCTTTACGAGCTAAAAGTACTTGAAAATGTCACTTAAAACTTACAAAAGATGTAAAAATGTCACTTACAACTTACAAAAGATGCAATAATGTCACTTAAAACTTACAAAAGATGCAATAATGTCACTTAAAACTTACAAAAGATGTAACATTGCCTTTCATTTTACTTAGGTTCCAAAAGCTGCACTATCCCATCATGTTCCTAAAATATTTGAAAAATACAAGTGACAGTTTAATTTTCAAATTTGTCACTTTTTGCAATGATTAATTTCTATGTACTAGCGATGTTTTTTAAGGAACGTTAATAGAATTTTGTCAAAATTCATGATTTAGCTTGATTAAAGATGCGATTGACAAGTATGGCAACACAATTGTGAAATATTGAGTCAATATTAAGTTTCAAGTTATATTACAAAACATATCCGGGTTTTTCTACCTACTAAACAGTAAAATATTTCCTTGTATATTTTAGGCCCAGAAAAAGCATATTATATTTCTTGGCAATTGCTTAAAGATCTTTGAAGCGAGATATCTCATCGTTTGCTCGATGGATTTGAATAAAATTTTAGTTGGAAACGCAACTAAGGTAACTCCCAACATCTATTGATTACGTTTTTAAAAATATTATATCTTTGTAGGCTTTAAATGGATTAATACTCTAACCTGAGCTAAAATTCAAGATGGTTTTTGAGAAAGTTATTCCTTTTGTTTCAATAACAACGAAACTCGTTATTAGTAGTCTTGGCATTTGCACAAAAACTTTATCAGTATTGTGGGTACCGCCGTGTTACGTTAGGCCTCGGGTACAATAAATTAAAGGTAAAATTCAAAAAGAACCGTTCGGTTTGTAGAAAACTTTTCGTCCAGTTTCTTTAGTTTGCGTTTTTATGCAGTGTATTTTAAAGCCTCAAAAAATATTTGCCATATTAATACTTTTTAAAGATGGTTTGAAGAGGTCCAAATCGTTGGGCAAATTTGATGGCTTGATAGTGGTTTGACTAGGAAAGTGATCAAAACGTATGGCGTTCCTTGGTGACTTAAATTTCAAAACCATCTCACCATGGAGCAAAAGGAAGGTTGCGCGACTTAGATATATGTAAATGTGCACGAAGCGGATTTAATGACTGAAACCTACTGATGGGAAAAGGGCAAGTGGCAAGTCATCACAGACACCCAAGTTCTACTCGACTCGTTTACGGTAAACCTTATTCTCCACCGATTAGTTGGCGGTGCCACTTTTTTAAACTTAACCTAACCTAATCAAACCTAACCTAACCTAACACGATATTGATAACCCTTGAAGTCTCTATCGAAGCGTTTTAACATTTGGCTACAAACTTAAAAATGAGCACCGCCAACTAATCGGTGGAGAATAGCGTTTATCCTCGTTTACAAGCAAAGCTTGGCCAAGTATTAGAACTTGGGCAAGCTTAACTTAAGCAGAGATTCGCTCCTAAACTAGGGGGCCCATATAATCTGCTCTTGAACACCGCAAAACGAGGATTTTTTGTTCGTAGTTAAAGTCAGATTGCCAGAAACAAACCAAGCATTGAACCAAAGCCATGTTGCAATGTCATTGTTGGTGCACATTACTTCTAGTCCTACATAGATTGATTCAATTTGGCCTAGTATAAAATTCCTTGCGTAAGTTTGGCCACACCATTTTCCCCTCAACTGTCTGTGTACAAACCCAAGTTGGGGCAAGTTCTTACTTGATGTGAAGCAAGCACCGACAGGGCAAGTAGTCCGGTGCTGAACTTGCCCTGTCGGTGCTTGCTTCACATCAATATGGGTTGGATAAGTTTTTCAAGTGTCCTTTGCTACAAAGCACATTCATATAGCATTGGCTGAAATGGAAAATGTTCCTCAAATATTGATATTTATACTGTTTGATGGTTGATTGAATTGATAACAGTATCCAAGGACTAGCCACAACAATTACAGTTTTTTTTTCAGAGTCATCAAAATGGTTATTGAATACGATATAACTTTTTTAAATGCAATTGTCGTCATTTTGACTTTAAAAAGTTTAGGTCCAATGGCATCCCTGACTCAAATCGATTGCGGTGGCAAAATTCAAACTCGATATCAAGCCAATGACGTTTAGTGGTTGTATCTCACATTCGATGCAAAATACCCTTCCCAACGTGTCAAAACTACATACTGGTAGGCTTAAAAATTGATGGAAGTGATCGTAAATACTACAAAAAGATGATGTAGAATGATACAAAGAATTCTATTTTCTGCCATTTTTGGCCATTTTCTGCCATTTTTTGCCACTTATTTTGGACCAATTTCTACCATTTTCTGCCACCAATTTCTGTCACATGGTAGAAAATGGCTTTTAGTAATTTCTCATCCCTGGTGGGGAGGCGATTCATGGCTTTAATCAGTGCCAAAATGTGGAAAATCCCTCTTGCTCGGGTGCCCCAGAACAACCCCTGATCGGATTGCAACTCTGCAAAATCCTCGAATGATCCTTGTTAAATCTTAATGCGGTCACCATTGGCATGAACACCATATCAAAAACGATCAGAGCACTTGTGCTCCGAGAACGAAGGTTAATAATAAGGCGTTTGATTGAACATCGTGGCCATCATTTGGGAACAAAGTGTGTTTTGTCAAATTTTCAAAACTCTACGTAATGGAAATTCGAATCACATTTAGATATCACTTCTCCTAAGTTAATTGTTAAACTGTACATAGAGAGGGGGTCCTCAAATATGGCCAAATAGCTGAATATGCAAAATGTTCAAGAGTTCAAGCCTTAATTAGAAACCCTTGTCAACTAAAGATCATAAATTTAAATTTGGTATTTGAAAGAAAGAACAAAAAATTGCGATCAACGGGACAAATAACTGCAATTACGAACTTGGTAAGTAACATTCTTCAAATTATGAGCATCACACTTCTACTTGTAAAACCATTACTACCGAGTTTGATCCCTGTTTCATCCTATTTTTCTGGTCAGGTCTAGGACGAATTTCTGACCCAAAAACAACAAACCAAACAGCGAGTGCTCAAGCGCTGCAATATTAGTTTGCAATCTGCCGCAGAAATTGTCATTCCCCCATGACTTTTAAGGTTTATTTATCGAGGAGATTGAAGATATCCGACACTGCACAGAAAAAAACAATGCTCAAGGGATCGCAAAAGGGAACCACACCATTTCAGTACAGCAATTGATAACTATTGCAGAATTGCTTTTCTTCTAATATAGGTAGCACAGTACTGTAGCACAATACGCATTGTGGTGACCATATTTAGCATATTTGTTTCTTCATCTCTCGCCTCATTGCATTTCAACAATGGTGAACATCAAAAACCTTGTCATATTTCATTATGTCATCATCTTTCATCAATCACACACGAATGAAAATGGGAAACATCTCACTTTTCGAAGGCAGGAATAGCTTTACCATTTTCCTGTTACCAAGATGTCTCTCTATTGCACGTGCGATCCGGTGAGACTTCTGTGGGTATTTTTGTGCGCAAAATGGTCTCGTGGAATGATCATTCAAGCACGAAACAACAAGGGCAAAAAGACGCACAAAACCGAGACACTCGGGCAATCCCATTAAAGTAAAAGGTGGGGATCCAATTTGCCGTAATCCTGTCTTACCAGTCACGTTGGAATTGAGAATGAATTGGGTAAAGAGGGCATCCAATTCGTCATATTGGACCAAGGCCTCGTCGTAAACGCCCAACATTTCATACGTGAAAGCCAGCTCTTCTTGGAGAAGGAAGTAGTCGCAAAAGTTCCAATTGGGGTCATTTCGACGTTCACGTTCGGATCGCATATTCTCCTCAAACCTGAGACAAAAAAAGAAACTGGCCTATAGGGGGTGTGTGGCTAAAGTAATGGATCATCTCCAGTTTTCAGATGTCTTAAGTTGTTTAAACGTACATTGCTGTAACAAGTCACATGGTTCATGTTGGGGTACAGGTTAGTACGTAATGACGACCTCTAGCCTAACATAATATGCCTTGACATTGATAGCTTTCGGCTCTCTTAAGATTGGTAAAAAACATGTTTATTCTAAGGAATTTAACATGCAGGATACTGCTCCTGCTCGTCCCTTAGTAGAGACACATGGACGTTTCAAATGAGTCAAACGAGCTTCTAGCACATACATAATATGTAGATGTGGAGCCTGGCCAAGAATCAGAATTTTTCACCACTTTAAACTTAATTAGCATTCATAAATCCAAGGGTCCAAACGTTTCTCATTATCACAAATTTCGAGGCTCTTGAAAAGCAATTCCATCCGTGTGTGCAATAAAATCCGATTCCCTCAATGTTTAAAGAATTTTGAAGATGTTACGGACAGAAATTTGAAAAGATTCAACGATGGTGTTAAAAGTTATGAATGAAAATCCAATTTTTGTCATTGTAATTTGGGTGGTCCATTAACTTTGAATCACCTCATACTTCTCAGGATCCAAAAATATGTTTCTCTCAGGAGCATAAAACAAAAAAAATAGTTTGCACTATTTTTCATTGGGCAAAGGGAGGACAGCCGCGGATTCGTCAATATAAGATATGATTAATCAGTTATGGTTCAGTGCCAATACTCATGTTTGAAGTAATACAGATTATTTCGGCATGATGAGGTAATGGTTTGAAAAAAAAAAAGGTACGACTACAACACTCTGAGAAAGCTGGGGGAAGGCGTGAAGGTAAGTGTTATATTCTAGTCATCCGTCATCATTTACATTTATTCCTTACTCATGCTCCCACCACTTCATCGCCATAGCTCAGATTTCTCTGTATATAAACTCCTCCACAAATAAGCAATAAACATCTAGTCAACAGCAACCATCCGGCAATCATACAGTAAGTTTCTCACATCTCGACAACGCAAAATGGACAAAGCTGACTAGTATATGCATTATACCTACAAAGGTTTGTTGATAAAACAAGAAAAATGTCAAGAAGGTAAAGGCAATAAAATATTGTGATATCACTTTCTAGTCACCTGAGTATGACTAGAATTTGTTCAATGCACATTATAAAAGGTAAGAGGTGTGTTACTTTTGACCACAAACAACCATGGCTAGCTCTTCATATAAGACCCCTCGTCGAAGTAAAGCTTCGATCGTGGAGATGAATGACACCTCCCTATCAATAAGTGGCCCCTCAAGAACCTTTGAGTTGTCTTTGGTGGACAAGAGCTCCAAAATAAGCACCATAAAATAAGGCATTTTACAGGCTTTCATGGGTTCGTGAAAGAGCTTTAATATTTAGGCTGTTTTATCTACGAAATATATCAAATGGACAGATGGTATTAGGGAATCATCGATTTTAAACATGATTCGAGAATGGTCGTACTCCAATTGGTATTCAAAACGTTACAGAGTTACAGATTGGAGGTAAGTATACAATCTATTGACAAAGTCAGTAAAACTTAGCACAAGCCCCGCGACAATAAACCCTTGGAATTTCATCCCAATCAACCCCACCAGGAGAAACGCCTTCTACAACACTCGTGAGAAACTTACCTTCACGCCTTCCCCCAGCTTTCTCAATCTCGACAACGCAAAAATGGACAAAGCTGACTAGTAATCAGTCGCCATCTATTATTCCTCCCTCCTAATAAAATGGGAAAATCCACGATGTGAAAGGTGCATGCGACCAGAATATTGCTCGGGAATTTCGAGCCGGTTTAGCAAAGTCAACCCCACTCATCCGACTCCTGTGGTTCGGGAGGAATATGGTTGTTATTAAAAGGCTTCGTTAGATAGGATATCAACCTCTTTGGTGATTACCCTCATCTCCACTTGATTGTAAAGATTTGGGCCAGCGTTGCTCCCTAGCCCAACCACAAGTTTTCCCTAATAATAATTTGATTCACATTCTAATGTAAGGCAACGTGACTAAAAATAATCTTGACAAGCAAAAAGTAGACTATATGGGCTACAAAATCGTCCCATTCAAATTAATACTTCATACGCCAGGGAGATTCATTTGATGAAAAATGGTTTATTTGGTTTATTTGATAGTATTGGCAAAGTCACCAACAATAGGAAGAAGCTCTCATATAGAATACCGTTGGATATCTCGTTCAATGATTTACGAATGCTACCTGCTGCCCAGACTGTCTAACTTCACCACCTCAACCATCCTGCGCCGGCCAACTTTACACAAATCGCCACATAGACTCGAGGAAATCTCCCACAAACCTTCCTCCAGCTCTCACAACCTCAACAAACTGCAACAACAAGCCATGGACAACACTGACCGACACTCAGCCGCCTTCTACCAGCCCTCCTTGCCGATCATATGGGAAAACCCACACGAAGGGTGCAAGCGACCGGATCGATGCTCCAGAAAGGCGAGTCGGTCATGCCAAATCAACCCTCCTTGTCCAACTCCTGCCCCAAGGGTAGCATCCATGATGGAGAGGCTAATTTCCTCGATAACGAAGCCCTTCGGCAACCATGGAAGAAGGTCAAAAAACCGGCATCGAGTGCAAAGTAATTATAATGAACATCTCTTGTTTATTGAATACTAAGAACTTGAGTTGAAACCTTCTACGTCTCATGTCTCTGTTTCATTGATGATTACATCATCTTGAATAAGCTCAGATGAGCATGCCTCAAGAGTAGAAATTGGGAAACCCAGGCATGGGTTTGAATTCTTCCAGGCATTCAGAATTTTTTCACAATATAATTGACTTGTTGGATATAACTTTAGGTAAACTTTTTCCTCTTAGCCCTACCTCCACGTCGCCAAAAATGCAAAAATGAAATCCATTAAGTAGAACATCCTACGAAACTCGGATCGCTAGATAAAGCTTCATGTACATGTGATTGCCACATTTGTGCATGGAAGGGAGAAAAATACTGCTCATTTCTTCACTTCACACTTTCTCTGACCTCAAAACAAGGGCTCGTGGTTTAAATGGTAAATAGAATGTTGAAGACCAATATTTCCATTTCTAGGATTGCACAAAGGGAGGAGACGTGGTGTACGTAGTGGTTAGCGCAGTTTACTAACATGAGGGGGAAACTTTTAGATGCAAACCACGCCCACAGACGGGAAGCCAATCTGATAAGGACTAAGACACTATCTATTGGAATTCTATACGGATAATTTGATGGCTAGCTTCGATCCTAGCACCCCAAAAATACAAAAATAACCAGTCTACCACAGTTCAATGTTCTTGCTATTTTGAGCATAATAATTAAAACAATGTACGTAATTCAAGTATCATAAGAATAAAACATTTTAAAGTATGAAGTGCTAGGATGAAGAGGCTTGAGAGACTTCAAATAGGCGTCCAATATCTCTAGCTAGCGTTTGTGGTCAGCTCATGGAGCGATTGGCGAAAACCCAACTTTGGTCTTCCATCGATTGACAATAATCAGCACAGAGCGGCTTCTGCTGTGGTAAATCATGTACGACGAACCTTTTGGAATTCATCGAATTTGTCTCTCGGGCTGCAATTGATGGGAAGGATGTGTTTGCCATATACCTTGATCTCTCGAAAGCTTTTGACAAGGTCAATCATGAAGTACTGTTAAGTAAACTTTTTAACGTGAGAATTTGACGATGACGTGGAGATGGATTAGGCATTGGTTCATGGTAACTCGTTGGGTTCGATCCAATAAAGACATATCTTCGAATTGGCATGGTGTGACCTCAGCTCTTCTCTGTGTACATTAAAGACCTTGTCAAAAGGCCGATTTTTGCTGACGATTCCAAGATATTTTCCACCGTTACTTCAGTGAGAGAGAACCGAGGTGCAGTGCGTGCTCGCCCAAGGCCACCGATGGTCACTCACAATCCATATGGTTTTTAATACTTCCAAGAGTACGATGCTGCGCTTTGGCAAAGGAAAAAAATGAAAATACCCATCTATGTTCTTCGTGGTATGCCAATACCGTACCAGTTGTGGACCATGTTAAAGACCTTGTTGTCCACTACGATGGAAAATTAACCTTCTCAACCCCCTTGCGCTAAAGTGGCATATCATAGGCGGTTGAGGTTTTCAAATGCTTCATGTCAACGCAAAGTTTCTGCGTTCTCCGGCCACACGTACGTTCGACCAATTCTCTAGTATGCTTCGTCCGTTTCGTCCCCCGAGTTGCAGTACACGATAAATTTTCTGAAGTCCGTTTAGAGAAGGATGTGAGGCTAAGGACAGAGTCAGTGGGGATTGGGGATTCCGAACGATTACGTCTACGGAATCTTCCAATTCTAATGCGAAGAAGGATCATTGCTGATTTGGTCAATTTCTCCAAAATTTTCAAAGGGGAAATGACCATCAGAAATATCTATTCCATCGATGAAATCATTGTCTTGGTCAGCGATGTGTATGTACAACAGGATTACCAAGAGTGTTTTGGATCGAGAGGTCAGGAATCCCTTCGCCGGCTTTAAACCATTTTCTTCAGGACAATGGACCCATGGAATGCCCTCCCCCTATAGACTTGTCTTTCTAATTCGTCTGCTACTTTTAAAAAATGGTTACTGTTCTATACACTTTGGCCCTTCAAGTTACTATTCAAAAAAGCAATAAAACTTCATTCGGCTCTTACAGGCCACGAGAACTAGAAACAACATTACTAGCCAACTCCCAAATAGCCTTATTTTTCATACCACCCCAGCCTTTATTTTGGCCACTTAAACTAAGACATTAAAAAAGAGTTCATTTTTGTGATTAATAAACCTAGAAAAAATGCACTTTCTTTTTAGAGGTTTATTGATTACTTCCATGTGGATCCACCCATTTGTTAAAATTTGCTCCAACGTTGCTCCTTGGCCCGACCACGAGTTTCTCTAATATTAAATTGATTCATATTCAAATGTGAGGCAACGTGTAAAAAATCCATTTTGACACACCAGAAGAAGGTCATGAGGGCTACAAAATTGTCACATTCAAATTGGTATTCAACACGCCAAGGAGACTCAATTTATTTTTAAAAAAAATAATTTGTTTCATAGCATTGGCAGTCACCAAGAATAGGAAGAAGCTCCCATTTAGATCACCGTTGATCAGGATATCTTGGCTACGACCAACGCTCCCTCAAGCCCTCACAGTCCAACCTCGCCCGCCCAACCAACCTACGCCGGACTGATCCACAGGAATCCATTATGGTGTACCGACCACTGCAGCACTTCAAACCGTCCTTGGAACCGATCCGGGAGATCTCCTACGAGGGACGCGAGAGACCCATCCTCTCAGCCAGAAGAAAACTCACGCCCAACCCTCAACCCCAAAAAAGTTCACAGACGACTGACCAAGAAACGGAGATGGACAAACTGGCCGCCCTCTTCTCAAACGCAAATATCTATAGCCAAGACCATTGGAAGGATCCCGGTCATGCCAAGCGTACCAAAGCCACCAACCAATACAGATACTGTTATGACAAACATGATGACGAATTGGAATATACTTTTTGACGGTTGGAACAGACGGCATTTTATTATTCAATTGATCAAGTTAAGAGATATGAGATCTTGCTCGGTATTTATGATGAAATTATTCTTTAAGTCTATTGTTGCGATGAGTATACACATTGACAAATGACGGCAATCGGGCATATCACATGGTAAATGCAATGACAGCTGCATTAAATTTTCATTAAATTTTCGAGAACCGTAACAAAATATGTTTTGCATCTGTTAGACAGTAAATATCAATTGCTAGGGCGTTTTGCTATCCTTCCTTCAGTAGCCACATCTAACAAGCACATTGTGAGAGTTTAAAAAAAGCTACATCCAGATGTATAGGTCAGGAATTAACATCATTAAAATATTTTAAAAACGACCGGATCGATGCTCCAGAAAGGCGAGTCGGTCATGCCAAATCAACCCTCCTCGTCCAACTCCTGCGCCAAGGGTAGAATCCATGATGGAGAGGCTAATTTCCTCGATAACGAAGCCCTTCGCCAACCATGGGAGAAGGCCAAATAACCGGCATCAAGTGCAAAGTAATTATAATGAATATCTCTTGTTTACAATATAATCGACTCATTGGATATAACTTTAGGCAATCTTTTTCACCACCGACCCTAGCTAGTGTAATGTTTTCAAACACCGGGCAAGATGCAGAGGATGGGGTAGGAATTGATATCCAGCCAATTGAACTTGGACGCCATGCTACAACTGTCTTTGGGATATTGAATTCGCACAAGAGAATGACTTGCGAGTGACAATATTTATCCATTTATTTGCTTAGAAAAGCAAGTCTTTCATTAAAGGAGGATAAGGAGCTGGACGAGGGTCTATAAAATGTGATGATTGTGTAAATTTATGGCAAGAATATTTTGGCACATTAGACGGAACGTGTGATCATAGAGATGGTCCAGAATGTACAAACAAACGCCTCCATGAGGACAGAGAGGATTCACAAGTGTCCACTGATTGCAACGATACAACAAAAAATCCTTGATGGTTCGCCCAGACCCCATCTCTAAACCCGGTTTCCGTCAAGGCGATGAACAAGTCTCTGTCAATATCTAGCTTTTCTAAGCACTCCCTTTGGAATGTGCACTTTTTGAGATTCTTTTGGCACACAAAGGATATCAAAGTTCCAACCATTCCTTCTCTCTTCAAAACATCCTGTTGAGGGACAAAAGCATGAAGTCGAGGGCCTAATTCTACAGGGGAAGATGTCCGATTTGGAGCAGCTAGAGGGGGAAGTGGCCACTTGGGCATACCACCTGGGACAATTACAACTTTGCATTGATTGTAGATGAAGAGTGCCAGGATAGAGCGACAGGGGAGCCACATTAGCGATTAGAGGAGAGAGAATGGCGGTTGCAGCATGCCTCTCATTTGAGTTGACCATTTTCTCATGGTCTCCTTTAGATGAACGGCATCATAGCAAGTCTTGGATCTCATTGACTTTTGACACTCGTGGGGGTGAAAGAAATCACCCTTTTCTTTGTGCCAGCCTTTTCTCTTCAATTTTTCAATCCATGCTTGACTAGTGGTTGTCTGGACAACCGCTTTTCCTCTTTCTATACGTTTCTTTTCGATGCTATTCTGCTTTAGCGGGTCAGATAGCAGAACGCCAAGCGATCCCATGTTTCATTTACTTGGGCATGAATCGATAAACCTAAGTTTTCGTGGCCAAATCTGACGTGACGGCGGGTCTTGTTGACCCACATCACTAACGGTGCCACCAAGAATGGCGTGTTGATGGAAGTAATTTCTTTTCCTTCAAGAACCAGTTCCAAGCAACGGAGTGCTTACCTGCAAGATCTAAAAGTCGATCCATTCTCGTAGCAGTTTTGCTTTTATTGGCCTTAATTGTGCTAATGAATGAATAACGTAAATTGAAATGCTTCAATTTTGAGGAACTAGTAGGTAAAGAGATTTTGTGCAATTCACACTGGATACTGGTGATCGGGGGGATTTGATTTCTCCTTTTTGATATCCTTGGTAAATGAAACGAGTTTCCTTGAGCGGTTGTATAAACCCCCCCTCAAAAAAATTCGATTTCATCAACCCAGTGGTTTGGATCAGGGAGAGAAGAATCCAACTTGCTTTGAAGTCCAAAAGTATATAACTTGAATGTTTCTGGCAATAAATTGTTTCTTTTTTTTCATTTTTTTTTGTTTTCATGTGCCTGTATCCACAGTACAGAGCATACATAATTAAGAAACACAGAATCTTCAACACCGTGAAAACGCTCAAAGGTCGTGGTAGGAAGCCCAAAGTAAGCCCAACCATGGCTAGAAAACTTGTTAGAGATGTCCAGAAGAATCCCAGGATCACCACCAAAGAACTTTTAAATGATCTCAGCACATCTGGACCCTCCACAAGGCAGGCCTTCATGGATGCAAGCCAAAGAAGACCCCACTCCATCAGCATAGGCACCTGAAAACTCGATTAGCCTTTGCCAAAGACAAACCAGAGGCTTTTAGGTCTTCAATACTATGGACTGATGAGACTAAAATTGAACTCTTTGGACACAGGGATGTGGTTTTTGTTTGGAGGAAAAAGGGAGAGGCCTATAACCCAAAGAACACCATCCCCACAGTGAAGCATGGTGGTGGTAACATTATGCTTTGGGGGTGCTTTGCAGCCAATGGGACTGGGAACATGGTCAAGATGAATGGAATCATGAAAAAGGAAGACTACTGCAAGATATTGGATGAAAATGCCAAGCAGTCAGCAGAGAACCTCCACCTAGGCCATGATTGGACTTTCCAACAACACAATGACCCCAAACATACGTCAGGAATTGCCAAGAAATGGTTTCAAGACAATGATGTAAAACTTTTGGAGTGGCCAAGCCAAAGTCCTGACCTGAATCCTATCGAAAACCTTTGGCGAGAACTGAAGCTACAAGTAATGGCAAGAAAACCTTCAAATCTCAAAGAATTGGAGGAAGTAGCAATTGAAGAGTGGTCTCAATTGTCAGCAGAAACTTGCAAGAAACTTGTTACAATTACCGAAACAGTTTGGAGGCTGTGATCAAGAACAAAGGCCATGCCATTAATTATTGAAATCAGGGTATGAATAAATTTGACCCTGCCAAAATGAATTCACACGCTCAAAACTAAAAAAATATTGTTATAAGATGTCTGCTAAACAGTCTGTGATCTCGAACAAGAAGTACAAAACAGTCAGGGCCATTGGTGTCAAATAAACGTCTATTTTACTAATATACTTAACGAATACTTCTATTTTTTGCAAGGGTATGAACTAATTTGACGGCAAGTGTACATGAAATGCGAATTTTGCGGTTGATCTTTCCCAAATGGTGAAAAAGATAAATAGAAGAAAAAAAGTACATAAGAAATAAAATAGTTTCGAGCGTAAAATTGCGGGAAACCCTGAAGCTCCTCTTAAGCCATAAGGCTTGTTTTCAAGACGAGGATTGTATCAGAATCGGAAAATATCACAAAAGTATCACACAGGCTTGTGTATCGAACCGTGCACTGGAGGCCATTGGGTAGGAACAACTTTAAAGAGTCCCCCTCTCGTACTCGTCCGTCAAGCATTGCGCATAGACTAGGATGAGCTTGGACGGCGCGTACAAGAAAAACAATTTTGAACGAAGCAGATGATGGAATAGGTGCGACGTGATGATTTCTGTCAAACCCTTGCTTGATCCGTTGTTTTATTGAGTCTTTATTCGTCAGTTTCTTAAAATCGTTTCCTTGGTCAAATTCGTTCCAGGTCTTTGGGAAGATGCAGTGTGGTAGTTTTTGAAACCAGCTTAGACGGTAAAGTGGCAGTGAAAAGAAAATCTTGCCATTCCTTTTGGTTATCATTGAATATTAGTTTACAGTGGAAGGGATCCTGTATTTTGCGCAAAGAAACATAAACCCGAGCTGTTTTAATCTGACCAGATCATGACACTTCGGAACCTTAAAACGCTTAAAAATATTTCTAGTATGTTCTACCTTTCTTGTTATTACAACCCAAGGAATTGTACTCTTTTGTTTAGTCTTAAGACATTATATAGAGGGATACTTGTCGAAATATTCAATTCCATAAACCAGGCGTAAGCGGATTACTGCTTTGTAAAGACGCTGCCGTATTTGTGTGGGTAATACCTGTTTGGCTACAAAGAATGTATTTGCATACCGAGTTGTGAGACTATGGCGTATCGTTCTATTTAATTGAAATTCTCCACTTTAATTTATCGTCAATGTGAAGTCCAAAAAATTTGAATGCCTTTTCAGAGTGGCTCCACCGAACCTGTTGGATTTTTATTTTGTTCACCGCAATATTGAAATTGAAAGACGTGTTTTTGGGACTAAAAATATCAACTTTGTCTTCTCCAGGTTTATGATAAGCTTATTTATTTGCAACCAGGTTGAAATGCCCTCGAGCCACAGATTGCTCTTATGTTCTAAAATATTTATACCTGTGTCAAAGCTTGGCTATATAGATTTGTATGGCCCTGTCAATGGAAGCATCGTTGTCAGGAACGTCTATTCGACGGAGGACGTGATCCGGATGGTCCGTGAAGTGTCGGGAAAGTCATCAGATGTTTTATATTCGCAAAATCTTCTTCGGTCGAATTCATTCTTTGTGCGGACCGTGGACCAGTGGAACTCGCTTCCCCTGAGTATACGCATTGCTCAAAGTGTCTTGTCCTTCAAAAAGGTGGTTGGCACCAAGAGAACAAAATTGGACTAATTTCACTATTCAAGGCCCTTTCATCTATTCGCGTCTGATTTGTCAGAAACCTGTGCCTAAAGCTTTATGTACCTTGAACTGTACCTGTGCCCATATGCTATGCTAGGGATGATGCCGCTTGGCAACTTGGTGGTTTTTTCCTTTTCTCTTTCTTTCATTCTTCCTAATTATCATGAGCACTTGCCTTCTCCCTCCCTTTCTCCTTTCTTTTTCTCTCTAGCTCTAGTCATTCACAAAGTGTCTGTTTCTAAATCATAAAGTCTGCATTTCAATTTCGCCAAAACTTTGTTATGAGAGCTCTTTGTGATCTTGTCAGAAGTTAAGATTTGATGTACGGATAAACAGCTGGACTTTCCAATTATTTTCAAACCATTTTGGAGCTCTAATAAAGTATGGTAGCCATTCGAATACAATGCTACATTTGGCCTCCTGCTACAGAGCATCATCTGCTCTTTTGAACATATTTCCTGCGAGATGGCAACCTCGTATGCATTTTGAAAGTCAATACTCGTTCTTACACATTGTGCTTTCAAGTAGCAGCAACAATAAACAATGTGACAAATTTTCCCCTCTATAATTGATATCAATTACACAATCATCAATTCTTTTTCTTCATGCAAAATGTCACTGTAAAGGCCTCAACAATAAAAATTGAATTCCGAAGAAAAGTGGACAGTTCTTGACTTGAGGTTTGACCGCCAGGCTCAAGTAGAGTGAAGCCAATAGTATTGCTTGAATCTTCATTGAGTCCGATCTTTCCATTCGCGTTCAAGTCATAATCTCATATATCAGATGCAATGTTCAAATCCAGGAGAGGAGGATTTTATCAAAATATGATTATCCGATTTCTTACCACCCTTTAACATTTGAAAATCATCCAGAATTCATGTAAAACGAAAACGCCATTTTTGCCCTTTTGACAGAATCCTTTCATAACAATTCCATTTTTGTTATTACCCTCATCTCCACTTGATTGTAAAGATTTGGGCCAGCGTTGCTCCCTAGCCCAACCACAAGTTTTCCCTAATAATAATTTGATTCATATTCTAATGTAAGGCAACGTGACTAAAAATAATCTTGACAAGCAAAAAGTAGACTATATGGGCTACAAAATCGTCCCATTCAAATTAATACTTCATACGCCAGGGAGATTCATTTGATGAAAAATGGTTTATTTGGTTTATTTGATAGTATTGGCAAAGTCACCAACAATAGGAAGAAGCTCTCATATAGAATACCGTTGGATATCTCGTTCAATGATAGACGAATGCTACCTGCTGCCCAGACTGTCGAACTTCACCACCTCAACCATCCTGCGCCGGCCAACTTTACACAAATCGCCACATAGACTCGAGGAAATCTCCCACAAACCTTCCTCCAGCTCTCACAACCTCAACAAACTGCAACAACAAGCCATGGGCAACACTGACCGACACTCAGCCGCCTTCTACCAGCCCTCCTTGCCGATCATATGGGAAAACCCACACGAAGGGTGCAAGCGACCGGATCGATGCTCCAGAAAGGCGAGTCGGTCATGCCAAATCAACCCTCCTTGTCCAACTCCTGCCCCAAGGGTAGCATCCATGATGGAGAGGCTAATTTCCTCGATAACGAAGCCCTTCGGCAACCATGGAAGAAGGTCAAAAAACCGGCATCGAGTGCAAAGTAATTATAATGAACATCTCTTGTTTATTGAATACTAAGAACTTGAGTTGAAACCTTCTACGTCTCATGTCTCTGTTTCATTGATGATTACATCATCTTGAATAAGCTCAGATGAGCATGCCTCAAGAGTAGAAATTGGGAAACCCAGGCATGGGTTTGAATTCTTCCAGGCATTCAGAATTTTTTCACAATATAATTGACTTGTTGGATATAACTTTAGGTAAACTTTTTCCTCTTAGCCCTACCTCCACGTCGCCAAAAATGCAAAAATGAAATCCATTAAGTAGAACATCCTACGAAACTCGGATCGCTAGATAAAGCTTCATGTACATGTGATTGCCACATTTGTGCATGGAAGGGAGAAAAATACTGCTCATTTCTTCACTTCACACTTTCTCTGACCTCAAAACAAGGGCTCGTGGTTTAAATGGTAAATAGAATGTTGAAGACCAATATTTCCATTTCTAGGATTGCACAAAGGGAGGAGACGTGGTGTACGTAGTGGTTAGCGCAGTTTACTAACATGAGGGGGAAACTTTTAGATGCAAACCACGCCCACAGACGGGAAGCCAATCTGATAAGGACTAAGACACTATCTATTGGAATTCTATACGGATAATTTGATGGCTAGCTTCGATCCTAGCACCCCAAAAATACAAAAATAACCAGTCTACCACAGTTCAATGTTCTTGCTATTTTGAGCATAATAATTAAAACAATGTACGTAATTCAAGTATCATAAGAATAAAACATTTTAAAGTATGAAGTGCTAGGATGAAGAGGCTTGAGAGACTTCAAATAGGCGTCCAATATCTCTAGCTAGCGTTTGTGGTCAGCTCATGGAGCGATTGGCGAAAACCCAACTTTGGTCTTCCATCGATTGACAATAATCAGCACAGAGCGGCTTCTGCTGTGGTAAATCATGTACGACGAACCTTTTGGAATTCATCGAATTTGTCTCTCGGGCTGCAATTGATGGGAAGGATGTGTTTGCCATATACCTTGATCTCTCGAAAGCTTTTGACAAGGTCAATCATGAAGTACTGTTAAGTAAACTTTTTAACGTGAGAATTTGACGATGACGTGGAGATGGATTAGGCATTGGTTCATGGTAACTCGTTGGGTTCGATCCAATAAAGACATATCTTCGAATTGGCATGGTGTGACCTCAGCTCTTCTCTGTGTACATTAAAGACCTTGTCAAAAGGCCGATTTTTGCTGACGATTCCAAGATATTTTCCACCGTTACTTCAGTGAGAGAGAACCGAGGTGCAGTGCGTGCTCGCCCAAGGCCACCGATGGTCACTCACAATCCATATGGTTTTTAATACTTCCAAGAGTACGATGCTGCGCTTTGGCAAAGGAAAAAAATGAAAATACCCATCTATGTTCTTCGTGGTATGCCAATACCGTACCAGTTGTGGACCATGTTAAAGACCTTGTTGTCCACTACGATGGAAAATTAACCTTCTCAACCCCCTTGCGCTAAAGTGGCATATCATAGGCGGTTGAGGTTTTCAAATGCTTCATGTCAACGCAAAGTTTCTGCGTTCTCCGGCCACACGTACGTTCGACCAATTCTCTAGTATGCTTCGTCCGTTTCGTCCCCCGAGTTGCAGTACACGATAAATTTTCTGAAGTCCGTTTAGAGAAGGATGTGAGGCTAAGGACAGAGTCAGTGGGGATTGGGGATTCCGAACGATTACGTCTACGGAATCTTCCAATTCTAAGGCGATGAAGGATAAGTGCTGATTTGGTCAATTTCTCCAAAATTTTCAAAGGGGAAATGACCATCAGAAATATCTATTCCATCGATGAAATCATTGTCTTGGTCAGCGATGTGTATGTACAACAGGATTACCAAGAGTGTTTTGGATCGAGAGGTCAGGAATCCCTTCGCCGGCTTTAAACCATTTTCTTCAGGACAATGGACCCATGGAATGCCCTCCCCCTATAGACTTGTCTTTCTAATTCGTCTGCTACTTTTAAAAAATGGTTACTGTTCTATACACTTTGGCCCTTCAAGTTACTATTCAAAAAAGCAATAAAACTTCATTCGGCTCTTACAGGCCACGAGAACTAGAAACAACATTACTAGCCAACTCCCAAATAGCCTTATTTTTCATACCACCCCAGCCTTTATTTTGGCCACTTAAACTAAGACATTAAAAAAGAGTTCATTTTTGTGATTAATAAACCTAGAAAAAATGCACTTTCTTTTTAGAGGTTTATTGATTACTTCCATGTGGATCCACCCATTTGTTAAAATTTGCTCCAACGTTGCTCCTTGGCCCGACCACGAGTTTCTCTAATAATAAATTGATTCATATTCAAATGTGAGGCAACGTGTAAAAAATCCATTTTGACACACCAGAAGAAGGTCATGAGGGCTACAAAATCGTCACATTCAAATTGGTATTCAACACGCCAAGGAGACTCAATTTATTTAAAAGAAAAATAATTTGTTTGATAGCATTGGCAGTCACCAAGAATAGGAAGAAGCTCCCATTTAGATGACCGTTGATCAGGATATCTTGGTTACGACCAACGCTCCCTCAAGCCCTCACAGTCCAGCCTCGCCTGCCCAACCAACCTACGCCGGACTGATCCACAGGAATCCATCATGGTGTACCGACCACTGCAGCATTTCAAACCTTCCTTGGAACCGATCCGGGAGATTTCCTACGAGGGATGCGAGAGACCCATCCTCTCAGCCAGAAGAAAACTCACGCCCAACCCTCAATCCCAAAAAAGTTCAAAGACGACTGACCAAGAAACGGAGATGGACAAACTGGCCGCCCTCTTCTCAAACGCAAATATCTATAGCCAAGACCATTGGAAGGATCCCGGTCATGCCAAGCGTACCAAAGCCACAAACCAATACCGATATTGTTATGATAAACATGATGACGAATTTGAATATACTTTTTGAGGGATAGAACAGACTGCATTTTATTATTCAATTGATCAAGTTAAGAGATGAGATCTTGCTTGGTATTTATGATGAAATTATTCTTTAAGTCATATTGTTGCGATGAGTATACACATTGACAAATGACGGCAATCGGGCATATCACATGGTAAAATGCAATGACAGCTGCATTAAATTTTCATTAAACTTTCGAGAACCGTAACAAAATATGTTTGCATCTGTTAGACAGTAAATATCAAGTGCTAGGGCGTTTTGCTATCCTTCCTTCAGTAGTCACATCTAACAAGCACATTGTGCGAGTTTAAAAAAAGCTATATCCAGATGTATAGGTCAGGAATTAACATGACCTACACTCAGCCGCCTTCTACCAGCCCTCCTTGCCGATCATATGGGAAAACCCACACGAAGGGTGCAAGCGACCGGATCGATGCTCCAGAAAGGCGAGTCGGTCATGCCAAATCAACCCTCCTCGTCCAACTCCTGCCCCAAGGGTAGCATCCATGATGGAGAGGCTAATTTCCTCGATAACGAAGCCCTTCGCCAACCATGGGAGAAGGCCAAATAACCGGCATCAAGTACAAAGTAATTACAATGAATATCTCTTGTTTATTGAATACTAAGAACTTGAGTTGAAACCTTCTACGTCTCTTGTCTCTGTTTCATTGATGATTACATCATCTTTAAGCTCAGATGAGCATGCCTCGAGAGTAGAAATTGTGAAAACCAGGCATCAGTTTGAATTCAGCCTCCGGACATTTTTCACAATATAATTGTCTCATTTGAAATGACGTTAGTTAATCTTTTTCACCACCGACCCTAGTGTCTTCAAACACCGGGCAAGATGGAGAGGTTGAGGTAGGAATTGATATCCAGCCAATTGAAATTGGACGCCATGTCACAACTGTCTTTGGGATATTGAATTCGCACAAGATAATGATTTGCGAGTGACAATATTTATCCATTTATTTGCTTATAAAATCAAGTTTTTCATTAAAGGAGGAAAAGGAGCTGGACGGGGTTCTATAAAATGTGATGATTGTGTTAATGCCAAGGATTTTCAATAAACTTCATAATAATGAAACAAATTTCAGAATGTGCCTGAGGAAATAGGACCATTATTGAACAATGAGAAATTTTGTGTAAGAACGTAGGATAATTCCTGGAAACAACTCCAAGTGACCCTCAAGCAAGAGGGAAAGTTGAACATTGATTGATTGGCACGAAATCTATTTGGCAAGCTTGATTTATAACTTCTTCTTAAGTCAAATCAATCCCATCCTGACGAAGCTAACAATTTAGTCACACTGGAGAAATATTTTGTTCTTCATTTCGAGAACTTGAGTACGCAAATGGAGCAAAAAATCCTATCAGACCAAACTCAAAGGCAAATGTGTAGTTCCAAAAACAGAAATGCGTAGTCCTACTTGTATGTTTATGCATTTCAATGGGGATTACATAATTCTACAGGGGATTACATTCCTTGTAGGGGTTGGAAAAGCCCGTGAAAAAACAAACAAATAAAAAAATAAGAAGAAGAAATATTTTTTAAATATTTGCAGCTTTTGCGATTAAATGTAATTTAAATATTTGGTCGTTTTTAGTGCAATGTTTTTACTCGCCCTATTGATCAGGAAACGGAATTGGACCAATTGGCCGCCCTCTTCTCAACCACAAGTATATATAGCCAAGACCATTCGAAGGATCCGGGTCAGACCAAGCGCACCAAAGCCACCAACCAATACTGATATTGTTACGACAAACATGATGAGGAATTTGAATACACTTTTTGAGGGATAGAACTCGCAATTCACTGGAAATGAGTTTGATAAGACAGTCTGCTCGAAAGTTTGCTTTGTATTGGACTTCAATTTTCCGGCTAGTGTTGTCGAGTGGGAGGTTTGTCCTGATGGGTAAATTCCCATTTCGAAATCGACATCTCAGTCATTTGAAAAACTGGAAGAATTTGCGATCTTGCGCAATATCTCCCAGTATGTTTGTGAATCTACCTGTTTTTCTTCACCCATTTTGGTCACACTTCCAAAACTCGTTCTCTGAACAAGCGTGAGTTCATCATTTTATGTGTGTGCATGTGCCTCAATTCGCTCGACCATGTTTTAACCATTTTGCAAGTTACTATACATGCCTTTTATAATCAAATTATGTTCCCATTCTCTTGAATAGGAAACCGTTATTAAGTTCCATTCGTGTCAAGAATCATTTCGCGATGGAAAACGCTTAAAAAACTAGCAATTTAGTCGGGGTTTTTACAATGTTGGTGTAGCCAACAGAGCGAATAGCGTTCTGGATTTGGTCTTTTCCACTGACCTTGATCTGATCCAGAATGTCAATGTGACACCTAGTAATCTGTCCGATCATCATGAGATTCTTGAGATGGGGTCGACCAATACTCAAAAGTCGGCGTGCTCTAGAGCAAAACCGGCCGAAAAGGTCGGTCTGACTAAGTTCAAGTTCAAAGATGAAAATTGGACGTTGATTATACGAGGGGTATGTCACCTTAACAGGTACTCAGTTCATATATTAAATGATAATTAAGATTTTGAAAAATGATTATTAGGCATTGAAAGATGGTTTTGAATGGCAACACTTTATTTTTGCATAAACAAACAAAAATTCCGCTGATTTCCTGTAAATTTGAAATTTCTTTTGAGAATTCAGCCTACCCCTTACAAAACTACCCCGAAACAAAATGGAAGATCAACATGCAACAATAAATATTTTGCAAAATCGGGCAAAACTTCGACGGAATGCTTCAAATTTTTACAACAGGCCTAAGGAGAAGCTGCACTTTCACTTAATTGGTTTTTTTTTTAATGGTATCGTGAATTTCATCAGTTTGGGTCTCAAAATGAGCTAGAATTGGCCGTACAGGGGGTGTTAAGACAGCTCTCAGAGAATGGCCTCTTATTCGCATTTGAGTTGGGTTTAAAAAATGTATTAAGTGTGTTTAAATTGAAGGTGACTATGTCAAAAAATTCATGATAATAAAGTTTGCTCTATCTTGTCCATATCAAGAGCTATTCCTGGAGTACCAGTATAAGTGACATAGCGCTTGTAGAATTGGACCTGGTTTCAATTTTGAAAGAGGAATAGTCCATTGATGCCATTGCTTTGAAGATGAGTCTGTTGAGACTGACAGGGTAAGTCACCTAGAGCAAGGACACTAAGGCAAGGAAACGACACTTTTTGTGATCACCAAACCTCTCCCGCCAAGTTAGGCCTAAACTTTTGATGCGGAAATTTCTTAATGTCAATTATTGGCATAACTATTGAACAAAATATGTGACGAATATCAATTTTGGAACCATTGATGGTATGTGCTTCAAAGCAGGCGTGTAAATATACTTAAAATGACTTCAAACATGTCTTGAATTACAACAACTGAAAAGTGCTAATTAGGTTTTCTTGATAAAGCAAGAATTTGCTCTAAATACAATTGGCCAATATTTTTTCCTAATACTATCATTTGAAGAAAATTGTTTCAGAAACATCTTGACCAAATTTCAAGCAATTTGGTGAACTTGTTATGAAAATATGGTTGTCACTCTAGGGATAGCCCTCAATCCAAAAGTAGACATATTGCAGCTCTGAGTTGCATAATGCTCTTTAAACTCATTTGGATGCTTCATAATTATAGAATGATATATCTTAAGAGATCTAACACCTGTTTTATTGGACTAGTTTGGATGCTTTTGCAAAAAAAAACAAATTTATTGAAGTCTAAAGTTCACAGTGAAATCTGGTGTACTGTACTTTGATATTACTCTGTACCCCTTATAATGCCTGCCTTTCATGCAAACTTCCTAAAAAGTAGAAATCTAAACTCTACTAAACTATAGCTCATTCCTTTTCCACCAATGCCTAATGGTCTTGTCAAATGTGTGGATTAAGACAAAATTATCAATTGTCCATCCCAAATATTCTGATATGTTAACATTTATGTACATGTTCCTTTATTGCTTATTCCTTACATTTATTTTATATTCAGTGTAAGTTACTCATCAATTAGTCAAATGATTCTTGTTTATCTTCTATCTATGCATGTTTTTGAGCCAGTTTTGCGCAATATTTTACTGATTTGCAAGACAATTTGACTGGTTTTTATAAATTTGATGCTCATGGGTATTTCATTTATTCTTTTGATTTTCAAAATTAATTCAGAAATATTTACTATATGAAGGGAGTTATACATCAAAGAGATCATTATGTGATTAAAAACACTAAAAGTACTGTGCTGTATGGATAATCTTGTTTTATTGATACTAGAGTTACTGTCTTAATTCAACGCAATGGCCTTACTTGGCAGTCAGGGGAAAGCCGTGTCGTTTCCTCTCTTTAGAGTCCTTGCTTAGAGCAATTTGACGATCTCATAATTACAGATCAAGATGCTTTTGAGACCGTCAGGGACTTGAAGCTTTCAAGTTCTCCTGGTCCTAATGGTGTGACATCTCAGTTTCTGATGAGATACTCACTGGATCTTGCTCCTGTTTTCTCGTACCTGAGGGTTGCATGTCACCTTCTCTCTCATATGAAGTTCGGTGATTTTTAACCCTTTTTCCGATGTAGTTTTATACATGTGCGTCGGTTTTTGCTTTTTCTCCGAGTCAACAAATGAAATATTCTATCGTGGAATTAGTTTATCACTTCTCAAAGAACTAACGTGTCCCGGTCTCAAGATACCAGGAGATAACGTTAAATTGTCCTTCGCGACCGTTAGACCAGTGACCCACCTAAAGCCTCAGCCTCTTATTCGGGATCACCAATGGGCGGACCACAGATTGGCGATTATAGGCTTGACGGGATAAGTAATTGAGCTCGTTATTCCTGCACAGTGCTGCAAGAGCCTTGATGGATCGAGCTTAGACATCCAAACTTATACAGTCCACTTACAAGGGAGAGGCCGGTGCCTTATCAGTCTGATTAATTGGAAAGACCGTCCCGAATAAGCACCTTTTGCTTAAATCTACGCGGACGTGATCCGGATGTTAGTGACTCCTGCTTAATCCTCTAAAGGGTTTTGATCAGGAATTTCATGGTCGAGGAACATGTCCAAAAGCCAGGCTGATACACGCGCCCATGTAAATGAAATTCAATTGTCGATTGAATCTCAGTTGGTCCGAAGGATCTCGACGAGCGATCACAAGCGGTACAACGCTTTGATAGTTTGCAATTGACGGCAGAGGATTTGAGCACGATATTTTTCACTGCCTTGTGCGAACGAAAGCTGAACAAGAATACTCTTCAAGCGTGGGAAAAGTTTAAGCAAGCGAAATCAGATCCCAGTCCCCCAATAGGTGCCAATATCTCAAGAGAGGCATTTTTGGATATTGTTTTGAAGCAAGTCAAACTTACCCCGGAGAGGGGCCCACTTGGAGACGATGATGGCAAAAGCAAATTCAACAGAGGTTCAGCACCAGCCACTTTTCATACGACCCAAGGGAATGTGTGCGTATTTTGCGAGAGAACCGGCCATGGACCGCTCGCCTGCTTCAAAATGCAAACGGTGAAGCGCGAGGACTTACAGGAATTTCGTAGGAATCACAAACTTTGCACTCGCTGTTTGGAACCCTATAGTTACGAGCACCGTAAATTGTGCAAGGGTCCAAGTTGCTCGGTGAGTGGTTGTCAAAATCCAGGGGGACAATGTAAATGGATTCATCTCTTTCCCACCCTTTCGGTGCATGTGCAACATGGAAACGAGTCAACCGTCAAGGAACCTCGTGCTCGGATGGAGCAGGAGGTCACCGCCACTCCCACTGTCTCTCTTATCAAACCGGTAGAGAGTGCTCAAATGAGAGGAATTCTGCGCATATGTGTTGGATTCATCCGGAGTCCCCATGGCAAAGATAGGCTAAGGGTCCGATTCCTCCTAGATTCGGCTGCGGAACAGAATCTGGTCAAAAGAAGTTGTGCACAAGCTTTGGGCCTCGATGGTCCATGCCAATATTTGCAGGCGGAGGTCAATCCAAACGTACTCAGGAAAAGAATGTTCGTTTCCAGATCAAATCGTTGGATGGCAAATTGGTATCACAATCAGTAATGGCCACAACCGTATCTACCATCGCACAACCAATCAAGCCTATAGACTTCAATCGACGAGATTATGAACACTTGAGGAATCTGAAATTCACAGAGGATTACCATTCTCAGAGGGACCTTAAGATCGATATTCTGATTGGAGAGCCTATATTTATCCATCTTTGTGTGGGATCAGTGATCAAAGGTCTACTCTCCCAACCCTCTGCCGAGCAGACCAATCTCGGTTGGGTCCTTTGTGGAGCCCATCCTTTGGCACAATTGGAGAGCCCTGCCGTGACTTACACCGTCCTTCTCACCTCCTCGAGGTCTCCCGTTGATCTAAAGAGTTTTTGGCATCAGGAGTATCTCTGTACTACAACAATAGACAATCCCATGACCGTCGAAGAGGAGGAGACCATGCAAAAAATGGTCCAAATCTCGAAGTACCACACGCAGGAGAAAAAGTGGAGCACGGAACTTCTTTGGAAGACCGAAAGGCCAAATGAGTATTTTGGGAACAACTTCTTTAAAGCTAAAGGAGTTTGAACTAGTGTGGAGAAGCGATCTAAAAATGAGCATCAGGAACTCTTAAAACAAGCATATTCTGACATGCTGAACAAAGGCACGCCGGAGATTGTCCCTGAAAATGAACTCGACCCAAAGGACGGAAGATTTGTCTATCATCTGGAGACACATCCAGTGATTAAGGATAGTACGACAACGAAATGCAGAATCGTTATGAATGCCTCCAGTAAAGATAAACGATTCCAAATGTCTCTAAATGATCTCGTTTACGCAGGCCCTATCCTTCTTCCAAACATCGCCATATTGCAATTGAGGTTCAGAGTTAGAAAAGTGGCCATCATCGTGGACATCACGAAGAGGTTTTTTTCCATCGCGCTTCACTTCGATCGAGATGCTTTACGTTATCTATGGCGAGACTTTAAGGTGCAAAATTGTCCTGAAGTCTTCCGCATGGCAGCTGGGACCTTCGGAATCAAATCGTCGCCGTTCCAAGCAATTTGGTGTTTATTGCAGACTGCAGAAATGTATCAAGCAAGATTTCCAGAGGTGGCTAAAGAAGTACGAAGGAACTTGTATATGGATGATCTCTCTACTACCGCTGATGATCTTGAACAGGCAAAAGAGCTCTTGAAGCAAGTGGTTGAGCTTTTGTCTCTCGGTGGTTTCAAAGGACACAAGTTTGCTAGTAATGAACCCAAAGTGCTTGGTGGCCTTGGGGGGTAATGGTGCCTTGGTGAGGGTTGTTTCAACTTTAGGCGTGGAGTGGAACACCATTAAGGACACCATCGGATTCAAATTCTTGAGTCAAATCAACGGCAAACTGAATGGAATGAAGCCATCGAAAAGATCCGTCTTAGAAATCATTGCAAGCGTGTACGATCCCCTAGGCCTTATTTCGCCATTCACACTAAAGGCTAAGATCATCATGCAAGAGTTGTGGACCATAGGGATCGATTGGAATGATGCTCTCCCTGATGATTTGGCCAAGTCGTGGCTGACTTGGATAAGCCAAGTGCCAATTTTAGAAAAGTTTGAAATTCCTAGTTGGATTCTTTGGGCAACTTTGTCTCAGGCGTTCTTAGCAACTTTTGGGGACGCCTCAAAGCAAGTCTACGAATGGAGCTGCGGTATATTTTGTCACCAAAGCAGAGAACGGTACTGTTCACTCTGCTCTTGTTTTCAGTAAGACCAGATCGGCTCTCCTTCATGAGAAGTTGTCTATCGCAAGACTGGAATTGTTGGGAGCTGTATGCGCCCCGCGAGTTGGATCATCTACTTTACGGACTCCCTTATCAACTTGCTACGCATCCAACGAGGCCCTCAGAAATGGAGGCAATGGGTCGGGAACAGAATAAAAGCCATCGTCGACCAGACACCAAGAATTCAATGTAGATTTTGCCCTGGTGATCAGAACCCTGCCGATCTTTCATCAAGGGGGTGGACATTCATCACCTTCTTTCGAGTTCTCTTTGGTGGGAAGGGCCTGCATTCCTCCGAGAAGACCTGGCTAGATGGCCAATTCAGAACACTGGTGCTCGCTCCATGGAAATGATGGAGGAAGATGAGCAAGAGGAGAGGAAACTAGTGCAGCCTTTGGTCATGATTTGGTCCGGATCAGAGAGCCCACTTGAGGCATTGATTGTTCGAAGTAGCACGTGAACAACCCTCGTGTGTACCACGGCGTACGCAGCTCCTAAATGTAGGAGGCCGGTTCCTCTCCGCCAAAGACCTTTACCTCCGGTCCGGAACGTCTAAGTTCATCCCAAGTCTGTTTCGAAAACGTTGGTCTCGATTTTTTCGGCCCTATGTTCGTGAAGCATGAGTGTCCAGAAGCTACATGCCCTCATAGGGAGTACCGTACCAAAGTATATGGCTGCTTATTCGCGTGCTTTACGTCTCGTGCAGTTCATCTGGAATTAGTCAGTTCATCTGGAATTAGTATGTGATTTGTCAACAGAGACCTTTTTAGTCGCCTTTCGACGCTATATGGCCCGCCGTGGAATTCCTCGAACGTGCTTCAGCCATAACGCCAAAACATTCAAATCAGCCAATAGAGAACTCAAAAGTGTTGTCAAGAGCTTAGATTGGAACCACACCCAAGAGAGCGTGTCCAAGTATAGAGTTGAATTTAGGTTTTCAACCTCTAATGCACCCTGGACGAACGGTGTCACAGAGCGGTTGGTGGGTCTAACAAAAAGAGCTTTACGCATAATCCTTCACTCAACCACCCTCACATTTCGTCAATTGGAAACGGTTCTGTTAGAGTGTGAGGCCTCGGTGAACAATCGCCCTTTAGCACCAGTCAAGGAAGGGGAGTTGTTATTACCTATTACTCCGGCTCAACTTTGCGTTGGGAAAGATCTCCTCCATTTCCCTGGACCTGGACTGCAAAGTGGCGTCAAAGGGAAGCCTTGGTGAACGCCTTTTGGAAGAGATGGAGGTCGGACTACTTGTTGTGCTTGAGCCCGACAAAGAAATGGACGAGGAAGAACGAAAGTCCAATCTAGGAGGGAGATGTGGTTCTCCTTCGCGACGACAATAGAGGGAAAAACGATTTGAAATTGAGAGAGTACATTTGGGAAGGGACAACCTTATTCGTGTGACAGATGTTAAAATCTCAACAGGCTCGCGGCGCCATATTAGCAAGCTTGCCCTCCTCGAAGGATACATGCTTGTTCGACCACCAGCATCGGCGAGAACTATTCTCCGGATCTTTTTCTGTCGGGGAGTGTCACCTTCACCCTTAAATGAAGTTCGGTGATTATTAACCCTTTTTCCGATTTAGTTTTTTACACGAGCGTCGGTTTTTGCTTTTTCTCCGTGTCAATAAATAACATATTCTATCGTGGAATGAGTTCAGCATTTCTCAAAGAACTAACGTGTCCCGGTCTCAAGATACCAGCAGATAACGTTACATTGCATCTTGGATCAGGGCAAGTTTTTATCTTCACTAAAATTAGCTTACCCTGTTCAAATTTTTATAGGGGGAGATAAGTCGCTCCCCAGTAACTATAGGCACATTTCTCTCACTTCAAATATTGTGAAGGTGTTTGAGAAGATCATGAAGTTCAAACTGGAAGAGTTTCTTGAAGTCCATGATGTCCTTCCTCCTACCAGCACGGTTACCCAATGGATTGAGCATTTAGAGCAGGTCATTTAGGGACTGGAAAGACACGAGTCAGTTGATGTCGTCTATCTTGATTTTGCCAAGGTCTTTGATAAAAGAGATCATGGGCTTTTGTTTTCTAGACTTCATGACATTGGGATCCAAAGCGAAGTTCTCAATTGGATGAGAAGCTTCATTCAGGATAAGCAGCAAATTGTTAAGGTCGAGGGATCCCTTAGCGACATGCATGATGTCAAGTCAGGTGTTCCCCAGGGTTTCATCCTAAGGCCCCTCTTTTAATACTATTCATTGCCCCGCTTCAAAAGCTTAGTTTTACTGCCAGTCTTTCTTCTTATGCTGACGATACAAAGTTAGTTTCTGGTAGGAATGGCCAAGATTCCGCTAGCCTTGCAAAAAACCTAGAAAGAATCTACTCTTGGGTTTATAAGAGTAATATGGCCTTCAAATGACCTTCGGATCACCTCCTTAAACCCTTCAACTCGTGTGTACTGAACCGGAAAGGCAGCTTTTTAGCTTAAAGGGCCTCAGTTAGGGCTCCCATCTTTTGCAAAAGAGGTTACAGAAGTAAAAATAAAAATTGCTTAACCGAGTGTCAAAACGTGACCCTGCCTTTCTAGGACTCGAGCACAGGGTTGCTTCTAGACTCGTTCTTGATCTTTGATTGCTCGGCAGTGCCTTTTTTTGCTCAAGTTCAGAAACCCTAACTGACGTCCTTCATGCTAAATAGCTGATTCGCAAGAGAAGCATACCGACGAAAATGTCGACCTAAGAGCTCCCGGGTTAAATACTCCACTCATAGATAATGGAGGTAAAGATATTGAGCAGGTCTCATCTATGAAAGAATTAGGTGTAGTCCTCCAAAATAATGGAAAGTTTGATGAGCATATCCAGTTGAAGGATAGCTTTTCAAATGTGTGGTTGGATATATCGCACGTTTAAGTCCAGAGATAGCATCACGATGCTAACTCTGTACAAGTCTATTGTCCAGCCACATCTTGAATACGCCTCACCCATTTGGGCTCCAATGAGTTCAGCAGGTTTGCAAAAGGTCGATTAAGTCCATAGATGTTTCACTAGTAACATTACAGGATTGAGAGAGCTCTCGTATTGGGAGAGACAAAAAAGTTGGCACTGTACAGTGTTCAGAGAAGGTACGAAAGGTATCTGATACTGTACGTCTTCAAAAGCATCCATGAGCTTTGTCCCAACCCAGGATTGAAGGTCAATTCCAGTGACCGTAGAAGCTTAATCTGCGTTTTGAGAGCACCTTCAAACCCTCAAGAATCCAGGCTAGTTCGAACAATGAAGTTCACTTCTCTTCTCTCTCGAGCTCCTTCATTACTTAATGTGCTTCTCTCTAACATTCGTATTGATCCGATTGCATCTTTCAAGTCAGACTTGAACACATTTTTAGGTAGCATTCCTGATCAACCCTATATACATTCAAGGACTAGCTCGGTCTACCAACTCAAATTCGTTGGTAAACCAAATATCATATAAAGACTAAAAGGTAATGAATAGACGAATTATGACCTTTCATTTTAATAGTACTGGGGATTGCATTACCTGTAGCGGTTAGAAAAGTCCGTGAAAAAACAAACCAAAACAAAAATGCGTTTTTTCAATTGATACATTGTACTCCCAAGAATCGACGATTTGGTTCAAGACGTAACAATCTGAGAGTCAAAACACATGTATCAATCCCTAATCAATCAGTCAATTATACATTCTTGCTTTGCCTTACCACTCGTTATTTTCTGAAACAGATTAAATTCCTATTCAAATGCCCACTTGATGAGTCCGACGAAGCATTTCTATAATAAAGCTCAATGTCCATGGCTAGAATGTTTTTTCAACAACAAAAAAAGGTTCTAACAGTTTCGAAGCCGTAAAATACAGATTGATCAAGCCAACAAAATGTTCATGGATATCATTATAATTTTACTTACTTGCCCAATACCCGATTGTATCCTTGAAGAGCAAGAACTCGCACTTTATGAAGTAGAGTTTGCCATGATTCAGCTGCTCGTGAATCGTTTTTCGTTGGATCTAAAAATATTGGAAAGGAGGATTACAAATATCTCAAACACAATGGACAAGACATTTTCGAAAACTGCAATCCACCCCAATCAAATAAAAGCCCACTTCAAACAAAGGTTGTTAAACTCGTTAAGTGACGTACATTTGGGTAATAGCCGGAATCTGACCAAACCATCATTCACTGGAATTTTTGCAATTTCAAAGTTTAGATACAAAATTGAACCGGAGGCGTGTGGAACAATTGCCGGCCGGTGTTGAGCTTTACTTACCAATTAGAGAGCAGCATCGATCAGGTTGCCGACCACCCACGTCTTGTTTCAATTTGTCCAACACCGAAGTTCGTGCCAATAGTTTGCTTGTTTTTCGCACATCCGCTGGTTCCACAATGGTGACCATCCAATCTTGGCCGACGCCACACTTCCGTAGCATCGTGATCCATTGTAGGATTTCATCCTTCACACTGGCTTTGAACGTGTCCAAATCCTGAGACGAAATCGAGACCCCAAATCAGTTTGAGCAAAGGCCCTTTTCTCATTTTCTTTCAATTTCAAATATGATACGCCAAACCTTTTTCAAAAAAGATCGAAGCCTCTGTGCTAGTTTATGCAATTTTTTCATCGTTTGTGCACATGTGTAGGTGTTGTAATGAGTAAGTCAATTATTTGTCAAAATATCTCAGAAGAAGCATATTCCGTTCAACAAATTCCCCGTACGTTTCATTTCCCGCAACCTTCTGAGAGATGTCTCAAGTTTGGTCACTCTCTATGCAAAAGTCCTGGAAAGCTTCTATTAAATTATTAATGATAACAATGATATGGAAGAAAATTACCTCTTCAATTCTTAAGTTTAATAGATCTTAACATAACAGTTCATGTAATTCATAAAAAAAGTAAAATCAAACAAAACTTGTACTGTATCACCATCTACCATTTAAAGAACCGGTTTCTTGAAAGTGGCCAGTTTAAGATTAGAAATTTGGCATTATTTCGAACGAATTTGACATTCAATATCATTCAGTGTGATCAAGGAATGGTTAAGTTCACATGATTTCATTTGCTTAAGCATTAGACCTTTGCCATTGATGCAATTACCGAGTTAACGAATTATTTCTTGAACTTATGTACTGATTGAGACATGAGAGTCCACAGGGGGAGCTATCCTGGAGAAAAAAGGGAGAGCAGACGCCGTGCAATTTTCTTTGGCTTCTTTCCTCTCTTCCTTGCATTACTTGCCTCGTTGGATTTAACACGTCTCTCTCTGTCACTCAGAGTTTTGCCGGACTTTTACCGGATTCGCCTCAGCACTAGACATTAGCATCATGAGAAAAGTGCCATCACGGCAAGATTATCGTGATTTCTTTTCACCTGGAAGGCATATACTTGTAGACGCTATGACCCTGTCGCACTTCACTTGGGAAATTATTCCTTATTCTAACAGAGCTGTCACAAAAACATGTTTTCGCCAATCAAATCTCTTTTTAGACATCCGGAGATTTCCTTGCAATTGCCCACGGTTTTTTATGGAATGGTTTATAGGTGTGCATAACTCTTCGGGGCATATGCGATCTAGACCTTGTGTTATTTTACAGAGAAGAATGGCATCTCCCCGTCTCCGTCGATCCTCAAGTGAGGTTAGGCCGAGCTGTTGGAGTTTGTACTCAAAATATCCCGTCAACCCTCTCATCATTCGATCCGCTCGTCGTGGAACTTTTTCCAGCACTTTTTGCAATCTTGAACAAGCCAAGGATTCCATGCCTGGACAGCAAATACGAGGTGTTTTCGCCGTCTCTAGGGACTAGTAACCTCAGAATTGGACATTGAAATCCTTAAATTATGAATTCAAGCTTGCTTTGGCTCACTCATTGCAATTGTAATTTTAGTCACTGACTAATTACGAATCAAGATGGACAAAATGAAAAGCAATTAAACCTCAAAATACACAATGCATTTGAGGCTAAATGCGCCCATATACTGTATATACGTATAGCCATGAAAAACGAAACAGTTCACGGTAGGAAAATCTCGTTTAACTTTGTAATAAAGAACGGTAAAATAATTACTACAAGCGATCCTCAACAGGTTGACCACGAGCAAGGCTCCTAAGTCCCAAGTCCTTCTTAACCAAGTCCCTCATACTGGTTTCGGGCATATCATGATCTCTGGCTATCTTTCCAATGCTGGTCTCTGGAGCGATATCTTTTTTTTTTGGTTGTTAAAATCAAATTTATTCAAATCTAAGCTCTACTTCGGATGACTTCTTTAAAAAATAATGGTTGCGAGATCACAAACTACGCTATTAGTTGAGGACAGAAATCAGCCAGAGATCATGACATGCCTGAGACCAGAATGAAGGACCTGGTAAAGAGGGATTTGGGATTTCGGCGTATCATCAGTCACATAAGACCACAGACTTCTAGAGATGTGGATTGCGAATGGAAGCAAAAAGCCCTTATCTCCTGAACCATGTGCTTTATTCAAATTAAGTATTAGATAGGGCAACAAGGACTCGAATAAATGAACTTGCCAAACTTTGAGCCCAAAACCATATTTAGGATTCAAAAAATGTTTTGAATGAGATGTATGCCTTGGTGTCTCTGTTTTGATTCTAAATCATGATAACCGTGACAGAGACCATGGTATTGGTAATAAATGTAATAAACTCGTTTTGGCCCAAACTTGTCCGAGCAGCCGCAACCAGGCCAAACGGCCCATGTCGCTTTTTTACTACCGGCGGTAAGAGAAGAATGGAAATTACTAAACCTCCAAATTCATTCCTCATTGATTTTTCAATTATCAAGTGAAGTGTCTCGCAAAACTCAAAAAAATGTCATTTTTTTGCTGGGCTGGCACAGTTATGTACCCGCAATAACATCTTTGCTTAAAATCCGAATGCTGTTTGCTTCAACAAGCCGGCAAATTGAAATAAGTGACAAATTAAATCTATGCACGGAGCAGGTTGGGTGGGCATGTTGTCTATAATTTTGCTCCATAGAAAGACGTCAGCTGGTAGTT
>NC_081444.1:707998-708073 GCF_007210705.1 Tigriopus californicus
AGCTGGTAGTTTTCCCTCCACTTTTCAGAAGTAATTGCTTCAACCGTGTTCACTTACGCCCAGAAAAGACGTTCG
>NC_081444.1:708113-742283 GCF_007210705.1 Tigriopus californicus
CTCCACTATCGAGGCTTGACCCGACACTGAAATTAGGGGGAACAGTCATCACTTAGGCGACGGTTTTTTCCGGTTTCATATCCAATACTTAATGAGTAACATGACTTCATTTTCAGTTCCAAATCTTAATAATCATTTAATAAGCTATCAAAACTTGACCAGAGACATATTATTAGCGGACTTCTGTAACACCATTGTGTATTGAATGCCCCTTCATCAAGATAGAATAAGCAATAATTCTAATCAAGTTCTATGTTCAAAAATATTCCTGATGCACCCCTGAATTAGAGTTAGCAGATCTAGCTAGCCTGTGAATTTAGAGCTAATCAAGAAGGTTGGTCAAAAACTTGTCCAAGTTTGCTTTAGACCATGCTTTAAACAAGAACAGGATCAACAAACGCCATGGTACTTCCCATGCGAAATGATACTCAAAACCCTTAAAAAGTGTCTGCTCAAAGGCCAAGACTTCTAGTTGCGTTTGTCTTTCTTAAAAACAACACAAGGACTAGTTTTAGTAAACAATATATCATTAAAGGTAGCTCTAATTCATATATTAATTCACTGAAAACCTATAAGAGGATAGTATTTTTGAAAACATAATTAAGATATTTTGTGAGTATCCTCGATTAAAATTTCAATTGAAATTATTAAAATCCATTGCGCAGACGCTGAGATATCAATTGCCCTTTAAACGTTATATCTTGCATTAAATTTGACCACAAAATGCTCTGGCTATACCTAATAACAATCGTCAAGATATATACCAAACTTTTTCAATGTTACAAGAAAAAAAATGTTTCGCTTTTCTGAAGAATGGTGAAACAGCTGAAAATAGTTCATGATATTGCATAAGACTAATTATAATCAGCATTTCCCAAATCATGATGTCATGATTGTCAACCACGAGTTCAGCATATTTTGAGAATATTATTTATTTTGCATGCCATCGAAGAAGTATATCAATTGTCTTGGCAATTACCTTATGTAAAGTGAGGTCATTTTTCGATCTTTTTACTAAAAAAACGCAACTTTCAAAGAATAATGACTAAGCGTCTTCTAAATACTCGTAGCTATTGATGAAATTTTATGCCAGTGCATAACTAGGAGTACTAAACGAATTGTTTGGCTAGTTTTTGGACAGCGACACTTTATAATGTATTTTCAGTGATTTAATATACTAATATCAGCCCCTTTTCAAGATGCTTACTTCCCAAAAACTGTTCCTTTGTTTTTTTAGGAAAGAGAACAATTAGAAGTCGTGGCATTTGAGCAAACATTTCAACAGAAATTATGACCACTGTGTATGAGAAGAGGCCTTGCTTGTTCGAAGTAAATTTGAGGCATATCAATGGCTAATCCATCATATGTTGCCGAGTATTTAGATATTTACCCGTGATAATAGTTTTCTTAGCATTATCCCCGGAGGGTGAGTCGGCGGGTGGAAATCCGGTCGGGTCAAGACTCAAAGACGGTTTGAGCTGGGCCCTTGCCACAGTGGACCTGGCTGTAGCCATGACTCTCACAATTGGATTATCAAACACACAAACACCGAGATATGAAAAAAGTAACTCAGGCCTGTCAAAATAAAAACCTCCTTAACACAGGTGTCCATCAGGGTGAGGCAACGAAATTCAATAAACACCAAGTATGGCATCGAACCAGTTTAGGCTCATTTTATGTCCTGAAGAGAGGATAAGACGATTCGCAACATCAACACCTCGAGTTATTATGATCAGCGACCATGTCATGCAAGAAAATCCTATATTCTCCTTGGCCTTAAGGGATAGTGTGGATTTCCTGTCACCCTGGCTATTTGTTGGGCAACAATCCGTAGGCTCGATTTCCCATAAGGGCTATTTTCCAGCTGGTTTATATTGTTCGTGTTATATAGGCAGAGGTTTCGTTGTTTATTTTCATTGGCATTGGCAAAAAGCCATAATATGATGACTTACCCAAATGTTCATGCGCTATGCCAAAAGTTTAGGTTTTGAGATAAACTTGACAAATATCAAATGTATCTAACCAATAGTTGGGAATTTAAAGCATGTGATTGGATTATTTGATATTTGTAAGTGGAAAGTTTCCTGGAAAGGTTTGGGGTGCGACCTGTGGTGTTATGAATACATAAAATTAATGGATTTAGGTGACATGTCTAGTGAATATTAGCCTCAAGTATTGCTTAAATTTAGGACTTTAGAAATATGACAAGAAAAAGGGCCACAACATTTATGCACTTGGTCAAACAAGCATGTCATGTACCTGAACATTTAATGGATTGATCTCGATAGATGCACAGGCCTAATCTCAGTTTAAGTTTACAATTGACTTCATTTTGAAATTGCCATGAAAATTCAAATTGATGCCTCTGTCGCATGAGCCAATTATAAAGTATCTCAGCATTTTGATGTACTTAAACATACCTTTATAAGACAGTTTCATATTCAACCTTAGGGCTCACAGGTTTCATTATTGCCTTTCCAGGGAACAATTAAGGTGTATAAAAGCTGAGTTTTTGGTGCCAGCAACAATATTATCAAAAGCTTTTTATCAAAAACACACCTATTTGCGGTTTTAACGGTGGCAGGCACGTTCGATGGATGCTACCGGAGCTTGTTTAGACATCCAAATGTGCATGCCAACAGGTCCTTTCCAATTATCACCAATATTCAATCCTGGCATCAAGAAATGTAAGTTAGGAGAGTTTTGGGACCGTTGGGACCAATGACCCAGCTAAGCTCCATTAGCGCAACCTCCCATTGCCAAGAAGAAGGAAAATGACAGAAGGTTGCGTGATAACCGTTACTGTCCAATGAAAAGGTCTGGTCATCAAGAAACATAAATCTTGTCCCACCAAACCCATTATTCGTGGCTAAAGCTCTCAATCATACCAAATGCCACTGCTAACACTAAATGGGATTTTCGAGTTCGCATGAAACAATCTAGCTCCCTTTCCAGACGCTATTCTGGCCTACAGAACTCCCTTCGTTGGGTCAATCTGACCCAATTCAAGTCCAATGCCCGGGCTCCCTGGCTAATATCAACATTGGGCCTTCTAAGCTTCCTTTTCCGTTCAACCGAGATCAGGTAAGCACACATCTTTTTGAGCTCTCTATTTCCCATCGTTGTCGATCGGTCCCATCCTCGAGCCTGGAGTGGCCTGGCTCCGGTCATGGGCCCGCCCATTTATCGACCTAAATTGTGAGCGTGTCGAGTTGACCGGGCTCATATTCCTCGTCTTGCGGGTAGCCAGTTGTTCCGGAGTCCCAGACCTCTTTCTCCTTCCGAGCGTCTGGCCCCATGGACTCCCCTGGGATTGTGCGTTCGATCCCCTCTCAAACTGGTCCGCGTGTTCCATTGCAGTGTCTGCCGGGCGATTGATCCCCTCGACTCTTGCCCTCCGTTGATACATCAGCATGAAGTTGAACAAGAACGTAACGAGTTCGCGCCGGAAGCAGCGCAAGCGCCATTTCGAGGCGCCCTCGCACATTCGCCGACGACTCATGTCCGCACCCTTGTCCAAGGAATTGCGGGCCAAGTACGGTGTGCGGTCCATGCCCATCCGTAAGGACGATGAGGTGACCGTGTTGCGTGGCCATTTCAAGGGTCAACAAGTGGGTAAAGTGGTGCAATGCTACCGTAAGAAGTTCTGCATCTACATCGAGCGAATCCAACGTGAGAAGGCCAGCGGGGCTTCGGCCTATGTGGGCATTCACCCCTCTAAGGTAAGGGCTGAAGCGTGGGCCTACCCCGTCAGACACCGGTTCTCATGGAGCTGCCTTTGCCATTTTAGGTCACCATCGTTAAGCTGAAGATGGACAAGGATCGCAAGGCCATCATTGACCGACGAGCCAAGGGTCGGGCTGAGGCCACCGGCAAAGAGAAGGGCAAATACACCGAAGAATCGGCTACCATGGAAACATCTTAAATGCTGGGACCACATTAAGCACCAGATTAATAAATGCCCGTTGTCTGCTAAACCTTGGGTTCTTGAATGTCTGTTGGATGGCACACGTGTTGGGAGAAAGTGGCTTTTAGGCCAGGGTACGCCATATCTGGTGGTGGCTGGGGAACGCATTGAAATTGCCCTGTTGACAAATAGCGTCACTTCGCGCTTTCTGAACAGCCTGAGATTGTGCGACATGGAACTCTTCTTAGCGCCGGCCACGAGTATTTCGTATTTCGGATCTTTTAGTTCGAAGCTGATGTTGTACAAAGCCACCCCGAAATTGGGTGTATGTTCAGAGAAATTTTCTTCATTAACGTGTAGGCTAGGTCAGAATTACAACCCTATGGATCATCTAGCGGTTACCCGAAGCCAATATGAAACTGAAAGACGTGCCCTGTTTGGTCGCTATAAGAGCCCTTACTTGCAACGTCACATAGTCCGAAGAACACGGGAAGAGGCACGGTAGATTGCTACATAAACTGCCCTTGCCTTCCCTTGAAAGCAATTTCTTTTCCGGACATTATGTGACCCGGGGCACTAATTATAGATAAGATTTTGATAGAATTAGCCAAAAACAACACAAGCGCATTATTATTCAATAAAAAGGAATTGGCCCCATCGGCCCTCTATTTGGTAGAGGCTGAGTGACAAAGCGCCCTCTGAAGAGCAGAACATAAACAATATTTTTTTAAGCGATAGGGGGCTATTGAGCCATGGTACTTGACTGAGGAATTGAAAAGGCCTCCAAAATGATCTTGTGATGCACGTATTTGTCAGAATGCCCGACTTGATCGGGTTTCATTGCTAAGTCTTATTTTGGATTTTAGGACGAAAAAATCTAGAAATCCTGACGTATAGGGGATGTGAATGAAATTCAAGGAAAAATGTGGTCCGGCACGCTAATTTGGGCACTTTTGGTAGGAAGAACTAAGACAAGCATTACAACCAACTCGCACCATCGGCCCATTTAATTTTCATTAATCCAGTGATTTTGAGTGTGCTGTGTTACAAAACCCACCAAATGAACATGTTTTGTGTTAATTGGTGAATGTACTATCAAATTGGCTCATTATCAGTAGTCCGGTTTGGCTAGGCATGTTGTCTTTGATATTATATTTGAATGTTAAGCATCCTTTATATTTATATGCTTATTTTGACTTTGGGTAAAGCCCTCGAATAATTCTCCGCACATTTGACAAATTGATACATCTCCCCCACAGGCAAGTATCTTAATCGCTCGTACCTCGGAGTTAAGGCTTGGACGTTACCCAGAACGAGCATCCGCTCACCACTTAGGGGAATGTATGTTCATACCGGTTAACGTCCAAGCCCCTAACTCCGAGGTAAGAGCTTTAAAAAACAAGCGTCTGATCCCGGGGGTTCAACTCCCGGCGTCGAAAGTTCACGATTTTCGGGACGAAATGTGGCTAGATCAGTTTCCTTGTGAAAAAAATCCCCAGTTTGATTTTCCTCCCGAATCTTTCTTAACAAAACATTTTAATGCCAACAACAGCCACAGACCAAAAATGACTCCAATCTGACACTAGACAAAGCATTGCCAATTGGAATGAATATTTGATGACCGGCTTGGCTTCGTTTGCCGAACGGCTCAGCCCTGAAAGTGTAAGCAAAAATCAATGGGCTTGTGACCATATTGTTATGTTAGCAATTTGCTAGTTTGTTTGTCAACACACATGTCTAATGAACTTAACAATGAAATAATAATAATGCAATAAAGGTCGTGTTTGCTTGAGTGAATCAAATGCACTTTGTTCTTGTTAGTTGCTATGTGCCTTTTTATTGCTTTAAAGACCGTTTTACAGCCCGCAGGCATTACTGTGCATTGATTTGTCATTCATCGAATTACTTCAACCGTAAAACATTTCTCGATTTTAGCCCAAATATTAGACGATAGAGTACGGGTTGGGCCATGTTATCGTCTACGCATGTCTTTGGCCCCAATAACCGCGTCATTGGGAGGTCTGGCTAAATTTCCTTCCTTAGACTTGGCTTGCATGTAATCATTACCAACCATTTTCATTTTGAAGATTTAAAAATAGACAACATGGCCTCTCACTTGCAAAAACTGCGAAAGAGGGTGTGTGTTCAAGCTTGGCAAAGGTGAGACCGACATCAGAATTGTCATTAATTTTGGCATCCATTGCACCATGGTTTACATAATTAATAAGCTCCATACTTCTCCCAAGGCATTCTCGATATCTAGGCCTAGCGTGAACAAAGGTTGGGGTCCAGAGGATTCTGGTTGAAATAGGTTTTGCCCTCAAACAGCCCTAACTTGAATCCCCTGGATTGCAACAGCTGAGGGCATGTGGAAACCAAGGCCTATGCCACCATCCACTGCAATGTGGGCAATCTGAAGGCTACAGTTGGTGAGGCCTGGGCCACCCTGGACAATGGGTATTAAATGAAGATTTTCGCCAAATTTGTCCTCAGACCCCAAGCCCTGTGTAGCTGTTAAAGGCGGTGTATTTGTGAAATATAAAGCTTCGATGAATGCCTTCCATTTTCTTTTGCTTGCCACTTTTTCAGCAAAATTTTGTTCAATTGTGGAAGGTGTTAAGATTCATCAGTTATTCCTATTCAGGGTTCAAAAAAGGTTTTCAGAGAAAACATTGCTTGATGTTGCGCTAAGCAAGTTTTTTTTAGAAGTTTTAGATCAGTGAACCTCTTTCAAGTCCGATTTTCCTAAAGGGCATAAACGAAGTGACAAAACGTTTTGAATGATACAAAAATAAGTACGTCAATGGACTTGGTCCTTACCTTTACCTTGCTTGGTCTACAGATTTTAATGCTAATATTCAAGTTTGTTTTGCCATGACGCAATTCGATTGAGAGCTCTTTGCCGTGAATATCCTATCTGATGAAATAAATATCTTACGAACTGAAAATTTGTCCATAGAAACTATTGTTCATTAGGGATATTTCAAATGGGTATTTCTCCTTAGGCCATCCGAGGGGGACTTGGGAAACATGTTGAATCAGGAGAGTCGTTCTAGTACTTCAGGGTTTATTCAGTTTCGGTCAATATGGCCTGACTATCCTCGAGCAAGCCGCGGGCTTTGGCAAAGGGCGCAAACTGTTCGGGGATGTGAATAAACTTGACCACTTTCTGACGAATTTGCTTGGGCGTGCATTGCCAAATATTCTTGGGGTCTCGAGCCATGGCCTATAACCAGGAAAAAGATCCATCAAACAAAGGCAAGGGGGAAAAGGCACTCTCTGGGCCGTGATAATCGTTTAGGATACGTACTTTGAAATCGTCGCCGTGCTTGTCCATCATTTGCGTGATCCATCGAACCTCCTCGGAGGTGAACCGGAAGGATTGTCGCACCGGGACTTGCGCCACCTGCGCTTTCAAAGCCCGCACCACGGGTGTGTCATCTGCCCAGACAAGCGCAAAAAGATAGGTCAGATATGTTAGAGCCCGTGGCACCGCCGGAAGGCTAGGCTAACCCCGGGGAGACTAATGGAACTACATGTACATGACTCTTCACCGATTAGTTTTTTTAGTCTGTGGTCGATCGTGCAACTTTTAGCTTTTAGAAAAAGAGTTGAAGGTCCTCATGAATATGGCTCTCGCTCCGATTTGATCAGGTGAGGTTGGTTGGAGTAGAACGGCTGCCCATGCTGCAGGGTGATAAGCTTACCTTGGTCGGATGGGGTGCTAGCCTCAAGCTCGGCTTCAGCTTCAGTCTCGGCTGGCGGGTGGGACTCATGAATGGCGGGGTTGAAGTGGGTCAATCGTCCTTGAGCTCGTTCCACCATTTGCCGCTTGGTGGATGGCCAAGACATGACTTGATTGGCGTCGTAAGCCAAGCCCATGGCCGACAGATTCTGTTTGAGGGGCTTCCGAGCATCCCAATGAGCCTTAATCACGCCACTGAAAGCAATGATGAGCCAGTCCATCAATTAGTCAATCAGTCATTCAGTCAGTCAGTCGAGTCGGGGGGTCCCAGAGTGGGCCCACACCCTCAAACCATCAATGGATGGAGGGATGGAGCGATAGACTTACTCGGCCAGGCGAACGTTCGAGTTCTTGGTCAGTTCTTGCGTCTTTTGCACGCGTTTCCGGTTGCGGTCATATTTGAACTTTTGTTTCTTCTTTAATTTCCGGAGTCCGGGCATGGCGTGTCTTCACGTGGGCTGATGAATTCGATAAAGTCCGGATGAATGTCGAGATGCGTGAATAAGCCCTCGAAATTCTACTCTTGGACTAGGTGAACGCGTGGAAAGCTGAGAGACCCACAGCCAGTGCTGTCACCAGACAGTTGACGCAAAAAAGCGCAAACCACCCAGAAATAGAAATGTTTACTAAAAACATGCACCTTTAGCGGCTTGAATTCCCATCTGGAGAGTGTGCTATGCCAAGTTATAGCTTAATTTGTACCGGCCTTGTCACAACACCTGATCATGATGGTAGGGCTAAGGTTTTTTATTTTTCTGGCTTGGTGATTTCAAAAAGCTTTTCAGCTTCTTATGTCTTGGACTTTGTGCCAATAATGCCCAGCACAAATTATTTTTCTCGCATGAATGGACCACGCCAGTTCCCTTCCATGGTGTTTAGAGCGTTGTTGAGTAGCTTTCAACTATGCTCTCAAGACTTTTTAAAGACAAATAATGAAATCAGTAAATCATAAAGTTCATTTTCTGTTTTGGAAAAAAAAGTCAGCTTCCAATCAAAAAAGAATAAAGTAACACTTAAAACACACACTTAATGGCACATCAGGCCGAAAATGCAGAATATCGAAATTATCAAATATGTTATTTGCCCTAGAGTGACAAGCCCTGTAATTTGCACCATCAGTAGAAATCTCATGGCCATATACAAAGCGGCCACTTAGCTATTGCAAGCTGAATGTTCCAGTTTTTTGTCAAAAATAGGCGACAAATGCCCTAATGGTACCTTAACGATAACTAACTAATACATTACATACTTTTACAACCTCACAGTTTTATATTAGCTCTTTTCTTTTAGTCTGATGTGCCATTAAGTGTGTTTTAACTGTCACGTTTTAATTTTTTGATACACAGCTGACTTTTAAAAAAACAATGGCTCAATTCAAAGTTGGAGCCAAAGGCGTGAAATGAGGGTAAAAGCGCCAGAAGTGGAGACACTGCGATTCCCACGATTCGTGTTGATTGTATTTTTGTTGACATTCGCTATGGCTTCAGGGTGACTACGAAGTTCATGGATCCGACACTTTTTTTAAATATTTTCTCAGCTCCCAAGGCGCTAGCGGAAAGGTAAAAGCGCCAGAAGTGGAGACACTGCGATTCCCACGATTCGTGTTGATTGTATTTTTGTTGACATTCGCTATGGCTTCAGGGTGACTGCGAAGTTCATGGATCCGACACTTTTTTTAAATATTTTCTCAGCTCCCAAGGCGCTAGCGGAAAGGACAACCACGGCCGAAACCGCAGTTCTAGTCTTGACCTTCTTGGGATGCTTCATTTAATCTTCCATTTCAATCGCTACATCCAGACTTATCGTTAGTAGTCATCTAGTGTCTAGTTTCTTGGAATCGATTCATAGCTATTTCAGGGGACAGATTTCGGACCAATGAAAAAGGTCTTTGACGCTTAAAAGCTGGTACGTCCAAAAAAATGTGGCTAAAGCGGTCGACCACCCCAAGAATGCCCATGGAATGCAATGCAAAAATGCAATGGCCAAACACCAAAAACCATGGGAGCTGTCAAAAAATGCCAAGTTTTTACTTACAACATGCCTAGACAGGACCAAAACATGCTTGCAAATCTACATTTGAGGCACTAATTATTTTCAAAAATTGATTACCATGTGCAGAAGTATATGGCCTAAAATCTAAAATGTGCGCTAAAATCGAAACCAATGGCTTGAATAAAAAAAAGCCCAATATACACAAGCGCCGACTGTCAGGTTGATTTTGAAATCAATAAAACGGGACAGTGACATTCATTGTACGATTTGTAGGGCATATGAGATTCATCAATTCAAGTAAATTTGCTCAATTTTGTCATGCTATCATTCTGACGAGGCCCGCCAATTGAAAATGAGCCGATTTTGTTCATCACACATAATCTTCCAGGCCGTAAGGGATTGGGAGGAGTTCGGGATCTAATGGAATATAAGTCTGACAGTTTTAGGTAGGCCTGGTGGGCCTAAGGGTGGAAATGGGTTTGGACCGTTTGGACCAAACCTTGGTCTTGCTGACCGAGTCACACTCGTCGTTGTCTTCCTTGCATGCAGATGAGTCCATGTGGTGCAATCTAGTGCATGGACTGTAATATAAATTTCTATCAATGCTATCAGTATTCTTGTTGGACCTTGAACCGAACAACCAAGTTCAGCTCTGAGCGAGATCATTGTGTTACTAACGTGATTGCCGTCATCGCCAACGGATTCGTGTCTCAAACCATCCCGTGCTGGTCCTGCCCTCCACCCGTGATGAATTGGGATAGCATCCCATTTTTGTCGGTGGCCGAATTAACGGCTCAACTCTCGACTCAGCCGGAAATCCGTCAATTCTTGGCCCAATATCATTCGGATCCGCTGGATCGCTCCGTAACCGTGCAAGAATGGTACAAATTTGCCAAGAGCCAGCCTCAGCGGGTGCGGTTGGTGGAGGCTGATATTCCCTCAGGGATTTTGCCAGACCGTGTCCAAGGAGACCTGCGGGACTTCAAAGTGAGTGGTCCCCGGAAAGGCCGGGTGCCCGATGATGCTATGTACAATCGGCATGAGGATCTCCGGGAAAAGGTGGCCCGAGGGAACACAGTCATGTACTGGCACGACCACCAACAGGTACAGGACTGACGTTTTGACAAGCCTAACGGGTTGGGCTTTACCATGCTTTCCCATTTGGGGACCCTACTACTGGTGGGAGGGAAAAGGGCAAGTAGCAAGTCATCACAGACACCCAAACTCTCTTTGTTTTCAAGCAAAGCTTGGCCAAGTACTAGAACTTGGGCAAGCTTAACCCAAGCAGAGATTCGCTCCTAAACTAGTGGGCCCATGTAATTAGCTCTTGAAAACCGCAAAATGAGGGTTTTTTGTTCTTAGTTTAGCTCGAACACGGTTTCCCTCGGACCGAACCAGGATTCGCGTATTGGAAAGTGGATGCTCTACCAATACGGTACCCCAGCAAGCCTTATTCGTGACAGTATTTTTCTAAGTTTCATTCAGGATTTTCTTCAGTAATGGCAAAATGTCATCCTCAGGAGTTCCCTCCATTCTATCACGTGGCCGTTTAGTTTGAATATTATAAGTCCAAACATGCAGGAATTACTTTGGAAAGGAAGTGATTTTCCCATTTTGCACCAAACCTCTAAGAAGTGTTTATGGATGAAACGTGTTGATTTTAGGATTGTTTAGAACAAAAATTGTTAGCTTGGCAGAAATTTGGACAAAGCCACCTAAGTATTCAAACATACATCAATTTGATACGTATTAATTGATTTTTCCATGTCTCCAATCATAAATATAACCAACCACAACTACTGTGGGACAAACCATGGAGTACTCACTCCATGGTCAAACTCACTTGGATCAACGAAACTAGAAACGCTTGTAGCCTCTGGTTTTGTTTTGTTGCCGGAGGAGGGAGGAAAAACTTGTCCATGTGAAATGTCAAATTCTGACATAATTTTGGCTCGCAACTTTTTGCAGTGATTGTCAAACACCTCGGTTGGCATATTACAATGCTATAGAAAATGGGAATGGTCCTCAGCCACGAAATTTACAACTAATATCGTTTATATGTGATAATGCGTAACCCTGTATATTGTGAAATGGGCACAAATGATAACAGTATTTCTTGTTAATGAATGTAACGATGTGTTGTACATTCATACTTTTCCATTTCAAATTTGAACTCGATGACGATTTCAACATCAGTCAACGGTCACATACGATTGTCTGATCTTCGCCTTGCGAAAATTCACGGGAGGTATGGGTGACGAGGACGAGAATCAACCCGATGACCAGAAAACCTGGCTGAAGTATTTCCTACGCCCCGTGGAGCAGACGGCTCGAATCGTGTGCACGGAAAAGGCCAATGGTGAGGCGGCACATTTCAGCGCTCGATTCATTAAGGACCGATTTATCGTCGCCGCCGGGTCTAAAAATGTCCACTTGGTGTGCCGAACCTATGCAGATATCGCCAAATATTCGGACAGTCGCTACATGGTGGCGAAAACCGTGGCCGAGAGCACTTTGGACCTGATTCGTTCGCTCAGCCCTGAGCACGCCTCGATCCTCCTCAGCTTCATGCATCATACGCAAGTCACGGGCGTGTTTGAAGTGCTGCAGCCCCATTATCAACACGTGGTCGATTTGTCCCACTTAAAAAGCTCGCAAATGAATTTCATCTGTTTTACTTTACCCTATGGGATAGAGTCCAAAAAGAATCAAGAAAGTCTTTGTGCCTTAAGTCCGGACAAAAGTTTGGATTTCGCCCGATCCCTTGGCATGATCACTATCGATTACGAAACGATCGACGCCGACCAAGGGGAGACCCGCATGGACCTCGTTCGTCAAGGCTATGGGAGAGAAGGGGAGGTGTTCTATTACGTGGATGCCAAGGGACACGTAATAGGTTTGCTAAAGAAGAAGACGGCTTGGTATATTCTTTGTCGAGCCATCAGGGAAAAGGTACGACGCACACATGTAGTTTCAAATATGACTTGAAAGTGCTGATGAGCAATGAGGGAGAGCGAATGTCAAAGTCGAAAATTTGGGTTATATGTGTAAGTTCAAGTGAAAACACTGGGTAACTTGTTGAATTTTACACATGAGTCATGGGTCCTTTCCTTTAAACCCTTAGCATAGAGAGTTTTTAATTCGATGAAAACAGACAACAAGGGTTCAAAAGTAAAATCTCTACGGATCTCGACCTCACTGTCTACTTTTTCAGACGCACGGAGCTTGAGAATATTGTTATCATCAGTTTTCAATCCTTTTTTTAGGCCAGCCATGCTGTGTTAGATTACATCAAAGGCAGAGGAGCCAATTTTGATGAATCGGACCGGATCAAAAAGCTCAAAAGCCGGATTCAACAAATTCAAACCTGGTTGGGGTTTGACGACGAGTACCGTGGCATATGGCAAGAGCTAGGGTCCCAATTCATCACCTGGTTGCTTGCTAGAGCGGCAAAGAATGAGGTTCAGCCGGACAAAGTGCGTGGATTCTTTCCTGGGCTGTGGAACCGGTTCCTTTTGGAGACCAACAATTCAGACCGGGTGGAATGGCGGGCAGTTTAATGACAAGGAGGAGTTCTTTAGGGAAAGAGCATTCATACCACCAAAATGTTGTTCACAGTTTTTGTTATTTAAAAAGAAAAAACAATAAACCTAAAAAATAGAAGATAAATATGCAGAACTCTGACTACCTCTCCAGAGTTCCCATGGCCAAATTGATCTATTTAGCTTAGAAGATCTCAAGAATTTGGAGGAGCTCTTGATTTAGCCGAACATTTTGATCAATTTAGGTCCCATTTTGTATAAAATGAATGGTTGAGTAAGTCCATGATTATAGAAGTCCATGGCAAATGACCTGTCTCTAGCTCCCCATTCATTTATACCCGACAAACGGGGCTTAAATAGAAGCTAAGCAACTATCAGGCGATTTATTGAAATAAGGCCACAACTAAAATCAAGGCAACTAGGAACCTTGCATTACGAAATAGTATTCATTAAGTTTGAAATCGAAAAATTTAGATTTATTTCCGGATTTGTCGACTTATGTACATGAAATACAGCAATTATTCAAGGGATGAAAATAATGTTTTCTTCAGATACTATCAAATCACATTGCATAACAAAAACAACGTTTAACAAGTATTGTGTTCTCCAAATACGCGCTCTATTCGAATAATTTATGAGCAAAAATTGCCGTGGGCTTCACTTTTCGTATATTTTCGGGGCTCGGGGTTGAAGAGTCGAACGGCTCTGTGCGCGTTTTTTGGCAGTGGGATTTTTCAATTCTCCTTGGTTAAATTTCTCCACTGAATCCGTACTTGTGGTACAGTTATGATAGTAACATTCTTATGGTACGTTTTGTTGGTGTTGGACTTGAATGGAAAGCAAACCTATCAATTTTGAAGCAGGTACTCGATTTTCATTTTTCGTTCCAGATTTGTTTGGGCAATGACTTGGCTGTGTGTGTGTGTGTTCAAATTTTAAGTATACATATATAATGGTCCACTACTGAAGTTTGACATGCTTCTCTCTGTTTGTACTCTATGATATATTGATCTATCGCAATCTTGCATTTATTTTCGTCGTCCACTAGAGATTCTAAAAGCCCTCCATGGAAACGAAAAATCTTCAATTCAATCACAGACTGTTCTGCATTCAAAATTCGAAATGAGCAACGTGTTATCGAATGTTCACGTCAACTAAAACCATAAAACATGTAAGGTGGATGAAGTTGTCGTGCTTTCTTGATTTCTGTATTTATCGTGCCCAAGACACGTGTTTTTGTGGGTTGCTTGCATTGCCAAAATAGGTCTTCGGGGATTCTTTTCCACCGCCGGTAATCCTCAAGTGGGCTTGGAGTTCGGATTACATGCTTAGCAGGCATCCATGGTAGTGTCCATCTGCGTCTTGTTCATGATCCATTGTTTCTTCAGACGGATCCGTCGTGAAATCTCGGCTTCCCGGCCTTTTTGAATCTCCCTTTGTCTTTTCATCTCTTGCAGTGCGGCCTTTTTTTCTTCCGCTTGCTGCCGTAGAATATCCAATTCAGAGATCTTCTTTTGGCGTGACTTTTTTGCTGCTTGCTAAAACCAAACGAGAACAAATGAAATATACCTACTTTGCAAAACACTCACTTCACGAGGCTTTACCCTATTTTTTCCCTTGCGTCGCAGATCTCGATACTTGGCAATGGATTCTTCAGAGAAATGGTGTTTGCCCATAAGGTCATTAAAAGAATCAATATCAAGATCTACAATCTGTTCTTCGGTCAAGGGGCAATCTGGCGGGATTAGGTTGTTCAATCTAGACCTAGAGGTAAAGGGAGTGAGAGAGAGAGAAAACCATAATTTTGAAATTGGCGCTTCTTTCCAGTTTCAACAAAATAAGCTTCTGCGCTGACTTACCCGGTGCTTGGCCTCCCTCCTCGACGTTCTCCATTTCTGCTGCCTGGCGTTTTAGTGCTAGTCGTGGAACTCTCACTACCCGATGGGTTCTTAGACCGAGGACCCTTGGCATGACTGGGACCGGCAACTGGGTTACTAGGAACATCGATCATAGGAGAGACAGGGTTCGACCCTCGTCCACTTGAACACCCGGAATCGGAGGGTGATATGGAGGAGTCGTCGTAGTAGGGATACATTTGTCTCGGTGGAGCGCCCCGCTCTGACAATTCTGGAGAGAGACGGACATGGCCGTTTCTTATCAAACTTGGGTGTGGCATTTGAGATGGGGGGTATTGAGGGTGAGCGATGGGAGCTTGGAACGCACTTTCCCGCACTATTCCCACATCTGGAGGCAGATGAATTAAGCTCATTGGCCGCTGGTCCCCATGTGGTGACGTCCGCAAACCATTCATTGGTGGAGGTTCGTGTTCCCGAGGGTCATTTCCTCGGTACTCGCCAGATGTTATGGTATGGGTCGGAGGAGGGGGGGAATGCCTTAGGTATGGGTGGGAAAGAGGCGGAGAGGGTTCCATGTGACGATGCCGTCCTTGCTCTGGAAACATAGGTATGTTGCGTACCGGGGATGGGGGCTTGGGCAAATGATGAATAGTCCCGCCCCCGGGAGGTAAGGGGTAAGGTGGGGAATGTCGAGATCTGATAGGAACATTTCCTATGGCATGAGGGGCAATAATTAAGGATGGCGAACGGTCAGCGTGTAAAATTCTGGCTCCCCGGTGCCCACCAACACTCTGGTTTGGTGGTGGTGGTGTTAGGGAACGGCTTGAATACCTGAAGCTATTTTGAGCTGAAAGAAAATTACTTCAAGGTTACCCAAACAATTCTACGGTGAATTCGAACTTGTGTCTACCTCTGGGGTCATACGGATTCGAACTATCATTGTCCCTGGCCAGCTCCAAGGTGACCTCGGGTGAAATGTCTCGAGAATGCGTCTTCTCCACGGCTGGACCGGGCAGTGTGTGGCGAGCAATCTCAATCAAGTTCCGTGTCTGTTCTCTTGGTGAGAGAAAGCCGTTGATGGGCATTCCGGGCGGAGGTCTCGTCGTGGCGATGTGAGTTGGATATGTCGGTGGTAGAGGTTGAGGTGCGTACAATGATGTGTTGAGGGACAAGTTCGATCTCCTTGGTTCCAGGGCACTGAAGGCTGAGGGAGTCCTGGCCAAGGAAGGGTACGGTCGAATGAACTCCGTGTCTGGGATGAGGTTTGCGTAGTTGCGAGCATCTTTTATGGTTTGGCTCTCTTTCCAATCATCTAGTGGGTAAGTATCTTAATGATTAAATCTTGATTGATTATCAGAACGTTAGAGGTTCAATTTTCACAGGGGAAGACCTCCTCAAAAAACAACAGCAAGTCGTAAATAACTTCAAAGGTGTAGTTTAGCACATCGCTTAATATTTATGACCATAATTAACATAGTGCAACTGCCTGTTTTCGGATTGCATGATCAGGTTTTCCTTTCCAAAAATGGCTTCTGAACCTGTCTTTTCTTTTTATGTAACCTTAGGGGGGTTTGCGTACCTTTAAGGTCCAAAGGACCACATTTGTTTTTTGAGGGCAATCCCTTCACATCGGGCGTCTGACAAGATCTGGCGTCCCATTCCTCTGCAAAAATAGTGGAGATTAAGCGCTATGGTTAGCTCTAAAAATATTTTATCAAGATATACCATTTCATTTGATTCACGAAATGAGTAAGAAAATGGCTTACCAATCAACCTCCGCTTCCTGGGATTAAAGGTTGTAGTGGAGTCTGGGCTTCGCTGATTTGCATCCTTCTCCATATTCAGGCCTAAAAAAATCGAGGCGACTCAAGAATGAATTTGAAGTCTCGTAAACGGTCTACTTCATCATATTAGTTACTACTGCAGCAACTACCACCAAGTCGCAAATCGTCACTCCATTAACAACCACGTGGCGGTGGAGATTCCTTCCCAAAATATGGCTCGTTGCTTACAAATTGGAGCCAAACCAAGCAGAGTTCTCGCCTGAGCTACAACATAAATTGTGGAATCCTCTTCCAATTTTCCCATTACAACCGGTAATTAGATATGTAATGGCATACTCCAAAAGACAAGTCGGAAAAAATGAGACAGGGTCGCTGCCAAATAAGCATCCTACTCTTCCTTTTCGGCTTTCCGCAGGCCTCTTTCAACGTTGAAAGAAATCTAAATCCACATGTATGAGAGGTTGCCTATCCGCCAAATGGTAACCCTGACAAGGCGATGCATTTCTATCTTTTATTTGGGCCTGTCTTGAAATCTGCAACGTCTGTCTGCGTTCGTGACTACAAGGTTTGCAAAAGTTGAACTACCGCAATTGATGGATAATCCAACTCCTCCATTCGTGACGAACATGGCTCCTCCGTCAGAATCTGTGGATCCAAAATTCATGTCGTTCGGCAATAATCAGTGGGTTTAACTTGAGATTTGAATGCCACAATATTCCATGCCCTCTCGACGTTCTTGTCACGCATCTTAGTATTCCTAACATGTTTAGGCTTTAATCATTGGCTTTTCAAAATTTGAAACTTCCGAAACAGGATCTAAAGCCTAACAAAGTGAACCCTGGCGTAGTAGACAGCTTAATGGGGCGTAAAAGGAGTTCCGCCTTTGAGGTGGGTCACAAACCTGAATTCTCAACTGACAAATCATGCATTTGGATGCAGTTTCTACCATTGTATAGTAGGTGGATGGTTGTACTCTTCTTGCTCATGAGATTGAGCTCAAGTTAGATTGATACCGATTCTAATGCTTCATCAAATATGTCACAGAGCAACTTTATCGGCTGAATGGTGTCCAACCGGTCAAGAAGGTAAACGAAGGCTTTGAAGTCCGTTTTGACCCCAAAGGGATTAAATAATTGAGCCATTGAAATGATTCTTAAAGTGCATCCTATATTCAAGTTCTTACGCGCCAGATTAGATCCAAGTTTGAGTCACATAAAAAATGCATTGAAATGTGCATTCAAGCACTGATTCGTAATGAAGGAGATTTGAGATAAGAACCTGCTTACTCGGAGCTACCGACTTTTTCAGTGCTCTTCATAGACACTAGACTTTAATATGTCCTTTTTCATTCAAAACTTTATTGAGTTTGTTATAGTATGCATAAACGCGAGAGGAAAAAAGATTGAAGGAACTGGAATTAAATACATGTTACTTTTTATTCACCATAAATTCGTCGGAGGGCTTCACTGGTTTTTGCAAAAAGATGTAATACGATTTTTCTGTTTCTTAGGTAAACTTAATAGAAAAGGGCAATAAAAACATTCAAGCAATCGCCAAGTTGTATTCGATAAGAAAAAGCACCATACTTTTCTACGCATCATTTCAGTTTTAAGGAATGTAGACACTTAAAAGACTTTTTTTGGTTTGCATGTCGAAACGTATAGCCATCTTGGCGCGAAGCAATTAACTCGAGTCTCTATTGAGAACACCACACAATCCATAAAAAGAAATGGAGAGAGTTCGTGTGACATTTAAGGGCACGAACATCAATTGTTTCAGGCCGTTTATGCCCCACCAAGTCCTAAAAGGAGCTCTGCATTTGATCTGCATTCTCTGCTCAAGATCTGATGACGATTTTTCGATTGGTTTTCTCTCAAAGTAATTGTGGTTGTTGGCCTTGAGCGGTCACTGGAAACTCTTAAGTCATCATTGCAGAAATGAACATACATATTTTCTATTTGCTCAACGATCTCCAACGCTTGCTTGTGTGTCAATAAGAAAGTTCAGTTGCAGTTCACATCGTAAAAGACTAAACGAACCAATCATGAATGTAAAAATATCGAACTTTTAACGAGCTGACACATTTCTTCCTAGAACTAATTTATTTGGCAGAGCAATGTGCCCAACCTGGTCTTTGATTGATTTACCGCAATAGGATATGATAAGTGTCTCCGCGCAGATATGTAGAGCCACCATCCCATGGGGTACTTTAAGGTCGTAATAAAACACCTTACCCTTCTCCTTTGTGCTCGAGTCTCTTTCTGGGAATATGCAGTCATCTCTATGCGCAAGACTACTGTAGTGCAACTTGTCCATTCCATCCCAATGTTGAGCATTTTTATGTGAGTCGCCTACGTTGCAATTCATCTTGACAACGGACGTCAATATGTGGAGACATTTTCACGAGGTGACAAGTCACTTTTTTCTGGACATTGTTCACTCTTTGCTTTGAGCCATAGACGCTTACTTCAATTAGAACATATCTAAGTAGCATTTGTAGTCAGGTCTTATGTAAGTTTTGTTTCCTTGAATATCATGTCAAGGACCTTCGTCGATATATGTCACAGTCATCCTGTACCTCTCCCTCTTTCCTGTCGTATGTCGTGGTTTTGACGAATGGCCAAGGCCTGACCAGTATGTTGATTTAAATGCATCCGGCGGTTTGGGTAGGCCCACTACAAGTCCTACATCTTTGTCCTCTTGAAAAGGCCTGAGAATGACAAGTGAAAAGCCCGGAGGCTGACAGGGATGCCAAGTACACTTCAACGTGATGCAGTCTTGCGAGATAAGGGCGACAAAAAGATCGCGATCGTCTGTTTCCAAGTGCACACTATCATATTAGAGTGCTGGAATACGGCAGTGCACTCTGAACGTACCAAACGTACTGTACATTACGTATGACTTGTGGTAACTCTGGCTACTTGAACACGCACCCTTCTCCAGCTGGAGATGACGATGAAGATCCATCGAGGATCGCAATCATCAGACCAGTGCAATGCAATTAGACTGCAATTCATGTCGGGCGAAGCGACTCCCTCAGAGACGAATACTCTTCTTTGGTCGTAGTCCTTTTGAAAGAGCACCGTGTTCACCAAATTAAACCAGCATTAGGGATGGGCAAAACAAGTTTGGGTAGATTCCTCCACTTTCATTTGGACACTTCATGGTTTTGGCAGATTTGCATGAATTATGGCAAAATTTTGTTTTTTTTGGTAAGGAGAGCCTTTGGTTATTTGGCATAGTGGCGGATATTCTTCCACATAGATAGCCCAACAACAAAGTGGTTTTCCGCACATTCAGATTTGCAAGACACACAAAGATCATTCTCATACTCTTTAAGAGCAAGTTGCAACATAATACCTTTGAAGGGAAGTCCATTGCAGCCAGTCTTCATTGAGTATATAAACTGAAGGAACAAAAATGCTCTTGATATGCTTATCAATGCAAAAAAATACTTTCGGAAAATTCGAAATGCATGTGTAGATGCAATCGTACTTATCCAAGATAACATTAACAAATGTCATCGTCCGTTTGATATTTCTAGCCATCGATCAAACTTGAAGAAATGCATGCAGATCTTATTCTCCTCAGGTCCGAATCAGACAGCTCATTGTGATAAGATCCACTCGTTCATCAGCGAACCATGTCACATGGAATCATTTTCAAGCATAAGTCTCCACACAATGAAACATGTTGTTCCACTTGGGAGTTTTTTGTGCCTTGCTTAACTGTCATGAAAGTTGAGTTCAAAAACGATCTGAACTCCCCGGAACACTTGTTTCAACGACAATATTTTAGTTATCACTCCGGTTATCAGTTACATATCGAACGGTTCATTTCGTATTGAAATGGGAATTGGAAACGGATCTGCCCTCTCTCAATCGTCATTAACGGAATCGAAACCTGACGCCAACAAGGCCAGAGAGCCAAAAATGAGGTCACCGATCTCGTGGAAAATTTGTTTGATACATAAATTGTTGATTCATGCAATACGAACATGAATCGCAAGGAGGAACAGGCCAAGCCAAGTGAGTTGTGCACAAATTTACGAGTATGGACTCGTTTCGTCCATTTCCTTGGAGATTCGAAATGCATCAAGGCACAAAAAAGCTCACACACACACACACACACGCACGCACACAACCGGGAAAGAAGCATGTGAAGGCAGAAAGAGAGAGACAGAGAGAGAGAGAGCTGTAAGGTTTTTTTTCTTCTCAGCCTAACCACTCTTGCACGGCCAATCCCGGTCGCCTTCTCGATTCAGACAGTTTTTGCGACGTCAAATGTCTGAGTCTCAAATTGGAGGGTCATTGACCAGGTTTGTGTTTTGCTGGCTTTGCACAGCTCAATTTTGCACACTTGACAAAGGCGTCTGATTAGGCCTAATTCCGCATTCAAGGAACGACGGCCAAACCAGCGGGATCAACCAGACCAATACCAAGAACATCCCTTCGCGAGCGAAGCCTGCCTCGTCTCGGGTTCGCATTTATTGCCACCATTTGTTCTTGGTACCTTCAAAGCAGGCTAGCTAGCATTTGATCCCACATTGCCCACCACAACGATGACTGAACCCACTATCTTTATCTTTACTTATTCTTCTCTATGGCGACGTCTCATGCCGAGCTCGTTGGATCGTACATTCGTTTTAAAAGCCCACAATCCTTCAAGCTGTACCACGATGCACTTTCTGAAAGGCATGCCAAAAAGCAGCCAAAACCGGTCCTCGCAACGAACGAACGACCCACTCCAACGGCCACACCACCACTTTTTGCCGAACTGTAAAAAAAAAATCTACTCAGATAACGAGCTGAGGGCAGTTCCCGATATCCTAGTGGCATTCAAGTGCATAGAGCAAAGCAAATACATACTGTCCGTTGTGTTGGATGTATGTTTCCAATATGAAGCCGGAGAGGATAATTGGAGACAAAGACGGTTCCGAACAAATGTTGAATGCGTATATGCATCATGTGTGGAAACACATGTTTTGAACAGTGCTTTCGAGGCACATGAAAGAAACGAGAAGCAAGGGAGCAGCGAGGTTCTTGCCGACCAGTCTGGCGTTGCATTTAATTTTCAGACGCAGGCCGGGAGAATTTTGCAAAACTTTGCGGCAAATGGCAACCTTCGAGATGAGATCCACTTTAAGAGCGTGTTCGGATTCATACTACTGGCTCCATCCAAGTAGAACTATATTTGTATGAAAGTAACGACTCACTCAATTTGAGTTGAAGCTCAGGAAATGGACTAGAATAATTCATACCAGATGAAGGAGTCAACCTTTTCGCAAACAGACACGGTGCAAGCAGGCATGCAAATTAAAACCTTGGGAATTTGAAGATGTCCCAGACATCGACATATTTGATTAAACTTCTCCGATGGAAAGAGAACAGATTGAGACTGAGTGGATATTTCTATGTAAAGCAAATATTTTTGATCAGTGGTATTTGTCGAACTTGTCAAATTAGTCATGTTCACAGACCACAGGGCCGTTCACATACCATAAGGACTAAAGTAAGAAAAGAAACTAGACTCATCATATCAAACGAATTCGCCTAATGCTATTCATCTTGTTTGATGAATTACTTTCATTAAATGTCTCATGAATTATCACAGGGAGACGACGTGTATAACGTAGTGGCTACTGCGAATTCCTAGTAGGACAGAGGCTCCTTGTTCGATTCTTCTGCCCGTTTTTTCTATGCAAGAAACTTTTAGACGCTTGCCACATCCACAAAACCAATCTGATACGGACAGGAAACAGCCTCTTGGAAAATTGAACGATGTGACGGTCAGCTTCATTGGCCAGACGAGGTTCACCCCGTCTGATCCTAGCACCCACCAACTTAGAACAAGACTCTAAATCAAAATTTAATCAATCCCTTTCAAAACATTTCGTCACTTGTTTACCTTTGGACTTCAATTACAAAGTGCTTTAAGTTTTCCTTTGGCCTCTCTCGCTGCTTAAAACTTGAGCGCTCCTGTGCTAAATAGTCAGGGTGACGTGACATGAGCGAGCCATAAATTTGGGATGATGGTCTCTTCTGAAAATCAAATGCTTCAACTAGAGACACATTTGCTTCGCTCTTGATAGCAAGCGGCGCAAGTGTATCCATGATGATAGACAAAAGATTGATTGATTCTTGGACTTTTATAAAATAAGAGCGAGCCCTTTTTCCGGGCATATTCATAGGTAGCATGTTTTATGTAACATGTGAACGTGGTTATTCTGGACGAATTTGCAAAAGCTACGGCTAATGTCTTTTGCAGGAAGATTTGTTCTAGTGCCGTCATATTGTTGCAAATTGATGGTTTACAAGGGGGAAAAAGACAGTGGTGATCAAAATTTGAGGCCAAGTAAATATGTGAAGTCACAGAATGGCCGTAAAGGATCTCGTGGTTGCTCTATTCCTATTTTGCAAGCCTGAAGCAATGGTGGCCTTGTTACCTGTTTTTGCAAATTAAGAGGAGAAACGCAAAACTGGTTTAGGGTCTCATACGCCAGGCATTCCAAAGATGCTAAGCAGTCCCCTTTTTGTCGAATTTACACGGCACGAGGCCAGACTGCTATCTTGAGCATTGCTATTTGGTTGCAATTACTATTTCGCTCCTCTCTGTGGTAGGCAAAAAAATATGCCATGAATACTGAGGAGAAAATAAAGGCGGAAAACCAGACAAACTTGACCGTCACATGTAAATTTTCTCATCACGACCAAGTTATCGCTCTTTGTTTACGAGCTTGAAACTCATGATCTTCGTAACTCTTGCTCTAAGTCTCTAGAAAGAACCAGAGTTCGCAAGAAACATGATTGCGGCTCAACAGATCTGCATTTTTCCCTTGGTTACAACATTATACAAGGTTTATTGGTCAGGGTGTCCAAAGGACGCGAAAACAAACCCTAAGTATGACTGGCAATTACTTACTCAAGTCATTGCGTGAACATGATCCCGAGAAAAATCGCTTTTACGCCGATACATTACACCTCTGAATTCGAGAATATGTCCATCCGTCATTTTCTCCATGGACAGGAAGTGCAAAATAGCGACGCCCGCTCTTCATTTGACATTACACGTGTACTGCAAACAAGCTCGGACTTCGTAGAAAAAAGAGGTCACCCTGAGTTTTTTGCAAAGTGTTCCCACTTGAGTTGAGACGGGAAGATAGCAAAGAAGAAAGAGATTCTATGAAGGGAACGCCCGTGCGAATCTCGGTGTCGGCCATTTTGGCCGTTTCGGCGGTCAGGGGAAGTTTGCCATTATTTCTGCAATTGGCTCCGACAAACCTGGCTGGCTTATTCTTCCGTCCGTCCGTCCGTCGGTCCGTCCGTCGGTCCGTCCGTCGCTGGGTCGGTCCGTTTTGTGGACTAAACAGTGCCAAGTGTGCAAAGCAGGTTTTTGCACAGCTAAGCATGGCATTTCAAGAATGGGCCAACTCCGACCAAGTGCATCACACGGACTCCTCGCTGGCTCACGACCGACGGAGGATGGATCAAGCAAGCATAACAAACTTCAACGTTGTATGTCTGGCTGGAGACAGTAAACTTGGCCCACATCATACTTGAGGGGGAATGAAGGAACGAATGCGAGGGCAAAGCTGTAAAGGCATGTGGGTATTCTCGCATTTTAATTTCCTTCTTGGCATTGCACATCGCGAGAATGTTCCACTTGGTTCGTACAAGTGTTCCTGTTGCTTGTCTCAATCTCAAAGGCCCAGCCAGACATTAAGTATCATTTGGCTTGTTTTTCTTTCTTTTTGCTTCGCTTCAAGATTTATGACCGTCTTGACACCTTGCTAAAAAATCCACGTGTGGTATGACTGAGCGGGATTGGGAAGACAAAGGGGAATCCATTGGGTACTTGTGCGGCCCAGACTCGTCTCATATCTTTGCTGTACTGTAACAGTAGTTCTCGCGAGTCAATTGGTGGGAATTGCAAGTTGTCAAAGAGTTCCTAAACGAACTTTTCACTTTTATTGAACGTCTGAGTTTGCAACTCCTGACGGACAGACGGAACAAATAGTCTTCCAAGAAATGAGATGAAACTGGAAATGGCCTCTGAAAGACACCTATAAAAAGCTTGCTGGGGAAGAATTTTTAGTTTCTAGTTGTTACTGGAGGCAGAAAACAAATTGTAGGACCAAATAGCAAGTTTTTGCATCGGAATAGGTTTGCATTCTTTTGGTATTCGATGTTTCTGAAGTAAAACCAAGATTTTTTTTTAATAACGCGTGGACGCTGGCATTATGACAATGATGAATAGTGACTGCTAGTAAGGACTTATCGTGACTGGCTTTTCGTGTAGCCATTATGAAAGCAATGGAAATTGGAGATAAAATCGCACACTTTTTATCGCAAATGTAGTGACCCAGTGGTAAAATCTGAAGACTTTTTGAACCATGGATTGAAAACTTCGGATGATCTAGTCAATGTAGCATTGGTTAGAATTAATTATATAGACCATCATTTCTTCTGCAAGTTAGAACTCAATCCCGAGTTTCATACTATTTCAGATAGTTTTATACGGGCCATAATGCTATCAGCAAAAAGAGGCCAAGCTTAGACAATTGTCATGCACCGTTTGCCTATTTGTCGCAATCCTAAAGGTATCCTTGAGACAGTTGATTGTGCCTTGATAAAGTTCATGCCTAATACTTGATGATTGAAGTTCAATTTGTGTATTTCTATTTGACTTTTGTCATTTACAAGTATGACAGTTTTATCCAAGTTTCCATATCTTCAAATCAAAAAACCACAAGGTCCAGAGTAAATCATGACTTAAGGAAGAAAAGGCTACTAAATGCCATGAATCATAAATTTGTGAAAGTAATTATACCTTATAAGAAGACAAACTTTTTTGTTAAGGAATCAGTACGTCGTACCTCAATTGCGTTCATGTGCAAGAGGGGAATAGCTCTATAAGGACATATTTATTTTACTGGACGAAAGAAGGGCTCAAACTTAGTAAGGTATTCAATTAAAATATCAAAAATCATTCATTGGTTGACAAGCAAAGTATTTGACCAACGTCCTAACATCAAGACTTGGTTAACACCCTTCAGCACATGTGTACAAATAGTACAAAGACAAATAGATCAAATCGATACGAGTGATGATAACAGTCCTCAATCTACTACGAGCATTGTCTTTCGGCAAAGGAGCAAAACAATATCAAATTTCAACACGAATCATGCAATTTCTAATGCGAACTCTATGAGTAAATAGACCTGTAGAAGTTATGGCGAAAATGCTTGGAGAACAATGCTTGTGTGGTGTTTTCAACTACAGAGTTTTTGGAGCAAAAGCTCATTGCTCTAGTGATGAGTCTTTTGAGATTGGCAAGGTTAGTCATATTGAGCGGTCAGATGATGAAGTGGTCACAGTTCAAAATGCTTTATAGGCCATCAGAAACTTGAGACTTTCGAGGTTTCCTGGCCCTACTGGTGAGACATTTTAGTTTTTAATGAGGTGCTCATAGGCTCTTGCTCCTGTTTTTTAGTGCTTAATGCGCATTTGAGAAGACCATGAAGTTCAAACTTGTCAATTTTCTTGAAGTCCATGAAGTCATTCCTCCTTGTGAAGGGGGTGTTTCAAGCATATTTTAGCACGATTAGCCATTTGATTGAAGATATAGAGCAAGTGGTTGAGATATTTCATAGTCACGAGTCAGTCGATGTAGTCTATCTCAATTTTGCCAGGCTCTTGACAAAGCAGATTATGGCCTTTTAGTTGACGATATGGGGATCCAAGGCAAGGTTTTTGCCTTAATAAAAAAGTTTCATACAAGATAAGAAGCAATTACTTAACACTGAGGTGTCTCTTAGTGACATACGAACATAACGCCAAGCCTGTTGTCCCACAGGGCCCCATATCAGGTCCACTCTTTTCATCTTCTTCATTGCTCCACTTCAAAGGCTAAATAGTATTGATAGTATCTCTTCCTACGCTCAATATTTGGTTTTGCCAAGAATGGTTAAGATTCCAGTAGTCAAGTAGAGGTCTTAGATCAGATCTACTTTTAGGCTGCTGAGAGTAATAGGGCCGTGAACGGAATGAAATTCCGCTTAATGACTTTGGGGTCGACGCCATTAAACAATCCACTCCTAGATAATGGAGGTAAAGATTTGATTTGATTTGATTTGAATGTATTTATAAGTACAAGTACTTTTAAGGTGAGGTCATCTTTGGTACATGGTACACATATCAGGCTTGGATTAGTGACTAGTGCATGAAAATGGAAACAACATATCACAGGGGATAACTGGACTGCGACTGATTGCTGGCGGACTTGAAATAGCTAATTTTTTGGACAGTTCGAGATTCAACGGGGAGAGCATTATACAGCCTGACAGCATTAGTAAAAAAGTGATTACCCCGCGTAGGAGGCCGAAGGTCACGTCGGACTGTACTTCGAGTGGCTATGGGGGGACCAACCACAGGCAGAAAAGACTTATCTGTTGAGCACGTCTCGCTCATGAAATATTTAAGCTAATCAAGCAAATGGAAAGTCCGATGAGCATATCCAATTGCACCTATGAACGTAGGTAAAACTTCTCAAACATGGCGTTGGATATATCAAACGTTTAAGTCCAGAGTTAGTCTAAGTTTCACGATGCCAATTCTATAAGAGTCGATTATTCAGCCACATCTTGAATATGCTTCACCCATGTGGGCTCCAATGAGTTCAGCTGGTTTGCAAAAGGTCGAGCAGGTCCGAAGATGTTTCACAAAGAACATCACAGGATTAAGAGAGCTTTCGTATTGGGAGGGATTAAAAAAGTTGGGACTTCACAGTGTTCAGAGAAGGTTCGAAAGGTATCTGATATTGAAAGTCTTCAAAAGCATCCATGAGCTTTGTCCAAACCCAGGATTTAGGGTCAATTGTAGTGACCGTAGAGGCTTAAGGTGCGTTTTGAGAGCATCTTCAAGCCCTCGAGAATCCAGGCTAGTTCGAACAATGAAGTCCACCTCTCTTCTTTCTCGGGCTCCTTCATTGGTCAATTTGCTGCCCTCAAATAGCCCTCAAAAAGGCCCTCATTAGGAAGAACGTAGGCTCGTAGGTGTTGATCCAATAGTAGGATTAAAGTCAGACTTGGACCAGTGTTTGACCAAAACTCCTGATCAACCCTCCATTCAAGAGCTAGCCATTTTATGAATACAAAATTTGATGTGAGTTTTAGACTTCCCCTCTTGAAGTGCTGGTGTTTCATTCCCGGCAGCATTAGGGAAGTCGGCAATGACGCCTTATAAAAATTACTAAATTTGCCCAAAATTGCTGTTTTTGGCCAAGAAAACCATAGCCAAACCGTAGAAACAACCAAGATTTGAATTCGTCATGTAAGCCCAGCCAAGAAAAAAAACTTACATGTCTAAAAAACGTTTGAAATCATTATCTTTTAAAGGCAATCAAACAGAAGATATTAGCTACCTTGGTTTCCACCTGAATGATAATTTATTTAAGGTCTACTTTATTTAAAGAAGTTGATATCGCTCGATTTGAATCGATTTTGGTCTCGAAGTTGCCCTTTCATTTCTTAAGTCGAATGACCAAGCAATCATTAAGATCGCCGTGCAAAAATAGTATTTCAATTCATTGGCTTGATTTCAAAATAGCTCAAAAGTTGTATGATATCACTTGTAAGATATACTGAATGAAAATAACTGCAAAGATCATGCGTTTACGCGGTATCAATAAAGTCCTCAAGAAACGTCCAAATTTTTTATATCATCTGATGCACATATTCCCATAACTTTTCCTGTTTTATTCATTTCTGATTAGACAACTAAGATCTTTAAAAAATGTTTTGAAAATCATTGCTATCAGAGGGCCTTTAGTGACATTAGGTGATATTTAGATCTATTTGATAGCGTGCAAAATTGATCTTCTTTGCTTTGTGATGTTTAAAATCGGTTTCAATCGTTTCATTGTGTGGGCATTGTGGTTGAGCTATAAAGGGGGTAGTTTGTGGGCTAAAGCAAGTGAAAACTAAAGTGTTTAAACGCATAGCCTAGTAGCTAATCAATATCTTATCACTTAACTTCAATCTAACACGTAACTATGTGTTCCTGATTAATATTGACCCTATAATTCTTAAGAAACGTAACCTTAGTTTATATCAACTAATGTCATGCATTAAGTGAAAGTTTTCGTTAAGATTTCATGATCTATAAAAATGCCAAGATGTGTCTGGATATTTTCATCAGAATTTGATAAGGCATTTTCAACCACCGTGTGTTGATTGAAAAAAGTTCTTGGCAAGTAAATGGTATCGATTTACCGTGGAAATCAATCAATTCCCAAGCACATCTGGCATTTTGCACAAATTTCTTATTGTGTCGTCCCAAAAGGCCTTGCACTTCTCACTTTTGCGCACATTATTTTCAGTGGTTGTTAGAACTAGGCTAAGCCTCCAAAGACCCAACCCTTGATGAGAAGAGCGGCCAGACAAAGCTTTTTCTTTAACTCATTGCCAACGCCATTAGGAGTCTCTCTAATCTTGCATTGGTCTCATAGTTGGATCTCATCGCGATTCTGTGCAACACGGTACATTTGTCAGACAAACCAGTTTTGCACATCGAAGCCCATGAAGTAGCGAACAATCACAAAATCAAGGGTTTCTGGGAGCATTCAACCAAGCTGAAATTTTGCCCAAACCAAGACGAGAGACGTTCCCTTCAGATTCAGTTCGAAGAAAAGATTTCCACAACCGCCTTTGTGTGACAATGAATTACCAATGAGTTTCAGACAAAGCCGGACGACGTTGTACGAGATGTCGGGTATATGAATTTCACGGGATTTCCCAGTTTGTCTTCGAAGTTAGTGTTGGTTTGGTTGACAACGTAATCGAGCAAAGATCTTGGCGAAGCTTTGGGTGGAAAAGATGGATGAAAAGCCGTCTATTTGCACAAACCAGACTTTCGTTGGCGAGTGTCTTTAAAGTTGGATATCAATCAAATGCACAAGATGGGGAACCCAATTTGGCCCTTTCGACCCGATGCTAAATCACTGGTCGGTTTCGAAAAACATCGTTGGAGTTAGTACTTGTTTGAGAACGGGCCAACATGCTTTTCTTCTTGGCACACGATATTTTCACTCCTTTTTCGAATGACATTTTGTTCCAAAAATACTCTTGTCCTTGACCATCTACGTTGACAGACACTCAAGGCCTAATCAGACAAGAGTCTTGGAACACATCTACGTAAAGTGAACCCAAAGCCTGGTAGTGGTTTCAAAATTGAAATGATAAAAAGGCCTGTCAACCACTCAAATCACGCGGTAAACCGGAAACGGTCGAATTGCACACTGAGCACTGATTCGCCAAAAAATGATTAGCTAGTATAGACCTGAAGCTTTTACTTACTAGCACTGCAAGGTTCAAAAGCAAGGCAAATTCTGCATAATCATGTCTTTGATATTAATCTAGATGTAGTGCAAAGTTGCAAACCCCAGACAATGATTTACCACTTCCACATTGGGATTTCATTTATCCCTGTGTAATTGTCCAATATTCAAAGTCCAGTCGGATAGCGGCCAAAGGCTTCAAAACGACTGTGACCACGAGGAAACCATGGGTTTCTTCGGTGTGCATCTAAATTCTGATCGAAAATGTATGGCCCTACGTATCACGCCGTTATTTGGAAGGCACTTAGTTATCATCATTGTTTGTTTGTACTTACCGAAGAGGGTGCGGGTAAAAGAATTTCGTCCCATGAAAGATTGCAAGTTCTTCAGTGCATTCGCGGTCAACCTGCAGATGGGAAGGCAACAAGAACAGGTCGATGACTTAGACCCAGAATTCTTCACGGAATTGCGTTTTTTTCCGTTGTGATGGTTATGAGACCAAACTTGCGTTGTACACTTCATTGAGTTAGATGAGCTGTCCTTGGACAAATGAAACTTGTCAATTGTAGTTCAGTTATAACGCTTCTCAAAATAAAATTCAAACAGAGACCGAACAGAAATAAGCCTCCAACTTACAAGCGTGGACTAACTTTGGTGACTGGTTAGAGATTCTGGAGATGAGTTTCAACTTGGAGCGCAAGAATCGCAATTCGCACAGGGTCGCCAGTCACTCACTCTTAATCTAGAACGCTTCTCTAGAACGTCTCCTTCGCCATCCACCCAAAAGAATTCTTCAGAGCCGTCAGTTAATCGACTATTTGTTTCCAACCCTTGACACTGACTTGTCGATCGGATCGCAAATGGCCATGTGAACATCATCCAACATGACCAAGTGGCGGCCCTTACGACGTCTGTCTGGCTTTGCGAAGCAGCCGCTTTGTTGGTCTGAAGTCTGCTTGCAAGCCCGTTTGCTAAAATTCGCAATGAAGATTGCAAAACCTGGACGCACTAACGGGCTGGCCTAGGATCGCACGATCGCTCGCTCGCTCGCTCACGCATTGCTCTCTTTCTCTCTCTTTACTGCACAGGATAAAGTGCGAGGAGTGCGCTCGCTCACAAGATATTTCGCACATGCACTTCGGGCCAATCAATGACAACAAACATGTTCCATAAAGAGATTTCATTTTTAAGCTCGCAGAATCGCAGAGATACCCGAGAAAAAAGTAGCACTAAGTTCAATCAGGACTTCTCTAGGAGGATGTACTTAGTTTCGAACCGTGTTGTCGTACTGCATGTTTACATAACGATATTGCACATGCACTCTTTTCGCCTCTCGATTAGGTTAGGCCTTGGCGTGAACGAGTGGTGTGAAAGAGTCAACATAGCAAATCGATTCTGCACTCTGTAGCACAGCCTCAACATTCGAGGCAGATAGGATGGATGTTGTGCAGGCCTGGCGTGTGTACTTTGACACGATCTAAAAGTATGTTGGTCCGCGAATAGAGACCCCGCCTTGAAGTGCAATTTGAAGATTCTTACCGCAGGGCCCGAAATGATATGTACATAAATGTGGAGCATGCGGCTAATGGCATGCGACAAGCCCGCAGAATGTTGTCGTCGACAAGGAAAAGAGGCCTGTTATGATGTGTAGAGACACGACTCTGGTCAGGTTTGTAGGTGTTGTTATGGCTCCACTTGATCTTGCTTGGCTCATGAAGATGGTAATAATTGCATTAATGCTCAAAAGAATGCATTGGTTGGGCCATAACAACAATCAACCCCACCACAATGGAAGTAGAACCTGAGCGAAAGGGCCAATTTTCTGTCTAATAAATAACGATTGCAAGGAGAGCGACGACGATCGGTGTGGATTCATTGGTGGCGGTGGCGGTGATGGTGGGACTATTCGTGGTACAACAACATCATATCACTCTTCCAGGGTGGAACTCACGGAGAGAGAGAATGAGGAGGGGGCGGGACGACCATGCCAAAAAGTGCACAGAAATAATTCTCGGTTTTCAAATTTCCTTTCTTAACGGTTATTGTTATGTTTATTGATAATGAGAACTTACAATGCAATCCTGTCTCGCTTATACGCTTTCAATCAGAGCCAAGACAAAGGCACAGTTGTAATTTACAAGTGTTCTTGGCACCCAGCGAACGTACTGATGGATTCCATCTGGATTTGAAAGTGGTCTTCTAAATAATTTTCCCCACATACATTTGGGACTCAAAAACACAACGAATGTTGGATTCCCTGAAGAAAGCGCCAACTTGGCTCAAATCAAGGGCTTTCAAACAATGGCTCTTTCTGATACGTTCATATTGTCGAACACTTTTTACAATTAAGTACGAGCTGCCCGAGCATATCGAGTGCAAATGGAAAAATTCTAGATGGCACGCAAAATTGCTGATATACAGTAAATGTCATGAGCATATAAAAGAGTGTTTTTGGTGCAGTAGTATCTACTTGGATGTACGTTTAAGTAGAACACATTCCATTGCTGAGTCTCAAGGTTTTGTCTCCATTCGTCATTTTTATAATTATGATTGGGATTTCAAAGACTCAAACATTAGCATGTTTGAAATCTAGCGTAGCAGCGGTCAAGGAGGTAGGGCCATTAGGGCAAAAAATCTTCTCCCTAGGTGCCGTGGGTTCAAACTAGCGACGGGTTTCGAACTGGAAAATCAACAATTTGCTTTCAAGAACCTCTCGTAGGTCTCCCAATTCAAACGAAAAAAGGGTACAGAAATGAAGACCCACGATCAAGAACGAGTTTCACAGAAGCCTTCGTTCCGAGACCAAGAAAGGTAGGGTCACGTTTTGTCTCTTTCGGCTGAACGATTTTGAGTTTGTTTGTGTATCCTATTTTGCTCGTGATGGCAGCCCTAACCGAGATCCTTTACACAGAAAAGCGCCCAGAGGTCCTGCTTCACCGCGGACCTAGATCTGACCGGTTCCCGATAACTTTTGTTAGGTGTTACTGTAAAGACTTTTTTTCAAAAAGACAGTGGTGTTATCTTGAAAACTAATCGGTTGCAGGAGGTGACGTGTTTACTTTAAAACCGCTGACGTACTCTGTGTACAGCTTTACGCAACTGCTTGGAGAGAGAAAATACCAAGTCGTGTTCTCACAGATAGCGCTGTGCTCACTATTCAGAGGGATCCCAACATAGGACCATAGAAGAAGTAACATAGAAGAATAAAATCGAGTTTGTTGTGGTTTTTTTACTGCAGCTGAGTCGGTAACCAGTGGAGAGTGCAACTCTAGCTGATGGAAAGTAGCTCCTCTACAATCAGCAGCCGGTCAGCTGACATTCATTCGCTCTGAAAACTAGTCCGCGGTCTCATTGCACCCTCTAGAACTTGCTTCCTCTATGATAGAACCTGCGATACAAAGACGTCTTGGCGTGCTCGCTTAGAGCACAAGACACCCATCCCTCTTGGGCCATCTCTAGGCCCTATTTGAGAGTTCGACATTGAGACCAAGTGTCTGGTGCCTGACGTCGTCTGTTGGCAACCTTTATCTTGTGCTCAATAGATGCCACTCATCCCTCTTGGGAGTGAAGAGGGTCCAAAGGGTATGTGAACCTAGGCGCTTGGCGCCTTACAGCTTTGTCTTATGCTTCTCTGTGGTTCAAACCCCGTTACCGGAAGTAAACCTTTGAATACGCTTTTCAAATGTGTCGTTGCATTGGGCTCTATAGAGATTAAAAAAGTTGGAATTTGCTTCCCTCAAACATTCGTAGGGAGTGTGAAGGTGTTGATCCAGTAGCATCTTTCAAGTTAGACTTGGACCAGTTTATGTTCGAAATACCTGATCACCCCTAAATTCAAGGGCTGGCCAGATCCGCCAACTCTAATTCGTTGGTGAATCAGATATTATATGAATATAAAGTCAAATAAAATGAATGGGTCTTTCGGCTTGAATTACTGGGAATTCCATTCCCAGCAGCGGTAAAGAAATGGGCAAAAAATGTCAAACCTTGTTTTCAAGGAGCTCAAGAA